>NC_072397.2:12379833-12698500 GCF_028885625.2 Pongo pygmaeus | reverse complement strand
GGCAACTGGCAGTAGGACTTACTTTGTCTTTCATCGCTAGGCTTAGGGCAATGTCCTGTGTTGCATATTTGTATCAAACTCACAGTGCCTTACAACACTAACTCATAAAGTGTAATCTCCTCATGTGGTACAGAGAGTTTTATCACAGGAACCATCAAAAAGTTCAGATTGGGTCTCTAGATTACACACCCTGGTAAAAGTAAGTATTGTTACCATACCACATATGCAAATCCCACTGTTACAGGCCTAAGTCTAACAAGTGAATAAAGTACAAAGTTGGAATTGTGATTTTCATATGTCCCACATATGTCCCACAGGTGGGATGATGACTCATTTCTGGATCCAGCTCACAGGCATAATAATGTGTCTCATCCCTAATCTCAGCCTACAGAAGAGATGTTAACTATTATACCTGGGTTAGGGCAGTAGTTATGATTGTGAATCCAAATGAGCATATAGGACTCAGAGTGGTTTGCAACTCTCATGCATGCTGTATAAAGCCTTCAAATGTTGTAGAGTGTCATACAACAACCCAGGAAAAATGTGAGATTGAGACTGTCATATATACATTCAGGTCACAGTTAATGGTGTCACCCTCAAAGGCCAAAAGGTTTGACATATTCTTAGTCCTAGTACTGAGGTGTTGAGACTTTTTGGCTTAAATATCTTCCCATGGATTCATTAGGACATATTGCTGAGTTATAATAAAGATATTATGACTTTTCTGCCTGGACCCTGCCAATCTGGGATATTGTGACATATCCCTGGGATTATAAGCTGGGTGACTTGTCTCTCCTACCTGTACCCTGCCACTAGAGGATATTGTGAAATATTGTTTGGCCAACACTTATGTCATGTGACTCTCCTCCTGGCTAAGGTTCTGCTCACCAAAAAACTTGTGACTTACTGCTGATTGCAATACCTAGGTGATGTGTCTCTCCTTCATATTCCAGACTCTGGCAATAGATACATTATTACATATTGCAGAGCCCAGCACCTAGGTGGGGTAACTCTCCTCTTACGCTTCTTCCCTATCTATAGCAGGCTTGATGACATACTATTTGAGGCTGTATCCAGGTTGTGTGATTTTCTGACTAGGCTCAGCCTATAAATGAGATTATACTCTATCACTGGCTGAGCACTCAGATAATGTGACTCTCCTGCCTTGTCCTTGCTCACAGGTGAAATTGTGATATACACATGAGTTAAGCACATACGCACAATAATAACTCTTATAACTGAACCAACCCAGTAGAAATATTTTAACTGTCTGGGTCAAGGACACCTGCATAATAACTTTTATACCTGGACTCAGCCAGTAGAGATATTTTGACTCTTATAGCCAGTCTGAAGTCCATGGGGAAAGTCCTTGGATTTTTACTTGTACAAAGTTCACGAAGAATTATAAGACTCAGGTATATAATATAAACCCTTAAAGGTACAAAGAGTGTCATAAAAGAGATCAGCAACAAGGTGAGAATATGACTCTTGCATGCACACCTAATAGCAGTCAAAGGCCGAAATAATTACTCTTGTACCTAAATCTTAATCACAAGTGGTTTGGTAACATTTGCAGAATGATTCAGCACAATGTGGTGTTGTGACTCCCCAACTGAAACATAATCTTCAATTGAGATTCTGGCTGTTATAGATAGATCTGAATCATTGTTGAAATGTGACTCCTCTGCATCAACTCAACTCATAGAAAGATTTGACTTTCATACACAAAACCAGACTTGTGTAGAATGTGCAACTTACTTCAAACATTTCTGAGAGTGTGATTGGGACAGGTAAATTTCCCCAGCACATGAATAATTTGACCCCTTTTTTAAGGTATGATGAAATTGTGCCATATGTGGAAGAATATGGCACCTAAGCAATACGTAACACATTCCTTGTCACTGCCTACGAAGGGCACTTTTGTATATCACTGGGGCCATCAGCCTGGTGAGGTGAATTATCTGCCTAAACTTGCCTACAGTGAAAATTGTGTCTTATATCAAGGTCCATCACATAAGTGATATGAATCCTTTCTTCTGCCTTGGCCGTGCACTTACAGTGTGTTGTAACACATAGCTTGGTACTGCACCCAGGTGATGTGATTCTCTGTTTTGGGTTCTGCCAACAGGAAGCATTGTAACATGTCACTTGGCTAAGCACCTAGGTGATGTTTCTTCACTTTTTGCCTGTGCACTGGCCACAGGGAGACTGTGACGTATACCTGATTTTGGCACCAACATGAGATCACTCTCCATCCTTGGTACTGAATATTAGAGCCGTTTTGACATATAATGAGGCCAATTGTTAGGTGAACTGAATCTCCTCTCTGGCCAAATTCATGCCCACAGGAGAAGTTTTGATATGTCACTGAAATTAGCATTCCGGTTGTATGACTTTACGGCCAGGGACCTGCCCACAAGGTGGAGTGTGACATCTCATTGGACCCGCACCCACATAGGTGATGTGACTTTCCTGCCTTCTCTCTTGCCACAAATAATATTGTGCCATGTATCTGAGACCATAAAAAAGCCTAATAGCAACTCATGTCTGGAGTCAGAACTTGTGCAAGATGGTGAGTCATATTCTTAAACTTTTTCACAGGTGTAATTCTGACATGTACTATTGCTCAGCTCCTGAGTAACTTAATAATTCTGCCTAGATTCAGTCCACAAATGAGATTTTGACAAACACCTGGGCCAAGAACCTTGGTGAATTAATTGTGCTATCTCAATGTCCTCAGGGTGAATGGTCACATAATTCTTGACTTGTCATCTAGGTTACATGACTCCCCTCTTTGGCCTGTACTCTGCTTCCTTTAGTAATTTTAGCATTTCTAAACACTGCATCCTAATGACTTGATTCTTTTTCCTGAGCCCTGCCAACATGAGACATTGTGACATATTTTTGGTCCCTGCTGTAAGGTGATATGAGTCTCCTATCCTGCCTGGACACTTCCCACAAGGGACATTGTGCACTAAGCTGGATTTAGCAAACATGTTATGTGACATTTCTTACTGGAATATGCCTACAATAAGAATATTGGAATATTTCTGGCCCAACATTTAGGTGATGTGGCTCTTCTGCCTGCTTTATAACTACAGAGGGAGTTGTAACATATTCCTAGGCCTGGACCACAGGCATGATAATGACTCTTTTATGTAGACTCAGCCAATAGAAGATACTTTGAGTCTTATAAATAGGTTTAGTGACACGTGCGATGTCCTGGATCACCTTCTTTTTCAAAGATCACAAAAGACTATAACACTCACACATATTTACAAAGTCTTTGGGTTACACACACAGAATCTAAGCAGGGCTCAGCTCACAGGTGGAATTTTGAGTCTTGTGTGCACATCTGGCTCACAGTAATGACTATCATCATCTAACCTGTATGAAGCCAATTGTCACATGAAAACAGGATGTGTGTGGTATTGTAAATCTCATCTTTGGAATTTTCTGACAGTGTGATTGTGATGTAAACCTTCATCAAGCACCTGTGTAATTTGACTCACCAGAATTGTTTCAGCCCGTATATGAGATTGTGATATCTACCTAGGACAACCTAGAGGTGATGTGACTCTCCTGCCTTGACCCTTTTCTCAGTAATGACTGTGACTTATCACTGGAGCTAGCATCCACGTGATGTTATATTCTTGCCTTCACCATGCAACCAAAATTTCTGTTACATATTTTTATGTCCACCTCTTAGGGGATGCCACTCTCTTCTCTGTAATGGGCACTCCACAAAGGAAGGATGGCGACATATTGCTAGCCCAGGCACACAGGTGAGGGAACTCTTATGCCAGATCCATGCCCAAAGAGGGGCATTGTGACATACCTCTGAGCTTATCACAGAGTTTATGTGGCTCTCCTGCTTGGGCTTTGCCAACCTGGAGAGTGACGTATTTCCAGCCCAGTCACACAGATGATGATATTCTTTTGCCAGGGCTATGCTCCATAGAGGACATTGTGACATATATCTGGGCCTATCACCTCAGTGAAGTGACTCCCTGCTTTGGCCCTACCCATGTGGAGCATTGTGGCATAAGCAGAAACCTGCATCTAGGTGATATAACTCTCTTTGCTGGGTGCTGTGTTAAGAGAGCCTTGTGAAAGATCTCAGGAACCAGAACTCAAGTGATGTGTTTCTTTTGCCTGCTTTCTGTCCACATGTTACGTTGTGACACATTCTCAGGAAAGCACCTTAGGGGATGTGACTCTCCTCATCTGCCTGATCACTGTTTGCGGTGGACACTGGGATGCTGGGGTTCAATCAGCCTGGTGGGGAAAAATTTAAGATAAAGTTATAAAATATAAACACATAATCTCTGGAAGGCCTGGAGGTTTGCATAAAGTGTTTGGCTGAAGACAGCCATATACTTTTTGAGCTATAGCAAGGGTATTTAACAATGGAATGTAGAGAAGTCTATTTAAATAGCTTGTTTACTCATGTGGTCCTAAAACTAACCTTTGACCATTTGCTGGTGCATAATTGCTTTGTACTAGGGGGGTCAGCAATGGTAATTAACTTCTAGTGGTGTTTACTTGAGACTTTTGTCATTTAATGTGTGTTGAATAAATGCCAGGAGAGCCAGCAACTCGGGGCCACAGCTGATAGCACTCTCACTGGAGTCTGCAAGTGGCCTGGACTCTCAGCCAGACTGATAAGCATAATATGTGCATTTGTGTACGTTATTTATTTGTCATTGAGTCAGGGTTTCCTGGACAACCTCACATTGGGACATATCTCTGAGCCCATGACCTAAGTGATGTGGCTCTCTTTTTCTGCCTGGGCCTTCACAATAGGAGGATTTTGACACATTGCTGAGCCCAGGACTCAAGATACATAACTCTCCTCTTTTTCTGGACAATGCCTACAAAAATGGAATTTTGACATATTGCAGGATTCATCACCGGATGATGTTACTCTTCTGCCTGGGTCCTGCGTAAAGAGGAAATTATGACATACTGTATATTGCTGGGCCAAGCACCCTTTTGATGTGACTCTCCTGCCAGTGCTTGTGCCACTGAATGTATATTGTCATATCTTGGGCCCATTATGTAGGTGTTTTGGCTCTCATTACCTGGCTTGATTTTTTCCACATGTGAGATGGTGCCATTTGATGGGTTGAGCACCCAGTTATGTGACACAATTTTCTATAACCTGCCTAGAGAAGGCATTGTGACACATTGATTTGCACAGAATTGCTCGGCATTCAGTTTATTTGGCTAAGTGGTGTTACCCTCCTGCCTAGTTTTTTGTCCACAAATGGAATTATGACATATACCTTGCTGCAGTTCAAAGGCATGATGATCAAACTTATATTGGGTTTGAGCCAATAGGGAAAATTTTCCCTCTTATACTTAGGCTTAGGACAACAGAGAAGCCCCGGGTTGCATATTTGTATCATGCTCACTGAAGCTTACACCACTATCTTATATTGTATAAACACTTTCGTGGTACGGAGTTTCATAACAGGAGCCAGCAAAAAGTTCACATTGGGGCTCTCAGTTACACACCAAGGAGAAATTAAAAGTTGTCATTATCCCACACCTACAAATCCTGCTGTTGACATTCTGAGTGTAACAAGCAAATATAGTGCAAAGTTGGAATTGTGACTTTTATATATGGATCTGGCCAAAGGTGGGATGGTGACTTACTTCTGGACCCAGCCCACAGGCATAATAATAGGTCTTCTCCCTTAACTCTGCCTGTAGGAGAGATGTTGACTATAAAACCTGGGTTTAGGGCAATATATAAGATTGTGAGTTCATAAGAGCTTGTAGACCTCAGAGAGGTTTGCATCCCTCATGAAGGTTTTATAAATTCTTCAGATGTTACAGAGAGAGTCATACATTGGCCCAGTACACAAGTTAGACAGAGACACTAATGCACACGCTTAGCTAAAAGTTAGCTGTCACCCTCAAAGATGAGGAGATTGTGTCATATCACTGAGCCCCAGTTTTGAGACTTTGGGGCTCATATTCTTTCCCATGGGGGCATTATTACATGTCGCTGGGTCAAAATCATAATGATGTGACTCTTTTGCCTGGGCCCTCTAACAGAGGATATTATCACATATGTCTGAGCCTATTAGCTAGGTGACGTGTCTCTCCTGACAGTGCCCTGCACACAGGAAACATTGTGATTTATTGCTAGATATAGAATCTACATAATGTGACTCTTCTCTCCTGCCTGGATTCTGCCCACTAAAGAAATTGTGACATACCACTGAAAGAAAAATCTAGCTGAGTAATATCACCAAATATTTATGTGATACGACTCTCCTCTTCTGCCTGAACATGGCCCACAAGGTGCAATGTGCCACAGAGCTGGATCAAGTACACAAGTTATGTCACATTTCACAAAGTATTCTGCCTACAAATAAAATATTGGACTATTTCGGGCTCATCATTCTGGTTATTTGGTTATCGTGACTGTTTCATTACCACAAAGTAAACTTTGATGTAAACCTGTGCAGAGTTCACAGGCCTGGTGATAACTCTCATATGTGGACCCCACAAATAGGAGTAATTTTGACTCTCATAACTTTTTTTAAAAACAGGAGTGATTACATCCCTTTCTGCTAAAAAAAAAAAAAAAAGTCACATAAGGTTATAAGATATTTTTTACAGCCCTTGGCTTGTACAGAGAGTGTCATAAGAGAACCCAGCAGAAAGGTAAAATTGTGTTCTTACATGCACACCCAGCAGTCAGTAACGACTGTCACTGTCTCACATATATGAAGCCAACAGTCACTCATGAAAACAGGACATGTGTGGAATTGTAAATCTCATTTCAGGTATTTTCTGCCAGTGTAATTGTGATGTAAATATTTGCTGACAAACTGTGTGATTTGACTCTGCAGACTGGATCCACACCACGTAAGTTGTGATATCACCTGGGCCAACCACTAGGTGATGTGACTCTACTGGCTGGGCTTTGCTGTCAGTAAGAATCATGGCATATCTCTAGATCCAGCAACCAGGTCATGTTACATTTATTTCTGAGCCATGCCAACATAAATCATTGTGATATATGATTGTGTCAAACACTTGGGTGACATAACTCTCTTCATTAGAAGGCACACAGTGGAGTATAGTGACATATGGCCCAATGAGTCAAACAAGTGATGGTACTCTTTTGCTAGGGCCTTGTCCTAAACAGGGCATTGTGGCAAATCTCTGGGCCTATCACCTAGGTGATATTGATCTCCCGCTTGGGTCCTACTTTCCTGGATAGTGACATATCACTAGGCTAGGCATGCAGGTGATGGTACTCTTTCCGCAGGGCCATGCCTCAAGAAGGATTTTCTGACATCTCTGGGCCTATCATCTAGGTGATGTGACTCTTGGCTTAAGGCCTGGCCACATGGATTATTGTGAAATAAGGGTAGAATCTGCATCTATTTGTTGTAACTCTTTTGCCTAGGTCCTGTCCTAAGGGAGCCATGTGACACATTTCAGGACCCAGCATCAAGGTGAGGTGGCTATTCAGCTTGGCTTCAGCTCACATGTTAGATTGTGCCATATACCTGGAGAAGCACCTAGATGATATGACTACACTTCTAGCTGACTCCTGCCTACTTGGAACATTTGGCTAATTATCTGATAGTGAGTCCTAAGTGATGTGACTCTTTTCTTCTGCTTGAGCCTTTAAATTATGGTGATGTGACACATTGCTAAACCCAATACTTAGGTAATATGATTCTACTTTTTATCCTGAACTATGCACATGAAAAAGAATTTGGACAGCTTGCAGGGCTCAGCACCCAGATGATGTTCCTCTTCTCTACATGTCCTGCATAAACAAATAATTATGGTATACTGCTAGGCACCCTCATCCTGATGATGTAACCTTCTTGCCTGTGCTAGAGCAACAGAAAATATTTTTACTTATCTTGGGCCTATTGTTTAGGTGTTTTTGCTCTCATTATTTTTCTATGTTTTTTTTTCACATTTTGGATTTTGTCATATTTCTGAGTCCAGCACCCAGTTGATGTAACCCTCATTTCTACACCCTGCCTAAAAAAGGCATTGTGACATATTGCTTGGCACAGCAACATAGTTGGGCTACCCTCCTGCCAAGTATTTTTCCTACAAATGAGATTATGAAATTTACATTGCATCATTTCACAGGCAAGATGATCAAACTTAAACTAATATTCCACTAATAGTGATATTTTGCTTTTCATTGCTACATTTCAGCAATAGGTAAGGTAACAAGTTGCATATTCATATAAAGGTCACATAAGTTTTCAACACTAACTCATACTTCATAAACTCTTGGGTGGTACACAGAGTTTTATAACAGGGCCCAGCAAAAGGTAATATTGTGACTGTTGAATACATATGCAGGTGAGAGCAAAAATTGTCACCATACCACATTTACAAAGTCCAGTGTGGAAGTCCTGATTCTATCAAGTAAATAAAGTACAAAGATGGAGTTGTGAGTTTCATATGTGGATCTTACTACAGGCAAGATGGTGAATCATTTCTAGACCCAGATTAAAGGAATAATAATGTGTCTTATGTCTGAACCCAGCCTATAAAAGAGATATTGACTATCATAAATGGGTTTAGGACAATATGTAACATTGTAAGTCAATACGAGCATGTAGGCCTCAGAGAGATTTTCAACTCTCAAACATATTGCATAGAACCTCCGGATGTTATAGAGTGTGTCATACTGTGACCCGAAACAAACGTGAGATTGCGACCCTTATATACACACCAAGCTAACCATTAAAGATGTTACACTAAATTATGAGAAGATTGTGTCATATTACTGGGCCTAGTACCCCGGTGTTGAAAGTTTTTGGCTTAAATTTTTTCCCATTGGGGCACTGTAAAATATCTCTGAGTTAGAATCGTAATAATGTTGCTGGACATGGTGGATCATGCTGTAATTCCAGCATTTTGGGAGGCGGAGGTTGGCGGATCTCAAGATCAGGAGATCAAGACCATCCTGACTAACACAGTGAAACCCTGTCTCTATTAAAAATACATAAAAGTTAGCCGGCATGGTGGCAGGCACCAGTGATCCCAGCTACTAAGGAAGTTGAGGCAGGAGAATGGCATGAACCCAGCAGGCGGTGCTTGCAGTGAGCCTAGATCATGCCACTGCACTCCAGCCTGGGTGACAGAAGGAGACTTCATCTAGAAAAAAAAAAAATCATGGTAATATTTTTCAGCTTGGACCCAGCCAACAGGGGATATTACCCCATGTTTTTGGTCTTATAAGCTAGGTGATGTGTTTCTCCTCCCAGTTATCTGACCACAGAGGACACTGTGACATATCTCTGAATATAGCATATAGATAACGATGTGACTCTCCTCTCTTGCCTGGATCCTGCCTACTGAAGAAATTGTGACATACCACTGAGTGCAAAACCTAGGTGATGTGACTCTCCTCTTTCTTCTGGACTCTGCCAAAAGAGGGAATTATTAGATATTACTGCACACAGCATTTAGGGAATGTGACTATTCAATATTTTTTCAAACCTGTATACAGTGAGCATGATGTCATATTTGAGATTGTACCTAGGTGACATGGCTTTGCTGACAGGGTCTTGTGTACAAAGAAGATTATAATGTATCCCTGGCTCAGCACCTTGATGATGGAACACTTCTGTCTTGTCTCTGTCCGAAGGTGAAAGTGTGACATATACCTGCATTCAGTCCATATGCACAATAATAACTCTTATACCTAGACCCATCCAGGGCAGATATTTCAACTCTCATAGCCAGTCATACAGCCTTGGGGAATGTCCCAGATTTCCAACTATATGAATTCACAGAAAAGTATGCTACTCAGGAATATTATATAAAGCTTGAGTGGTACAAGGACTGTCATAACATAGCAACCAGGTGCTATTGTGATTCTTGGATCCACACCTAGCTGACACAATTGTCATTCACACATATGAGCAGAGCCAATGAATGAGGTGCTAAATCTCTCACACCTGAGCAGTTAATACTGTTACTCTCATACATGAATCTACTCCACAGGTGGTTTAATGTCATTTGAACCATGATTAAGTAGAACTGGGGTGCTTTGACTCTCTTACTGGAACACAATTATTTACTGGGATTGGGGCTTTTATACATGTTTTTTCCCCTCATTGAGATTGTAATGCCTGTACTTCAACCCAAATCATAGGAGGTGTTGACTCTCATAGCAGAAGCCAGGAATTGTGTGGGACTGTGAAACTTATTTCTGAATATTTTCCAGTTTGTGATTGAGAAGTATGACTTTGCCCAGCATCTGAGTGTTTTCACCTTCCTTTCTGGGCCCAGAGCACAGTTGAAATTGTGACATGTATGCACCAAGCACCTAAGCAAAGTACAACACCATCTTTTGCAAGGCAACAAAGGGCACTTTTTTCATATCATTGAGACCAGCACCAAATTGATGTGAAAACTTGTTCTAAACTCTGCCTATGAAGAGTATTGTGACTTTTATCTAGGTCCATCACATAAGTTACTTGACTTTCTTCTACTGCCTTGGCCATGCACTTATGGTGCATTATGACACATTACTGGGTACTGCACCCAGGTGATGTGACTCCTTTTTGGGGGAGGGATTTTGCCAGTAGGAAATGATGTGTCACTTGTCTCAGCACCTATATGAGGCTTATTCTTTTTTGTCTGGGCCCTGACTACTGGAGAGATTGTGAAATATTGCTGAACCCAACACCAAGTTTGGTCTCTCTCCTGCATGGTCCTGCACACAGGGGAAATTGTGACATATATCCAGACCAATTGCTTACGTGAGGTTTGTCTCCTATCCTACCTAAGCCCTGCCCACAGGGGAAATTCAGATATGTCACTGAAACCAACATTTATTTGATGGGACTCTTCTTCCAGAATCCTGCCCACAAGGAGGATTGTGACATTTCACTGGACCAAAATCCACTCAGGTGATGTGACTTTCCTTTCTTCTCCCTCCCTGCCCACGGGTGATGTTGTGTCATATAACTGAGACTAGATGAAAGGCCTAACAACGACTTTTGTACTTGGAGCCAGGACATATGCAGGATGGTGTCCCTCATCCCTAAACTTTTCCATGGGTGGTATTGTGACGTACCTTTGCCCAGCTCCTGAGTGATTTAATAATCCTGCCTAGTTATATCCCACTGATGACATTTTGACATAAACCTGAGACAAGAATCTTGGTGATTTGACTCTCATGTTTTAACAGTATCCTCAGAAGAATTCACAATATACTTCTAGACCCATTGTCTAGGTATGTGACTCTCCTCTCCTGCCTGAACTCAGCTTCCAGTGAAGAGTGTAACATTTTTAAGCACTGTATCCAAATAACATAACCCTCTTGCCTAACCTTTTTGACAGAAGGTATTGTGACATATTTCTGTGCCCATTTAGGTGGTATGAATCACCTTTCCTGCCTGTACACTCTCCACAGGAGGCATTATGCCATAGAGCTGGGTTTAGCACCCAATATTTGTGATGTTTCTGTGAGGGTCTTGCCTACAAAGAGAATATTGGAATTTTTCTGGCTTTGGATTTAGGTGACATGGTTGTCCTGCCTGTTTAGTAACCACAAAGTGGATGGTGACATATACGTAGGCATAGCTAACAGGCATAATAATGACTCTCATATGTGGACTGAGCCAATAGGAGAAATTTTGACTCATCTAACTAGGTTGATGTACATGAGTGATGTGCAGGTTCTTCTGCAAAAGGTCACAGAAGATTACAAAAATCACACATATTTGATAACACCCTTGGGTTGTGTAGAGAGTGTCATACCAGGGCCTAGCACACAAAAGAAATTGTGAGTCTCCAATGCGCACCAGCTAACTGTAAGGACTTTCACTATTACAGATGGATGGAGGCAACTCTTCTACATGAAAACAGTACATGTGTGGTATGGTAAATCTAATCCCTAGAATTTTATTCCACCGTGATTTTGATATAAATCTTTGTCAAGTACCTGTGTGATTTTACTCTTCAGACTGGTTCCAGCCTACATATGGGATTTTGATATCTACCTGAGCCAATCTTAAAATGATGTGACTCTTCTGCCTGGATCATGCTCAGTAAGAATGGTGACATCACTGGATCCAGCTCCTGGGTGACTTTACATTCTTGTCTGCACCATGCCCAGAAACATCAATGTTACATATCACTGTGTCCCTCCCTTAGAAGATGTTACTCTCATCTCTGGAATGAACCCTGCACACAGGGAAGAATAGTGACATATTCCTTGGCCACACACACAGATGATGATACTCTTTTGTCAAGACCTTGACCAAAAGAGGACATTTTGACATATCTCAGGGCCTGTCTTGTAGGTGATATGGCTTTTCAGCTTGGGACCTGCCCACTTGAACGGTGACATATTGCTAGGCCAGGCACAGAGTACTCTTTTGACAGGGCCATGCTTTAAGGAAAACTTTGTGACACATCTCTGTGGCTATCACCTAGTTTATGTGACTTCCTGCTTGGTCCTGCCCACATGGGGCATTGTGACATAAAGGTGGAACCTGGACCTAGGTGATGTATCTCCATTGCCTGGGTCCTTTTCTAAAGGGGACTTGTGAATACATCAGGACCAAAATTCATGTGATGTGTGTTTTCAGCCTGGTATCTGCCCACATATTAAATTGTGACATATAGACAGGGAAGCAACTAGATGATATGACTCTCTTTTTTCTGCTTGAGCCCAGCATACTGGTGACATTGGGCCATATCTCTGAACCCATGACCTAAGTCATATAACTCTCTTCTTCTGACTGTGCTTTTATAAAGAGAATATTATGACATAATGATGAGTCCAGCCCTTAGGTAATGTGACTTTCATCTTGTTGCTGAACAACACCCATAAACAAGACTTTTCCCATGCTTCAGGGCCCAGCTCCCAGATTATGTCACTTTTCTACCAAGGTCATGCATAAATGGGGAATTATAGCATATTGTTCGGCCCAGCACCCCAAAGATGTAACTCTCCTGCTTCTGCCTGAGCCACAGAAGGTATTTTGACATATCTTTGACCCATTCGGTGGGTGTTTTGACTCTTATCACTTTTCTGGATTTCCTCCACATGAGGTTGTATCATATTTGTGGCTCCAGCCCCCAGTTAATGTGACCCTTTTCCTAGGCCTTGCCTAGAGAGGACATTGTGAAATATTGTGTGGCACAACACTTAAGTAATTTTAACTTTTTGCCTGGTTTTCTTGCCCACAAATGGGATTATGACATATACCTTTGTTCAGTTCAAAGGCAAGATGATCAAGCTCATATTGGGATTCAGCCAATAGGAGATATCTTGCCTCTAGCAACTATGTTTAGGTCAATAGATAAGGTCCTTGATTTCACATTTGTACAGAGCACACTGAAATTTGCAATATTAACTCATATCAGAAAAACTTCTTGGGTAGTACAGAGTTTCATAATAGGGCCCAGCAAAAGTTAAGATTGTGTCTCTTGACTACGCACTCTCATGAAAGTTAAAGTTATTGTCATCCTACATTTACAAAGCCCATTGTTGAGGTCCTCAGTCTAACAAGTAAATACAGCAGAAAGTTGGAATTGTGACTTTCATGAGTGAATGTAGCCATACATGGGATGGTGACTCATTTTTGGCACCAGCTTACAGGCATAATAGTGGTCTCATTCCTGAGTCCAGTCTATAGGAGAGCTGTTTACTGTCATGCCTGGGTTTATGGCAATATGTAAGATCATGAGTCCATGTAAATGTTTAGGCCTCAGAAAAGTTAGCAACCCTGATGCGTGTTGAACAAAGTTCTCTAATGTTGTAGAGGGTGCCATACAATGGTCAGCACACATGTGAGATTGTGGCTGTCATATACACAACTAGCTAACAGTTAATATTTTCACTCTTAAAAATGAGAAGATTGTGTCCTAACTATTGGCTTAGCACCCAGGTGTTGAGACTTTTTGGCTTAACTTCCTTTCTATAAGGGCGTTGTTACATATCACTGGTTCAGAACAATGATAATACGATTCTTCTGCCTAGACCCAATAATCGGGGAATATTTTTAGATATCTCTGGTCCTACTTGCTAGGTGATATTTCTCCCTGCCAGTGTCCTGCCCACAAGGAACACTATAGCATACCACAAGATACAATATCTAGGTAATATGACTCTCCTCTCCTGCTTGGATCCTGCCTACTGAAGAAATTGTGACATATTACTGGAGTGTAAAACCTTGTCGACATGACTTTCCTCTTTTTCCTTAACTCTGCCTAGAGGAGGAATTATTCCATATTTCTGAGCCCAGGACCTAACTGGTGTGATTCTCTTTTCTTTTTCAAAACTGCCTACACTGGGGATGATGACATACTATTTGAGGCTGTACCCAAGTGATGTGTCTCTTCTGTCTAGTTTCTGCCCACATGTTAGTTTGTGACATATAACTAGGGAAGCACCTGGTTGATACGACTCTCCTTTTCTGCCTGGGCCCTGCCTATTGGGGGCACTAGGAAATATCTCTGAGCCCATAACCTAGTAAACTGACTGCTTCTTCTCCCTGGCTTTTACATCAGTGCATTGTGCCATATAGCTGAGCCCATCACTCAGGTTATTTTATTCTTTTTTTTCTTGAACCATGAACACAGAAAAATTTTTGACTTATTGCATGGCCCCAGCATATAGATGATGTTACTCTTTTGCTTGGGTCCTGCCTATAGAGAAAACTATGGCATATTGCTGGGCCCAGCACCCTAATAATGTGTAATGTGACTCTCATGCTTGTCCCAGAGCCACAGAAGGTATTTTGACCCCCTGGACCCATTATGTAGGTGTTTTGTCTTTCATAACTTGGGTTTTATTTGGAGGGGCGGGGGTGGAGAGAAAGGAGTCTTGCTCTGTCACCCAGGCTGGAATGCTGGAGTGCAACAGCATGATCTCGGCTCAGTTCAACCTCCTCCTCCTGGATTCAAGCTATTCTCCTGCCTCAGCCTTCTGAGTAGCTGGGATTACAGGCACATGCCACCATGCTCAGCTAATTTTTGTATTTTTAGTAGAGACAGGGTTTCAGTATGTTGGTCAGGCTGGTCTAGAATTCTTCCTTGTGTTTTCCAGCCTTGGCCTCCCAAAGTGCTGAGATTACAGGCGTGAGTCATTGCGCCTGGCCTGGATTTTATTCCATCTTTGAGACTGGGACATATTGCTGAGTCCAGCACCTAGTTAATGTGACTCTAATTCCTATACACCACCTACAGAGGGCATTGGGACATGTTGCTTGGCACAGCACCTAAGTAATGTTACCTTCCTGCCTAGTTTTCTGCCCACAAATGGGACTATGACATATAATGGTCAAACTTATACTTGGATTCAACCAATAGGAGATATTCTGCCTTTCATCTCTAGGCATACGGCAATAGGTAAAATCCTTCATTGCAAATATCTAGAAAGCTCACAGAGCTTTGCAACTCCAACTCATAATGAATATGTTTCTTGATTGGAACAGAGAGTTTCATGACACGGACCAGCAAAAATTTAGAATGGGACTCTTGATTACATTCCCAGGTGAAAGCAAATGTTGTCACCATCCCACATGTCCAAAGCCCGCTGTTAACATCCTGAGTCTAACAAGTGAATACAGTACAAAGTTGGAATGTTGACCTTCATATGGGGATCTGGCCACAGGTGGGATGGTGACTCATTTCTGTGTCCAGCTCATAGACATAATAATGCCTCTCATACCTAAAACCAGCCTACAGAAAAGATGTTTACTATCATACCTGGGTTTAGGGCAATATGTAAGATCATGAATCCCTATAAGCATGTAGGCTTCAGAGTGGTTTGCAACCCTGATGCATGTGGTATAAAGCCTTCAAAATGCTGTATAAAGCCTTCAAGTGTAGCCCAAAAAACATGTAAGATTGTGACTCTCATATACACAGCTAGCTCAGTTTAATGTTGTCACCCTCAAATACCCATGTATTGGGACTTTTTGGTTTAATTTTTTTTTCCCATTGGGGCATTTTGGCATATTGCAGGGTTAGAATCATAATCATGTTACTTCTGCCTGTACCCTGGAAACAAGGGATATTATTGCATATCTCTGGGCTTATGAGATAGGTGACTTTTTTCTTCTGTCTGTACCCACCCCCAGAGCACAGAGTGAAATATCTTTTGACCAAACGTCTAGGTCATGTGAATCTCCTCTGCTGCCTGGGTCCTGCTCACCACAGATGTGGTGACATACCACTGATTACAAAACCTAGGTGACGTGACCTTCCTTCTTATTCTAGACTCTGCCAAGAGAGGGAATTATTACACATTGCAGAGACTAATGTCTAGGTGATTTGACTCTTCTGACTAGGCCCAGCCTACAAATGAAATTATATTGTGTCACTGGCTCAGCACCCAGGTTCTGTGACTCTCCCACCTTGTCCCAGATCACAGGTGAAATTGTGGGTTAAGCACAGACGGGCAATAATAACTTCCATTCCTGGACGCAGCTAGTAGAGATATTGTGACTCTCATATCCATCTCACTGTCATGGGTAAGGTCCTGGGTTTTTCACTTCCATAAAGTTCATGAATGATTATAATGCTCTGGTATATCACATAAAGCCTTATTGGTACGAAGAGTATCATAAGAGAAGAGTAACCAGGTGAGAATGTGACTCTTGTATGCACACCTAGCTGACACAATTGTCATTCTCCCACATAAACAGGGTCTAGGAATGTGGTACTAAATCTCACACATAGAAAGTGTTGAAGGTTGAAATAATTACTATCATACATGGATGTGATTCACAGGTGGTTTTTAAACACTTGAAACAGGATTCAGCACACTTGTGGTGCTGTGACTCTCCTACTGGAACACAATATTCAAGTAGGATTGAGGCTTAAACATGGATCTTGCCCATTGTTGGGATTGTGACTCCTCTACTTTGACCTAAATCATAGAAAAAGTTAACTCAAATGTACGAAACCAGGATTCATGTAGAATAAAAAACTTATTTCTGAACACTTCTGAGAGTGTGATTGGGACAGGTAAGTTTGCCCAGCATATGAATAATTTGACTGTCTGTTCTAGGCCCAGGCCACAGATGAAATTGTGCCATACATGGAACAAACACCTAAGCCATGTATAATATCTTGGCTATGCCTACAAAATGACACTTTTGTATATCCCTGGGATCATCACCCAGGTGAGGTGAATTATCTCCCTGAAATCTGCCTACAAAGAGAATTGTGTCTTTTATCTAGGTCCATCACATAAGTAATGTGACTCCCCTATAATTCCTTGGCCTTTCACTTACAGTGCATTCTAACACATAACTGGGTGCTACACCAAGGTGACATGATTCTTCTTCTTCGGTTCGGCCAACAGAAACATTGTAACATATCACTTGGCTCAACACCTAGGTTATGTTTTTCTGCTTTAGCCTGTGCCTTGATTACAAGGATATTGTGAAATTTTGGGGTCCAGCACCAATGTCACTCTCCAGCTTTGGTACTGCACAGAACAGACACTGTGAGACATATCTAGACAAGTTGCCTAGGTGAAGCGGGTCTCCTCTCTTTCCAAAGTCCTGCCAACTGAAGTGTTTTTGATATGTCACTGAAACTAGCATCCAGGTGATGTGACTTTTCTATGAGGGCCTTTCTTCAAGGGGGATTGTGACATCTCACTGGGCCCACACCCACATAGGGGATGTGACATTCTTGCCTTCTCTGTGTCCACATGTGATATTGTGCTATATACCTGAGACCATAACAAAAGCCTAATAACAACTCATATACCTGGGCCCAGAACATGTGCAAGATGATGACTCTTATTTTTAAACCTTTCCACAAGTATAATGGTGACATATACCTTTGCCCAGCTCCAGAATGATTTAATAATTTTGCCAGGTATAGCCCACAGATGAGATTTTGACAAATACCTGGGCAAACCACCTTGCTGATTTGACTGTGCTATTTTAACAATGTCTTCAGGGGGGATTGTAATACATTTCTGGACCCATCATCTAGGTTATGTGACTCTCCTCTACCCTCTACTGCCTGTATTCTGCTTCCTTTGGTGATTGTAGCATTACTAAACACTGCATCTAAATGATATGTCTCCTGCCTGGGCCCTGTTAACAGGAGGCATTGTGACATATTTTTGGGCCCATCATTAAGTGAAATGACTCTACTCTCCTGCTCTGACACTTCCCACAAAGGGAACTGTGACACAGAGCTGGACCTTGCACACAAGTGTTTTGACATTTCTGGCAATACTTTGCCTACAAGGAGAATATTGGAATAATTCTGGCCCAGCATTTAGGTAATATGGCTGTTCTTCCCGCTTCATAGCCATATAAAGAATTGTAACATATACCTTGGCATGGTTCACAGGAATGATAATGACTTTCATATGGGGATTGAGATAATAGAGGTTATTTTGACTCTCATAACCAAGTTTAGGTACTTGCATGATGTCCTGAATAACGTTCTTATACAAATGTCACAAAAGATTACAACATTCACTCATATTTTACAGTCTTTGGGTTATAGAGACAGAGTCAAAGCAGGGCTCAGAACACAGGTGAAATTTGAGTCTTGTATGCACACCCAGCTGACAGTAAAGACTGTCATTATCTCACATGGATAAAGACAAATATCATACATGAAAACAGATATGTGTGGTATTGTAAATCTTTGCAATTATCTAACACTATGATTGTGATATAAAGCTGTGCCAAGCACTTGTGTAATTTGACTCTCCAGACTTGTTGCAGCCCACATATGGGATTGTGATATCTGGCTAGGCCAAACTCAAGGTGATATGATTCTCCTACCTGGGCCCTTCTCTGAGTAAGGATTGTGACATACTGAATCTAGCACCCAGGTGATGTTATATTCTTGCCTGCACCATGCCCACCAAAATTATAGTGTCATATTTCTGTGTCCCCCTCATAGGTGATGTAAGTCTGCTCTCTGGGATGGGCCATGCACAAATGAAGGATACTGACATATTGTAAGGCCAGACACAGAGTTGAGGGTATTATTTTGCCAGAGCAATGTTCAAAGGAGGGCATTGTGACTTATATCTGGGCCTATCACCTGAGTTATATGGCTCTCCTGCTCGGGCCTTGCCAACCTGGAGTAACATATTTCTAGGCTAGGCACACAGATAATGACACTCTTTTGTCAGGGCTATGCTTCATAGAGGACATTGTGCCATATCTCAGGGTCTATCACCTAGGTGAAGTGACTCCCTCCTTGGGCCCTACCGAAATAAAGCATTGTGGAATAAGCAGAAAACCTACACCTAGATGATGTAACCCTCTGTGTTTGTTGCTGTCCTAAGACAGACTTGTGACATATTTCAGGACCCAGCATCCAAGTTATGTGGCTCCTCTACCTGGTTTCTGTCCATGTGTTACCTTATGACATATTTCTAGGGAAGCACCTGGTGATATGACTCTCCTCATCTGCCTGAGCCTCACCTACTGGAGACATTGGGACATATCTCTAAGCCTATGACCTAAGTGATGTGATGTTCTTTGTCTGCCTGGGATTTCACAATATAAGGATTTTGGCATATTGCTGAGCCCAGCTCTCAGGATAGGTGACTCACCTCTTTCTCCCGATCTATGCCCACAAAATAATGTATTGACTTATTGCATGGCCCAGCATTCAGATGATGTTACTCTTCTGCCTGGGTTGTGCATAAAGGGAAATTTATGACATATTGTATATTGCAGGACTCAACACCCTTATCATGTGTCTCTCCTGCCTGTTCTGGAGCCACTGAAGGTTTTTTGACACATCTTGGACCTATTATATAGGTGTTTTGGCTCTCATAACTTGGCTGCATTTTTCCACATGTGGAATGGTGTCATGTTCCTGGGTCTGGCACTCAGTTATTGTGACCCAAATTCCTATACACTGTCAAAAGAAGGAATTGTGACAGAGCACCACATGTGACAAATGTGACATAGCATCACAAGACATTGTGAAACAGCATCTAAGTGATGTTACCCTTTTGCCTAATTTTATGCCCACAAATGGGATTATGTCATGTACCTTGCTTCAGTTCAAAGACATGGCGATCAAATGTATATTTGCACTCAGCCAGTAGGAGATATTTTGCTTCTCATTGCTAAGCTTAGGGCAATAGGTAAACTCCTGGATTGTATAATGGTTCCAAGCTGACAGAAGTTAACAACACTAACTTACATTGTATAAACTCTTTGTTCGTAGAGAGTTTCATAACAGGACCTAACAAAAAGTTAAAATTGGGACTCTCAATTACACACCCAGGCAAAATCAAAAGTTTTCACCTTCCCCAAAATGGGTAGCCATATTTCAAAAGCTGAAACTGGATGCCTTCTTTACACCTTTTACAAAAATTAATTCAAGATGGATTAAAGATTTAAATCTTAGGCCTAAAAGCATAAAAACCCTAGAAGAAAACCTAGGCAATATCATTCAGGACATTGGCATGGACAAGGACTTCATGACTAAAACACCAAAAGCAATGGCAACAAAGCCAAAATAGACAAATGGGATCTAATTAAACTAAAGAGGTTCTACACAGCAAAATAAACTACCATCACAGTGAACAGGCAAGTCACAGAATGGAAGAAAATTTTTCCAATCTATCCATCTGACAAAGGGCTAATATCCAGAATCTACGAAGAACTTAAAGAAATTTACAAGAAACAATTAAACAACCCCATCCAAAAGTGGGCAAAGGATATGAACAGACATTTTGCAAAAGAAGACATATATGCAGCCAATGGACACATGAAGAAATGCTCATCACTGGTCATCAGAGAAATATAAATCAAAACCACAATGGGATACCATCTCACACCAGTTAGAATGACGATCATTAAAAACTCAGGAAACAACAGGTGCTGTAGAGGATGTAGAGAAGTAGTAACGCTTTTACACTGTTCATGGGAGTGTAAACTAGTTCAAACCTTGTTGAAGACAGTGTGGCAATTCCTCTAGCAGCTAGAACTAGAAATACCATTTGACCTAGCCATCCCATTACTGAGTATATGCCCAAAGGATTACAAATCATGCTACTATAAAGACACTTGCATACGTATGTTTATCGTGGTAGTATTCACAATAGCAAAGACTTGGAAACAACCCAAATGTCCATCAATGATAGACTGGATTAAGAAAATGTGGCACATATACACCATTGAGTACTATGCAGCCATAAAAAGGGTGAGTTCATGTCCTCTGTAGCGACACGAATGAAGGTGGAAACCATCATTCTGAGCAAACTATTGCAAGGACAGCAAACCAAACACCACATGTTCTCACTCATAGGTGGAAATTGAACAGTGAGAACACCTGGACACAGGGCGGGAAATATCACACACTGGGGTCTGTCGTCGGGTGGGGGAATGGGGGAGGGATAGCATTAGGAGAAATACCTAATGTAAATAATGAGTTAATGGGTGCAACAAACCAACACGGCACATGTATACATATGTGACAAACCTGCACATTGTACACATGTACCCTAGAACTTAAAGTGTAATAATAATAATAATAAAGTTTTCACAAATCCCACATTTACAATGCCCACTTTTGAAGTCCTGAATGTAACAAGGAAATAAAGCACAGAGTTGGAATTGTGATTTTTATGTGTTGATCTGCCCACACATGGAATAATGAGTCATTTCTGGATCCAGCCCACAGACATAATAATGGGTCTTCTCCGTTAACTCTGCCTATAGGGGAGATATTGACTATCAAACCTTGGTTTTGGACCATATGCAAGATTGTGAGTGCACATAGGCCTCAGAGAGGTTTACAATCTTCATGGAGGTTTTTTTTTTTTTTTTTCTTTTAGATAGAGTCACACTCTGTCACCCAGGCTGGAGTGCAGTGGTGCAATCTTAGCTCACTGCAACTTCTGCCCTGTGAATTCAAGCAATTCTCCTGCCTCAGTCTCCCAAGTAGGTGGGATTACAGGCCCCTGCCACAATGCCTGGCTAATTTTTTGTATTTTTAGTAGAGATGGAGTTTCACCATCTTGGCCAGGTGGGTCTTGAACTCCTGACCTCATGATCTAGCCGCCTCACCCTCCTAAAGTGCTGTGAATACAGGCATGAGCCACTGCACCCTAGTGCTTCATGTAGGTCTTACAAAGCCCTTGGATATTGTAGAGAGTGTCATATACTGACCCAGCTCACACGTGAGATTGTGACTCTAATATACACACTCAGCTAAAAATTAAATGCATCAACTTGAAAAATGTTGAGATTGTGTCATGTCACTGGGCCTAGTATCCAGATGTTGTGAGATTGTGGCTCTATTTTTTTTCCATGGGTGCATTGTTACATATCGTTGGGTCAGAATAATAATCATGTGACTTTTCTGCCTGGGCCATGTCAACAGGGGATATTATCACATATCTCTGGGCCTATCAGCTAGGTGATATGTCTCCCTAGCCTGTGCCCTGCCCCCAAGGATATTTTGAAATATCACTGAAACTAGCATCTAGGTAATGAAATTCTCCTCCCCTTCCCGGGTACTGCTTACCAAAGGAATTGTGACACATGGCTGAATGCATAACCTAGGTGGTATGTCTCTCTTCTCCATTCAAGGGTTTATTTCTTTGCTGCATTCTGTTTCATTACTTTAGTGTTCTAGTTTTATATCAGTACCAAAGTGCTTTGGTTACTGTAGATTTTTGTGTGTGTATGAAAATTAAGTGTGAGGCTTCCAGTATTTTTCTTATTTTTCAAGATTGTCAGGCTTTTCTTGGTCTCTCGAGATCTTCCAGGGTTTTTTTTTTCTATAGGGGTGTGTCACTTTAGGCAGCATGGACATCTTCACAATATTATTTCTTCCAACCCCTGAAAAAACGCCTGCTCAAAAGTGTGTTGTTGGCTGAGCATGGTGTCTCATGGCTGTAATCCCAGCACTTTGGGAGTCAGAGGAGGGTGCATGGAGAAATCAGGAGATCGAGACCATTCTGGACAAAATAGTAAAACCTCATCTCTACTAAAATACAAAAAATTATCTGGGCGTGGTGGTGTCTGCCTGTACTTACAGCTCCTCAGAAGGCTGAAGTAGAAGAATCCTTTGTCCCCAGAAACTGGAGGTTGGTGACAGAGAAATACTTCATCAAAAAATAAATTTTAAAAAATCTGTTTTTAAATATTTATGTTGTTTGAATTGTTCAGCTTTTCTTCTTTTACTGATTTCTAGTTTAATTCCATTCGGGATGTGAATAATTGTAAAATTTCAATAAAAAAATTGTTACTGCTTCTTTTGTAGTGTCACAGGTGGTCCATATAGGAATTTTTTTTTTCTTTTTCCTTTTTTTTCTTATTTACTTTTTTTTTTCTGAGACAGAGTCTCACTCTGTCGCCCAGGCTAGAGTGCTGTGGCGCGATCTTGGCTCACTGCATGCTCCGCCTCCCAGGTTCATGCCATTCTCCTGCCTCAGCCTCCGGAGTAGCTGGGACTACAGGGGCCCGCCACCACACCGGGCTATTTTTTTTTTGTATTTTTAGTATAGACGGGGTTTCACCATGTTAGCCAGGATGGTCTCGAAATCCTGACCTCGTGATTAGCCCACCTCGGCCTCCCAAAGTGCTGGGATTACAGGCGTGAGCTACCCCGCCTGGCCGGAAAATGTTGTATGTGATTTTGAAACGAATGTATATGCTGTTGTCTGTATACAGTTGTTAAATGTAATTTAACAACAAAAATTATTATATAGTTCATTCAATTATTTTGTTTCCTTATTGATATTCTGCCTTGTCTATTTTTTTTTGAAAGTGGGATATTGATGTATGCATCCATTATTATATTGCTGTATGTTTTTGCATCAATTCTGTAAATGTTTGCTTCATGTGTTTGGGAAAACTGTCATATATTTATAGCTTCTCAGTGAATGAACCCTTTTCTATAATTGAATGTTCTACTTTGTCTCTTACAAAATTTCACTAAAAGTAAATTTGATTAAATATGACGGTTGTCAACTTAATAATTGTCTCTTCTCTTCTCATTTGGTTAATACTTGAGTGGAATGTATTTTTCATCTTGGCATTTGCAGTTTATTTTTTTATTTGCTTTAAAGTAAGTCTCTTGAAGCCATGACATAGTTAGATCTTGATACAGATCATGATGTAGTTAGACTAATTTTTTTATTTTGAATGATACTTTTGCTGGATATAGTATTCTTGCTTAGACATTTTTCCTGTGTCTTGACTATGTCATTCTCCTCTCTTCTTGCCTGAAAGATTTATGTTCATAAATTTACTGGTAATCTTACAGAAGCCTGCATAAAAATAACATATCTATTTTTGCTCCCTGCATTACAGCTTCTCTTTATGTCTGTGAGGTTCAAAACATTCCTTATGTTTTGTCTTGTCAGAAATCTCTTTTTGTTAAACTCAATTAAAATTTTCTGAGATTCTTGATTTTCTTATATTTTTTTACTAATGTTAAAGTGCATATTAGTTTTTTTGGTTCTTATACTCCAAAATTTTTATTTCTTTTTGTGCGTTTTTTTGCTGGTTTCATTTTTGTTCTTTTATTTTGCTTGCTTTATTTCCATTTGCTCACTGAGCATCATTAAGATGGCAATTTTGATAGTTTAGGGTAATTTATTCTTTTCTTTTAAAAATAGATCTAGAACATAGATCTGATTGTCTCAGGTAATTTTTCCATCTTCATTTTTAAATAATTTATTCCTGAATATTTATTTTTGTTTTTGATTGAGTCATATTATCTTGATGTTTGCTGTATGTTCTAATCTTAGGTTGCAATTTATTTAATAAAAAGGCACATGTCAAAATCTTGAAAAATAAGTTACCAATTTTTTTAGGCTAGAGATTCTTGGAGTCTCTCAAGCCTGTTCTATGAATATTTTCTCTTAGCTTGTGTGATTTTTAGTGTAAAAAGTTTCCCCATTTTTTTCTCTTTTTCTTTTCTTTGTTTCTTTTCTCTTTCTTTTTCTCTCCCTCTCTTTCTTTCTTTCTTTCTTTTTCTTTCTTTCTTTTCTTTCTTTCTTTCTTTCTTTCTGTTTTACTCTTGTTGTCCACCTAGAGTGCAATGGTGCAATCTTGGCTTACTGCAAACTCCACTTCCCAGCTTCAAGCAATTATCCAGCCTCAGCCTCCTGAGTAGCTGGGATTACAGGTGACTTCCACCACACCCAGCCAATTTGTGTATTTTTATTAGAGATGGGATTTCACCATGTTGACCTGGGTGGTCTTGAATTTCGAACTCATGTGATTTGCTGGCTTCAGCCTCCCAAAGTGCTGGGATTACAAACATGAGCCACCACTCCTGGAAATCTTCCATATTTCTAATTAAGGTCCTGTAGTCAGTTGCTATTTCCATTGTCTGTCAATGATACCAATGTCTTTCTTCTCTTGTAACAATCATTTACATTTGATTTCAGCTGTCCGAAAGTGTTAAATTGCACCACCTTTCTTTTCAACACTGTCATGGAATATAGAAATTAGTCTTTGGTAAGGTCACAAAAATCCAGAAGCATGGATATAGATGTCACTATTTTGACACTATTTTGGAGGAGTAAGGCAGGACATGGGAGTCTATATTTATAGTCATAATAAAATGAAGAATGGCAAATGCTTAACTGATTATTAGACTTCTCACAAACACATTTTTGTCCATATATTTCTGTTGAGTTTATATGTTTATAAAGGAATTAGAACCTGTGGTGTTTTATTGTCACCTTGTTAATGTGTTTTGTATAATTATGCATGTGTAAAGTGTATTCACCTGCATCTAATGAGGGAGGAATCCTGTTCTTTTTTTTTTTTTTTCAACTGGCTCTTTTCATTTTTCTGCAGAGATATTGCTGGAGCAAGACATAAAAGATTCATTTAAAAAAATAAATCTGAGAAAATATGGAAGCTGTGACCTGAATAATTTACATTAAAAAAAGACTACTAAAGTGTGGATAATTGCAAGGGTCAGAAAAGCAGTTATAATGGCCTTCATCAATGTTTGTCAACTACCCATAGCTAAACCTGTCGATGTAATAAATGTGGCAAAGCTTTTGAGTTGTGCTGAATCTTTACTGATTGTAAGAAAATGTTTAGCAGAGAAAAATGATACAAATGTGAAGAATGTGGCAAAGACTTTAGGTTGTTCTTGGATATTACTATACAAAAGTGAATTCATACTGCAGAGAGATGGCACAGATGTGAAGAATATGGTAAAGTCTTTGAAAAGGTCTCAAATGTTACTGAACATAAGGGAGCTCATACTGGAGAGATACCTGACTAATGTGAAGAATGTGGCAAAACCTTTACCTGCTCCTCAACCCTTATTAAAAAGAGAGAAATCATACTGGAGACAAACCCTAGGCATGTGAAGAATACGGAAAAGCTTTTAAGTGTTTCTCAGACCTTATTAATCATAACAGAATTCATACTGTGGGGAAATGTTACAAATGTGAAGAATGTGGTCTTCATATAGACTTCACAAAGTCTATAGGTGGTTCTCAGAACTTCCTAAGCCTAAGACAATTCATACTGGAGAGAAACCCTACAAATATGAAGAATGTAACAAAGACTATGGTAGTTCTCAGACCTTACTAAACATAAGATAATTCACAGCGGAAAGAAACCCTACAAATATATTGAATAAAAAAAGCTTTTATGTGGCTCTCAGCCATTAGTAAACACAAGAGAATTAATACTGGAAAGAAACTGTACATTGTGAAGAATATGGGACAGCCTTTACCGCCTTCTCAACCCTTATTAACCACAAGAAAATTTATATGAAAAAGAGATCTTATGAATGTGAAGAATGTGACAAAACCTTTAAGTGTGTCTGAGATGTTACTAATCATTAGATAATTCACACTGGAGAGAAACCCTATAAATGTGAAGAATGTGGCAGAGCATTGAGCTTATTCTCACACCTCTTCAGAAAAAAAGAATTCATACTAGAGAGAAGTTTACAAATGTTACAAATGTGGAAAAGCCTTTAACAAGTTCTCATATGGTGTTCAATATCAGAGACTGAATACTGAACAAATGCAGTATAAAGGTAATGACTGTTAATTCCATGACCAGAGAACTAGCCAGCAGTTTTGCTGCATCTAAGCAGCTTCTGCTCTTTTCCAGGCATGTGTCATTCTCTTCATGCTTCCAATTATTTCACCAGCAGCTTCTCATTTGTCCCAGTTATTTTTGACCCCCCACAAACTATGATTTTGAAACTCCTCTGAAGACTGCATGAGCCAAGCACTAAGGTTCACAGTGCTCTAGCTTACTCAATTTCACCTGAGGACAGAAACAATGCAGGAGAGTCTTGTCACCTGGATTCTGTGCTCAGGATATGTTATAATCTTCTTTGGAGGCATGGCCAAGTCAGAAGAGTAACATCATTTGTGTACAGCCTCAAGTAATGTGGCACCATGTCCACTATAGACAGGGTTGAAGAAAAACAGGAGAGTCACACACCTAGGTGACAGGCCTAGCAATATGAAATTATCCCCTTTCTTGGCTAACTCCAGAATAAAGAAGAGAGTTGCATTACCTAGGTTTTGCACTCAGTGGTATCTCACAGTTCCTTTAGTTGGCAGGACCTAGGCCAGAGAGGAGTCATATTTCCTAGATGCTACTTCTAGAAATGTCACAATGTCCCTTGGGGAAAAAACACAGGCAAAATAGACATATCTCCTAGCTAATAGGCTCAGAGATATGTGATAATATCTCTTGTTGGCAGGACCCGGGCAGAACAGTCACATTATTATAATTCTAACACAACAATATGTAACAATGCACCATGGAAAACAATTTAAGCAAAAGTTTTTACACCTTGGTAGTCTGCCCAGTGATATGACACAATCTCTTCATCTTTGAGGGTCACAATTTTTACTGTGAGCTTGTTACTTGTATGAGTTACAATTTCACGTGTGTGCTGGGCCATTGCATGAAACCTCTACCACATCAGAGGACTTTATACATCATGAGTGAGAATTGCAAATTACTCTATGAATCACATGCTCATATGTATTCATAATGTTATATATTGCCTTAAACTGAGATATGATAGAGGTATGATAGCATATTTCTCTCATTTAGGCTGAGTTCAGGAATGAGACTTTTTTTTTTTTTTTTTTTGAGACAGAGTCTCACTCTGTCACTCAGGCTGTAGTACTTTGGCACAGTGGCACAATCTCGGCTCACTACCACCTCCATTTCCCAGGTTCAAGTGATTCCCCTGCCTCAGCTTCACAAGATATGGAATTACAGGTGCCTGCCAGCATTCTCTACTAATTTTTTGTATTTTTAGTAGAGACGGGGTTTCACTGTATTAGCCAGGATAGTCTCAATTTTGACCTCGTGATCTGCCTGTCTCGGCCTCCCAAAGTCTGGGATTACATGAGTGAGCCACACTATGCCTGTGAACTCAGGATACATGATAATTTTCAAAACTGAGTCATGATTGCACCTGTGGCCAGATCCACATACAAAAGTCAAAATTCATTCTTTGTACTGTTTTCCCTTATTAAACCCAGTACTTCAACAGTGAGCTTTGTAAATTTGGGATGGTGAAAACTTACTTTCAACTGCATGTGTAATTGAGGGTGACAATTATAACGTTTTGCGAGGCCTTGTTATGGAATTCTCTGTATCACCCAAGGAGTTTGTAGAAGAAGAATTAGTATTGTAAATTTCTGTGATTCTTCTACAAAAATGAAACCCAGGATTTTATCTATTGCATTAGTCTAGCGATGGGCGGCAAAATATCTTCTATTGGCTGAATCTCAGTATAAGTTTGACCATCATGCATGTGAACTGAAGCAAGGTATATATCATAATCTCATCTGCAGGCAAAAAATTAGAACAAAGAATGAAATATCTTAGGTGATGTGGCAAACAACATGCCACAGTGCTTTCTCTAGGCAAAACCTAGAAAGGAGGGTCACATTATCTGTTTGCTGGACTGATTAATATGACACAATTCCACATGTGGAAAGACGTAGCCAAGGGTTGAGAGCCAAACACCTACAGAATGGGCTGAAGATACGTCAAAATACTTTCTGTGGCTCAGGCCCAGGCAGAACAGTAGCATCATCAGGGTGCTAGGCCCACCAGTATGCAAAAATTCCCTCCTTATTCAGGTCCCTGGCAGAAGACTAACATTATCTGGGTTCAATGGGTCAAAATTTTCCTTTCTGGCATAATTCATAAAAAATGAATAGAGTCACATGACCTAAGCTGGGCTCAGCAATATGTCAAAATTCCACCTTTTTAAAGGCATATGCCATGGACTCATAGAAATGTCTCAATGTCTCCAGTAGGTAGGGCTCTGGCAGATGAGAAGAGTCATATCAGCTAGGTGCTTCCCAAGGATTAAGTCACAATGTAACATGTGGGCAGAAATCATGTAAAAGAGCCACATCACTTGGGTGCTGGGTCCTGAGATATGTCACAAGGCTCTCTTAGGACAGCACCCAGACACTACAGTTACATCACCTAGGGGCAGGTTCTCTGCTTATGCCACAATGTTCCATAAGGGCAAGGTCCAAGGAGGGAGTCACTTCACCCAGGTGATAGGCGCAGAGATTTATCACATTGTCCACTAAGAAGCATAGCCCTGGCAAGAGGACCTTCACCTGTGTTCTTGGCCTAAAACTATGTCACTCTCCAGGTTGGCAGGGCAAAAACAGAGAGCCACATAACCGGGGTGATGCCCTCCATTGGTCATGGCTCTGGGGAAAAATATCCTCACCTCTGTGCCTGGCCTTGCACTATGTCACTATCCTTCCTTTGTGCAGGGTCCATTCCAGAGAAGAGGGTTACATCTCCTATGAGGTGGACATAAAAATATGTCACAAAAATTTTGTTGGGCATGGTGTAGGCAAGAACGTAAGACCACCTGGGTGCTAGATCCAGTGATATATCACGATTCTTACTCAGAGAAGGTCCCAGGCAGGAGAGTCACATCACCTTGAGATTGGCTTAGGTAGATATCACAGTCTCATATATGAGCTGGAATAAGTCTTAAGAGTGAAATTACAAAGCTGCTTCCAATGATTTATATCACAATCACACTGTTGGAAAATTTCACACATGAAATTTGCAATACCACACATATCTTGTTTTCATTCTTGTTTTCATGTGTGACACTTGGCTTCATCCATGTGAGATCATGACAGTCTTGACTGCAAGCTGGGTTTGCATAGAAGACTCACAATTTCATCTGTGTGCTGAGCCCTGCTTTGACTCTGTCTTTATAGCCCAAAGATTTTGTAAAATATGTGTAAGTGTTGTAATCTTTCGAGACCTTTGAACCAGGCAGTGATCCATGACATCACACATTTTCATAAACCTAGTTATAATAATCAAAATATTCTCTATTTGCTGAATTTGCATATGAGATTCACTATCATTCTTGTGAGCCATACCTAGATATATGCCACAATGTCCTATGTTGTTATGAAGCAGGCAGAACAGCCGCATTACCTCAGTGCCAGGACAGAAATATTTCTATATTCTCTTTTTAGGCAGGGTATTGTCAAAAATGTCACATAACTTGTGTGCTAGTTTCAGCTCTGTGGAACTATGTCCCTTGTGGGCAATGTCCAGGCAGAGGAGGAGAGTTATATCACCTAAATGATGGACCCAAATATATGTCACAATGCTCCTGTTGATAAGGCCCAGGCAAGAAAATCGTATCATTTGGATGCAGTTTTTAGAAATGCTGCAATTACCAAAAGAAGCAGGGTACAAACAGGTACTTTCTGTGGCTCAGGCACAGGCAGAACAGTAGCATCATCAGGGTGCTAAGCCCACCAGTATGCAATTTAATATGTTGGCACAACCCAGGTAGAAAAGCAAAATCACTTTGTCCTGGGTCATGGGATATTCTTAAGTCACCCTTAGAGAAGGACCCAGACAAGAGAGTAACATCACCTAGATGCAGGTTTCACCCTTTTGCCACAATGATACATGTGGGCAGAACCAAGCAGGAAGTCATATCAACTAGGTGATAGGCCCAGAGATATGTTCCAAAGCCCTCCTTAAGGCATGGCCCTGAGAAGAGTACCATCACCTTTGAGCTTTGCCTAGCAATACGTCACTATTCAAGTCAGCAGGTCCCAAGCAGAAGAGCCATATCACCTACATGATAGGTTCTGTGATATGTAAAAATGCCCTTTTCTGAGCATGGCGTTTGCAAAAGAGTATCATCACCTGTGTGCCTGGCCCAGAAATATGTCTCTGTTCTGCCCTGTGCTGCAGGACCCTTCCAGAGAGGAGAGTTACGTTTTCTAGATGATGGACACAGTCATATATCACAAAGATGTCTGTGGGCATGGTGTAGGCAAGAATCTAACATCACCTGGGTGCTGGATCCAGTGATGTCATCATTCTTACTAAGCATGATCCAGGCAGAAGAGTCACATCATTTCAAGGTTGACCCATGTAGATATCAAAATCCCATTTATAGGCTAGATCCAGTCTGAAGAATGAAATCACACAGGGGCTTGCCATAGATTTATATCACAGTTCTGGAATTATAGGCATTAGCCACTGTGCACAGCCTTTGAGTACAACTTTGTGTGAGATTTAGTACCTTATTTGTACCTGTTCTTGTGAGAGAATAAAAATGAGGTCAGCTGGGTATGCATCCAAGAATCACAATTGCATCTGGTTGCTGTTCCCTGTTATGACACTCTTTGTATTACTCAGGATTTATATGACATGCCTGAGTTTCATAATCCTCTGTGAAATTCATGCAATTATGAGACCCATTACTTTACTTATTGCTGTAAGACTGACTATGAGAGCCAAAATATCTCTCCCTTTTGGATTCAGGTATGATAGTTATATTAGTGCATGTGAATTGAACTCAGGTATATGTCACAATTTCACCTGTGGGCAGAAACAAGGCAGGAGGGTCTCATCCCCTGGATTCTGAGCTCAGGATACATTATAATCTTCTTTGCAGCCAGGGCAAGTCAGAAGTGTTCTATCACCTGGGTAAAGCCCCAAGTAATATGACACCATGTTCCCAGTAGACAGGGTTTGAAGAAAAAGGGGAGAGTCACACCACCTTAGTGCTGGGCTTGGCAATATGTAATAATCTCCTTGTTTTTGCAGACTCCATAATAAAAGGAAGAGTTGCATTACCTCGGTTTTGCACTCAGCATTATGTCACGATTAGTTTAGTAGGCAGGACCTTGTGATCCGGGCCTGGAAAAGACAGTCAAATAATTCATGGGCTGGGCAAAGGCAGTTGTCTTAATTACACTCTCAGTAATATTTGGAAATAAGTCTCACATCCCACACAAGTCCTAGTTTTGTATATGTGAGTCAACTCTATGAGGTTTTGTATATGTGAGTATATGAGTTTTTGTATATGTGAGTCAACTCTTTCTATGAGTTGGGTCAAAGTAGTGGAGTCACAATCTCAACAATGGGCAAGATTTATGTATAAGAACTCCAATCCCACTTGAAGATTGTTTTTCAATAGGGGAATTATAGCATAACAGGTGTGCTGAATCATGGTTTAAATATTGCCAAAGCACCTATGAATCTGATCTATGTATGAGAGTAATTATTTCAACCTTTGACTGTTTTTTATATGTCAGATATAGTACCTCATTCCTAGGACCTGTTCAAGTTTGAGAATGACAATCACATCAGCTAGGTGTGCATACAAACGTCACATTCTCACCTGGTTTCCGGTCTCTGCTATGACACTTTGTACCATTAAGGGTTTATATGATAGACCTGAGGGCTATAATCCTTTATGAACCTTATACAAGTGAAAAATCCAGGACTTTACCCATGCCCATAAGACTGGCTGAGAGTCAAAATATCTCTACTGGCTGGGTCCAGGTGTGACAGATATTATTATAAATGTGTATTAAACTCAGTATGTGTCACAATTTCACCTGTGAGCAGGGACAAGTCAGGAGAGTCACGTCACCTGGGTGTTGAGCCAGTGATACCCTATGATCTCATTTGCAGCCTGGTCTTATTCAGAAAGGTCATATCACCTGGGTAAAGCCTCAAATAGTATGTCACCAAGCCCATGACAAACAGGGAAGAAGAAAAAAAGGAGAGTCACTCCACTAAGATGCTGGGCTCTTCAATATGTAATAATTCCCTCTCTTGGCAGAATCTAGAATATGAAGAGAGTCACATCACCTAGGTTTTGCAATTAGTAGTATGTCATAATTTCTTTTGTTGGCAGGGCCTAAGCAAGAGAAGAGGCAACATCACATGACCTAGATGTTAAGCCAAATGATATTTCACAATATCCTCTAGGGGCAGAGGCAGGAGAGAAAAATCACTTAGCTTACAGGCCAAAAAATATGTCATAATATTCCCCATTGGCAGGGTCCAGGCAGAAGAGTCATATTATTATGATTCTAACCTGGAGATATGTCACAGTGCATCTGTATGTAGGAATTTATGCCAAAACGTCCCAACACCTTGGTAGTAGGCCTACATCTCCTGGACGAGTCAGCTGCTCCCACAGAATCCTCACACAAACACCCCAATGTCTCACCCTCAATAATTATCTTTCTATGCTATTAAAATTAATTGTGACCACCACCCCATTATACTCAAAAATTCATTGGACCAATGCCAACTCTCTTAATAACTCTAATAATAAGGACCCTCAAATATCAATAGTCGACCCTCATGTTTCAGGATATTCCTTAATAGCAATAGCCACAGTATAACCAAAAACAACCATCATATCACCTAAATAAATAAAAAAAGACTATTGATCCCATGAATCCCCCAAGAAAATTCAACACAATTCTACAACACACAGCATCACTAATAATTAACTCTAGGCCTCCATAAATGGAAGAAAATTTGGAAGAAAAACCTACAAACCCTACAGCCAAGGGAATACTTAATAAAAATAAAGCATATTCCATTATTCTCACATGGATTATAACTATGACTAACAATATGAAAACCATCATCGTACTTCAACTATAAGAACACTAATGACCAATACTCACAAAACACATCGCTAATAAAATTATTAACTACTCATTCATTGATCTTTCTACACCAACTAACATTTCTACATGATGAAACTTTAGATCACTTCTTGGTGGCTGCCTATTCTCCAGATCCTCACATGATTATGTTTGGCCCTGTACTATACTTCAGACACCTCAATTGCATTTTTTTTTCAGTTGCTCATATCTGCAAGATGTAAACTGCAGCTGAATGGTTCGTTATTTTTAGTACAATGGCCCTTCAATATTTTTCATCTGCTTCTTCTTATGTGTTGACCAAGGCTTATATTATGAATCATTTCTATTCCTAGAATCCTGAAATATTGGCATTATCCTCCTATTCACAACTATAGCATCAGCATTCACAGGCTACATGCTCCCGTGAGGCCAAATATCATTCTGAGGCACTACAATAATTACAAATCTACTATCAGCCATACAATATATTGGAACTGACCTGGTACAATGAATCTGAGGCAGATTCTCAGTGAACAAAGCCACCCTCACACAACTACCCAGATTCAATTTCATCTTACTTTTCAACCCTACAGCTCTAGCAACAATTCACCTTTTATTCTTGCATGAGAGAGGATCTTTAGGGGTTTCATCAGCTCCAGACAAAATCATGCTCCACAGCTACTATAAAACCAAGGATATCTACGTTTAATTTTTCTTCTCCTTCTAATAACTCTAGTACTATTTTCACCTGACCTCCTGAACAACCCAGATAATTAGAGTTTAGCCAATCCCCTCAATCCACCCCACATTAACCAATAGTGGTACCTTTTGTTTGCACACCCAATCTTAATATCTATCCCTAACAAACTAGGAAGTGTACTGGCCCTCATATTCTCCATTCTCATTCTAGTAGTTATTCCTGTACTTTACAAGTCTAAGCAACAAGGCATCATATGCCACCCATTAAATCAATGCATATTCTGAATCCTAGTGGCTGTTCTGTTTACACTCACATGAATCAGAGGGAAGCCATCAAATACCCTTTTATTGCCATCAGACAGACAGCATCTATCATGTACTTGTCTACCATCCTCACCCTTATGCTGCTCACTACCCTAATTTAAAATAAATTACTTAAATGAAAATTCTCTTGTAGTATAATTCAATACTCTGGTCTTCTAAACCAGAAATGGAGAATCCCCTCTACAGGAAAACTCAAGAAAAAAGCATTCCCACTTCACCGTCAACTCCCAAAGCTGAAATTCTAATTAAACTACCCCTGAATTTTTTTATAGCACACACTTGAACTACTATATCAGTATTAATCAACTAACACTAATACATTAGTGCTTTTATGTACTTTGTGCATTACTGCTATCCCCCATGAATAATATATAGTGCTATAATTGTTTATTCATACTTTCATACATGCAGATACATTACAAATCTAGTCCATATACATATAAGCATGTATTAACCTTCTCTTAATCAGCTATGGTATATCTACTATTATTGACTGTATAATACAAATCTAATTTATATGAATGTTGACCCATACTAGATATCCTTAATATGACATAGTGCATACATTTATTTTTCAGATGTAACACATTTCTGTCAAGAAATCTCTTGTCAACATGGATATCCCCTACCAAATTCTGATCTCTTAATCTACGAACCCCCTGAAATCACCATCCTAATTGGGAGTACTACCCGCCTCGTTCTGGGCCCATAACACATGTGGGTGACTATTTTGAAAGTATAACTGGCACCTACCTGGTTCTTACTTCAGGACCATAAAACTAAGATCACCCACATGTTCCCCTTAAATTAGACATATCAATAGACTAAAGGCTACCACCCTATTAACCAGTAATGGGAGCACTGTCATGCATTTGGTATTTTTAACTTTGGAGGCTGCTGTCACTCACCATCAAGGAAAGCCTAGTCTCCTCCAAATCTGCTGTAGCCGAATTCAGATTTAATTCCTGTCAAATCAATGGTAGAAACTGAGCTTATATTGAATATTCTGGGCTGGCACAGTAACCATAGCAGTTGATTAATTCATGCTTAAAGACATAACAATTAGTCATTAGGCATGTATGTTCATGAAGTTATGCTCACTTTCAAGAACTATTTCTGATTAAATCCACAAAATCCTCCTCCCCTCATCACTGACTTTACCATCAACTAAGGTGAATTTACCTTTGCCAAATTCCAAAAACAAGAGACTAAACTGCAACACAGCTAGAACTCAAAAATCATATTTTAACCATGAATACCCCAACTGCTACCCCTGGATTGAGGAAATTTTCCTAAAAATCTTAAGACCCACCAAATCAAGCCTCCATTTTATATAATGAATATAATAACTAAACTCCCAACCTAACCCTAATGTAACAACCTTAGCATATCTCTCTAAAAGCGCCACCTCATATGTTATAACTTAAATCAATTATATTCTAATTATGAGTAATCCTCTCAACTCAATCTCTCCCAATTCAATTTTAAAGGCCTCAGAAGTGTAAATGACTACTTATATTTGATTCTTTCCTTCTCATATTCTAATTTTAGACTTAAGTATCTATACAGTTAATATAGCTTTATTATTTCAAAGCAAGACACTGAAAATATCCAGATGGGTCTAGAAAATCCCATAAACAAATAGATTTAGTCCTGGCCTTTCTATTAGATCTTAGTAAGATTACACAAGCAGGCATCTCTGCTCCAGTGAAAATGCCTTATAGATCACCCAGATCAAAATGAGTAAGAATCAAGCATGCAAAAATGCAGCTCAAAACACTTTGCTCAATCACAGCCCTGCGGGAAACAGCCGTGATAAATATTTAGTAATAAATGAATATGTAACTAAGCTATGCTGATATCTAGCATTGGCCAATTTCATGCCAGCCACCATGGCCATATGATTAACCCAAGCTAATGCAAGACTGCATAAAGAGTGTTTAAGATCTGCTCTCAGTAAAGCTAAACTCCACCTAGGTTGTAAAAAAACACTCCAGCTGAAAAACAATATACTATGAAGGTGGTTGTACTGTCCTGAAGGCACAATAGACAAGACCCAAACAGGGATTAGACAACACACTATGCTCAGTCCTAAACTCCAATAGTTACATTAACAAAACCATTCACAAGAATACTACAAGCAACAGCTTAAAATTTAAATGACTTGTGTTTTTCTTGTAAATTTGTTTGATTTCATTGTAGACTCTGGATATTAGCCCTTTGTCAGATGAGTAGGTTGCAAAACTTTTCTCCCATTCTCTAGGTTGCCTGTTCACCTGATGGTGGTTTATTTTGCTCTGCAGAAGCTCCTTAGTTTAATTAGATCTCATTTGTCAATTTTGGATTTTGTTGCCATTGTTATCAGTGTTTTAGACATGAAGTCCTCGCACATGCCTATATCCTGAATGGTATTGCCTAGGTTTTCTTCTAGGGTTTTTATGGCTTTAGGTCTAACATATAAGTCTTTAATCCATCTTGAATTAATTTTTGTATAAGGTGTAAGGAAGGGATCCAGTTTCCGCTTTCTACATATGGCTAGTTAGTTTTCCCAGCACCATTTATTAAATACAGAATCCTTTGCCCATTGCTTGTTTTTCTCAGGTTTGTCAAAGATCAGATAGTTGTAGATATATGGCATTATTTCCGAGGGTTCTGTTCTGTTCCATTGGTCTATATCTCTGTTTTGGTACTAGTACCATGCTGTTTTGGTTACCATAGCCTTGTAGTATAGTTTGAGGTCAGGTAGTGTGACGCCTCCAGCTTTGTTCTTTTGGTTTAGGATTGACTTGGCAATGTGGGCTCTTTTCTGGTTCCATATGAACTTTAAAGTAGTTTTTTCCAACTCTGTGAAGAAAGTCATTGGTAGCTTGATGGAGATGGCATTGAATCTATAAATTACCTTGGGCAGTATGGCCATTTTCATGATATTGATTCTTCCTATCCATGAGCATGGAATGTTTTTCCATTTCTTTGTATCTTCTTTTATTTCATTGCGCAGTGGTTTGTAGTTCTCCTTGAAGAGGTCCTTCACATCCCTTGTAAGTTGGATTCCTAGGTATTTTATTCTCTTTGAAGCAATTGTGAATGGGAGTTCACTCATGATTTGGCTTTCTGTTTGACTCTTATTGGTGTATAAAAATGCTTGTGATTTCTGCACATGGATTTCATATCCTGAGACTTTGCTGTAGTTGCTTATCAGCTTAAGGAGATTTTGGGCTGAGATGATGGGGTTTTCTAGATATACAATCATGTCATCTGCAAACAGGGACAATTTGAGTTCCTCTTTTCCTAATTGAATGCATTTTATTTCCTTCTCCTGCCTGATTGCCCTGGCCAGAACTTCCAACACTATGTTGAATAAGAGGGGTGAGAGAAGGCATCCCTGTCTTGTGCCAGTTTTCAAAGGGAATGTTTCCAGTTGTTGTCCATTCAGTATGATATTGGCTGTGGTTTTGTCATAGATAGCTCTTATTATTTTGAGATACGTCCCATCAATACCTAATTTATTGAGAGTTTTTAGCATGAAACGTTGTTGAATTTTGTCAAAAGCCTTTTCTGCATCTATTGAGATAAACGTGGTTTTTGTCTTTGGTTCTGTTTATATGCTGGATTACGTTTATTGATTTTGATATGTTGAACCAGACTTGCATCCAAGGGATGGCGAAGGTTATGAACAGACACTTCTCAAAGGAAGACATTTATGCAGCCAAAAAACACATGAAAAAAATGCTCATCATCACTGGCCATCAGAGAAATGCAAATCAAAACCACAATGAGATACCATCTCACACCAGTTAGAATGGCGATCATTTAAAGGCCAGGAAACAACAGGTGCTGGGGAGGATGTGGAGAAATAGGAACAATTTTACACTGTTGGTGGGATTGTAAACTAGTTCAAGCATTGTGGAAGTCAGTGTGGCAATTCCTCAGGGATCTAGAACTAGAAATACCATTTGACCCAGCCATTCCATTACTGGGTATATACCCAAAGGATTATAAATCATGCGGCTATAAAGACACATGCACACATCTGTTTATTGTGGCACTATTCACAATAGCAAAGACTTGGAACCAACCCAAATGTCCAACAATGATAGACTGGATTAAGAAAATGTGGCACATATACACCATGGAATACTATGCAGCCATAAAAAACGATGAGTTCATGTCCTTTGTAGGGATATGGATGAAGCTGGAAACTATCATTCTCAGCAAACTATTGCAAGGACAAAAAACCAAACACTCTATGTTCTCACTCACAGGTGGGAATTGAACAATGAGAATACATGGACACAGGAAGGGGAACATCACACACCGGGGAATGTTGTGGGGTGGAGGGAGGGTGGAGTGATAGCATTAGGAGATATACCTAATGCTAAATGATGAGTTAATGGGTGCAGCACACCAACATTTCACATGTATACACATATAACAAACCTGCACGTTGTGCACATGTATTCTAAAACTTATAGTATAATAATAATAATAATAAATTAAAGCACTCGGCAGTGCCTTATATCCCTCTAGAGGATCCTGTTTTATAATGAATAAAACCTGATATACCTCACCACCTCTTGCCCCCAATCTATATACCCCCATCATTAGAAAACCCTAAAATGGTTATAGAGTAAGTACAAGTATACACACAAAAATGTTAGGTCAAGGTGTAGCTCCTTAGCTGGCAAGAAGTGGACTACAGGTTCTGTACCCAGAAAATCTCACAACAACTTCTATGAATTCTAAGGGCTCAAGGAGAATTTAGCAGTAAACCAAGAGCAGAGTGCTCTGTTGAATAAGGCCATGAGGCATGCATATACCACTTGTCACCCTCCTCAAATATTATTCTAGAAATTACTATTATTGAAAATTCTCTATGCGCATATAAAGGAGCTACATGACAAAATGGTAAACATACTGAAAAGTGTGCTTGGACAAACGAAAGTGTAGTTTAACCCAAAGCATCTGGCTTACTTCCAGAAGATTTCATCACAGCCTGATCACTTTGAGCCAACTCTAGTCCCAAACCTCCCTAAAAATATAAAATATCTTAATCATACTATTTATCTTAGACAAAAGTATAGGCGATAAAAATTTTTACCCTGGTGCAATAGACATAGCACCATAAGAAAAAGATGAAAAAACTGAATAAAGCATTAGAAAGCAAAAACAAACCCTTTTACATTCTGAATAATGTATTAACTAGAAATAACTTTACACAGAGAACCACAGCCAAGTCCTCAACACCAGACTAGCTACTCAAGAACAGATAAAAGAGCACAAAGAGTGGGAAGATTCATGAGTAGCAGTGACAAGCCTACTGAGCCTGGTGATATCTGGTGGTCCAATATAGAATCTTAGTTAAACTTTAAACTTACCTGCAGAATTACTTAATCTCCCCGTAAGTTTAAATGTTACTCTAAAGAGGGATGGCTCTTTAGACGTTAGGAAACAACTTTCCTACAGAAACTAAAAAATATTGCCACCAAAATTTGCCCCAAAGCAGCCACCAATTAAGAAAGCATTCAAGCTAAACATCCAATTACCTTAAATTCTAATCAACACACTAAACTTCAACATCACATTGGGCTAACTTATTACTTAATATAAGCAATAATGTTAATATAAGTAACATGAAAATATTCTTCTTTGGATAAGCTTACATGAGATTGGAATAATTCACTGATAGTTAACAGCCCAATATTAATAATTGATATAATAAGCACCCTATTATTTATACTAGTCCAACACAGGTATGCTCTAAGGAATGATTACAAAAACTAAAAGGAACTCAGCAAATCTTACTCAGGCTGTTTCCCAAAAACTTCACCTCTAGCATTACCAGTATGAGAGACACTACCTGTCCAGTGAAAAATGTTCAATGACCACAGTATCCTGAATGGACAAAGGTAGCATAGTTACTTGTTCCCTAAATAGGGGCTTGTGTGAATGGCCATATGAGGGTTTATCTGTTTCTCACTTTTAATCAGTGAAATTGACAATCTACCCATGAAGATGTGGATATAAACAAATAAGATGAAGAGACCCTATGGAACTTTAATTCATTAATGCAAATAAAAATTCAAAAAAACCTCCAGACCCTAGTGTACTATCCCTGCATTAAAAAAATGGGTTATGGTGACCTTGGACCATAATTTAAACTTTGCATAACCTAAACTAAGACTGCACTAGTCTAAGAGAGTTGACACACATCGATCCAATAATTTGATCAATGAAATGTTACCCTAGAGATAACAGCATAATCCTATTCTAGAGTTTATATCGAGAATAGGTTTTATGACCTCGATGTTGGATAACGACATCCTAATGGTGCAGCCAGTATTAAGGATTCCTTTGTTCAATGATTAAAGTCCTATGTGATTTGAGTTCAGACCAGAGTAACCCAGGTCGATTTCTATCTATTTAGCTTTTCTTCTAGTGTGAAAGGACAAGAGAAACAGGGCCTACTTCATAAAGCACACTCGCCCCACAGATGATGTTATCTTACTCTAGTATATCACCACACATGCTACCCAAGAACAGGGTTTGTTAAGATGGCAGAACCTGGCAGTTTCATAAAACTTAAAACTTTATAATCAGAGGTACAACTCCTCTTCTTAACAATATGCCAATAATTAACTTTCTCCAACTTATTACTCCCACTCTAATTGCTATAGCATTCCTTATACTCATTGAACAAAAAATCTTAGGCTATATACAACAATGCAAAGGACTTAACACTGTAGGTCCTATGGACTGCTTCAACCATTCGCTGATGCAATACACTACACACTGTATATTCACCAGAACTCTATATCACAAATTTTATTACAAAGACCTTGCTGTTAATCACCTTGTTTTTATAAATTGGAACAGCATACCCCGATTTAACTGTGAACAACTCATACATTTTCTATGAAAAAAATTTCTATCACTTACACTAGCATTCTGCATATATCACAATGTCTGTCCTAATTTTTTTGAGCATTACACCCCAAACAAAGAAAATATGTCTGACAAAAGAATTACTTTGATAGAGTAAACAATAGGGGTTAAAATCTTCCTATTTCTAGAACTATAGGAATCGAACCTACCCCTGAGAATCCAAAATTCTCTGTGCTACGTATTACACCACATCCTAAATTAAGGTCAGCTAAATAAGCTATCAGACTGATACACTAAAAATGTTGGTTATATCATTCCCATAGTAATAAATCCATCAGTTCAACTTATTATCTCCATTACTATTTTCACATAAAGTCTTATCACAATGCTAGACTTACACTGATTTCTCATCTGAACAGGACTAGAAATAAATATAATTGCTTTTACCTCAATCTCCATTAAAAAATAAGTTTCTGCACTAGAGAAGCAGCCACCAAATATTTATTTACACATAGAACTGCATCTATAATTCTCATGATAGGTATGCTTTCCAATAAACTTTCCTCCAGACAATGAACAATAATAAACACTATTAATCAAATTTTACCCTTAATAATAATAACTGCCCTAGTAATAAAACTTGGGATAGCCCCCTTACTTCTAAGTCCTAGAGGTAACCCAAAGAACCTCTCTAATATCTGGCATAATTCTCCTAACATGAATAAACTAGCCTGTATCTCGATTATGTTTCAAATCTTCCATCAACAAACGTGAACATCCTCCTATCTATCAAGAACCTATCCATTAGAGTGAAAGCTAAGTATTTACCAAGTTATATGGCACAATCTAACATGTGGGCAGAAACAAGGCAAAAGAGCTACAACATCATCAGGGTACAGCCTCAAGTAATGTGCCACCATGGCCAACGAAGACAGGTATGAAGCTAAAAAAGAGAATCGCACCACCTGGGTGCTGGGCTCAGAAATATATCATGATTCCCTCCTTTGACAGAGTCAGGACAAAGGGGAGAGTCATGTCACTTAGGTTTTCACTTAGTGGTAGGTCACAATTTCTTCTGTGGGAAGGATCAAGGCAGGAGATAAGAGTCACATTACTTAGATGCCATATATAGCAAAATATCAGTGTCTGCCATGAACATGGCACTGGCAGGAGAGACATAACACCTAGCCAATAGGCCTGGAGGTATATAAAAGTATCCTGTTTGCAGGGCCTGGGCAGAAGAGTCACATTATCATGATTTTGAACCAGTGATATGTAACAATGCCTTATGAAAAGGAATTAAACCAAAAAGTCTCAACTCAGAGGTACTAGGACAAGGGATATGACAAAATCTCCTCGTCTTTAAGGGTGACACCATTAACTCTTAGCTAATTGTGTATATAAGAGTAACAATCTATCCTGTTTGCTGGCCATTATATGACACTCTCTACAACATCTGATAACTTTATACAAAATGCATGAGAGTTGCGTACCTCCTTGAGGTCTTGATGCACAGTCTTTTTTGTTGCCCTAAACCCAGGTATGACAGTCAACATCTCTCCTATAGGCTGGCTTCAGGGATAAGAGCACTGTTATAGCTGTGAGCTGGGTCCAGAAATGAGCCACCATCCCACCTGCGGTCAGATTAAGTTATGAAAGTCAGAATTCCAACTATTTTCTGTATTCACTTTTTAGACTCAGGACTTCAACAATGGGCTTTGTAAAGGTAGGATGGGAAAAACTTATACTTTCACTTCAGTGTGTAGTCAAGAGTTACAATCTTAAATTTTTGCTGGGCCCTGTTATGAAACTATCTGTACCACATAAGAAGTTTTTATAATATGAGTTAGTGTTGTAAACTTCCATGAGCTTTATAAAAATATGCAGTGAAGGACCTTAACTATTAACGTAAACCTAATGGTGAGAGTCAAAATATCTCCTTTTGGCTGAGTCCCAATATAAGGGTTAATCATCATGTTTTTGAATGAAGGAAAGTGTATGTCTTAATCCCATTTGTGGGGAAAAAAATAGGCAGAATGTTAACATCCCTTAGGACTTGTTTAAAGGAATATATCAAAATGTCTTCCCTAGGCAGGGCCTAGGAAAGACAGTCATGTTAACTGAGGGCTGGAGCCAGCAATATGGTACAACCACTAGTGGAGATAATCCAGCAATGTGATGAGAGCCAAAACACCTACACAATTGAACAAAGATATGTCAAAACACTTTCTGTGGCTCTGGAACAGGAAGGAGAATCACATCATTAGGGTGCGGGACTGAGCAGTATGCTGTAATTTCTTCTTTATGCATGACCTAGGCAGAAGAGCAATATCATCCCAGTGCTGCACCCTGAAATACTGCAAAAGTCCTGTTTGTGGGTGTTTTTCCTCTACAAAACAAGAGTCACATTACCTAAGTGCTGTGCTCATCAATATGTCACAGTCTTACCATTGTAAACACCCAGACAGAAGAGAGTCACATCACTTAGAACATGGGCTCAGAGATATGACCCAATGTCATCAGTATACAGGGCTCAGGTAGAAGAGAATCATATCACACTTAGGTGCTTCTTTATGTATATGTCACAACCTAATATGCAGGCAGAAATTACGGTGAAGAGCCACATCACCTGGTCCTGGGTTCTTAGATATCCACAAGTTCCCCTTAGAAAAGACTCAGGCTACAGAGTTATATCATCTAGGTGCAGGTTCCACCCTTATGTTAGAAAGTTCCAAGTGGACAGGGCCAAGTAGCATGTCATATCACTTAGATGATAGGCCCAGGGATATGTCACAAAACATTCCTTAAAGCATGGCCCTGGCTAAATAGTACCATTGTGCTTGGCCTGGCAATGTGTCACTATTTAAGTAGGCAGATCCCAAGCAAAAGAGCCATATCACCTGCCTGATGGGCCCTGTGATATTTCAAAATGCCCTCTTTTGGTCATGGACCTGGCAAAATAGTATTATTACCTTTGTGCCTGGCCAAGGTATATGTCACTATCCTGCCCTGTGTTTAGGGCCAATTCCAGGGAGGAGAGGTACATCTTGTAGCTGATTGACAGAGTGATATGTCACAATGATGTCTGTAGGCATGGTGCAAGCAAGAATGTAACATCACCTGGGTGCTGGATCCAGTGATGTCACAATTCTTACTGAGAGCAGGTTCCAGGCAGAAGAGTCATATCACTTCAAGTTTGGCCTAGGTAGGTATCAAAACTCCCAATGTAGGCTGGAACCAGTCTGAAAGTGAAATCACACAGGTTCTTGTCAAATAATTATATCACAGTCATGATAAAACAAAATCCTAGGGATTAGATTTAAAATACCACACATGTCCTGCTTTCACGTAAGACACTTGTCTTCATCTATCGGTGATTGTAAAAGTCTTCACAATCAGCTTGGAGTACATATGAGACTAAAAATTTCCCGTGGGTGCTTGGCCTTGTTATGACACTCTATAAAATCCAAGGGTGTTATAAAGTATATGTGATGGTTTTAATATTCTGTGACCTTTTTACCAGAAGGAAATTCTGGACATCACTCATGTCCCTATACCTAGTTAGGAGAGTCAACATTTCTCCTATTGGCTGGGTGTACATATGAGAGTTATGATCTTGCCTTTGAGCTGTGCCTTGGTATAAGTCACCATCACCTCCTGTGGTTATTAAACAGGCAGGATAATTACAAAACCTAAATCCTAAGCCATAAATATTCCAGAAAAGTCACAAACTTTTTGTTCTAGGCCCAACTTTATGGCATAATGCCCCTTGTGGAGAATGTCCAGGCAGGAGAGTCATCTCACCTAAATTATGGGCCCAGAGATATGTTACAATGCCTCCTGTTGAAAGGGTCCAGGGAAGAGACTCATGTAATTTGGATGCAGTACTTAGAAATGCTACACTCTTCACTAGAAGCAGGGTTGAGGCAAGAGAGGAAAGTCACATAACTAGACTATGTGTCCAGAGATATGTTATGATCTCTTCTGAGGACACTGAAGACGTAAAAGTCAAATCACCAAAGTTCTTGGCCCAGGTACATGTCAATATGTCATCTGTGGGCTATAATTAGGCAGAATTATTAAATCACTCAGGAGCAAAAGTAAATGTCACAATAACACCTGTGGAAATGTTCAGGGATGAGAGTCATCATCCTGTATACATCTTGGCTCCAGGTACAAGAGTTGTTATTAGGCCTTTGATCTGGTCTTAGATGTGTGGCATAATATCACCTGTGGTCCAGGAGAAGAAAGGAAAGTCACATCACCTTAGTGGGTGCTGGTCTAGTGAATTATTACAATGTATTTTTTGGGCAGGACTCTGGAAGATGATTCACATCACCAGGATGCTAGTTTCAGTGATATATCTAAATCACCGCTATGGCGAGGGCTCAGGCAGGACAGGAGACAAAGTTCACATATTCACTTGGCCTGGATATATGTCACAATTTCCCCTGTGTGCACAAACATACAGGAGAATGACTTCACCCTCTGGTTGTCAGGGCCCAGGCAAGAGGCAAGAAACATCACCTAGGAGCTGAGACAAGTGATATGTTACAAATCTTCCAATTGGCAGAGCCCTCGCACAAAAGAGTCACATCACCTGGGTTGAGATACAAGTTATGTGTCACAATGCACCCCAAGTGTCAGGCAGAGGCAATAGAAGGAATTCATGTCACTTACATGATGGACCATAATAAAAGCCACAACACTCCTTGTAGGCAGGGTTCAGGCCAATATTTCACATCAGCTGGGTGCTTGTCTCAGTAATATGAAAAAGTGCCATCTGTCACATTGGCAAAAAGGTGTTATATATTGCAATATATTGCATATGTGATTGATGCATATATGTCACAATTTCAACGGTGGTCTGGGCCTGCAAAGGAGAGGCAAAACACTCAGATGCTGGACAAAGTCATACTTCTCAATTACACAGTCAAAAATGTTCAGAAATAAGTTTTACAGTCCCACACAAGTCCTGGCTTCTGGTATGAAGGTCAACAGCTCCTATGATTTGGGTCAAAGTACAGGAGTCTCAATCTCAATAATGGGCAATGTCCCCATATAAGAACCCCAGTTCCACTTGAAGACTGTTCCAAGAGATGAGTCAAAGCACTACAGGTATGCTGGGTTATGGTTGAAACATCACAAAACTACCCATGGATCAAATTCATGTATGAGAATACAACTTTAAGCTTTGACTGCTTATGTGTGTGAGATTTAGTATCTCATTCATAGGCTCTGTTTATTTATGAGAATGACAATTGTGTCAGCTGGGTGTGGATCCAAGAGTCACAATAGCCACCTGGTTGCTGGTGTCTGTTATGACATTTTTTGTACCACTCAGGCTTTATATAGTATGCCTAAGTATCATATTTTTCTGTGAATACTTACAGGTGGGAGATCTAGGACTTTACCCATGGTCCTAAGACTACTTTTGGTAGTTGAAGTATCATCCCTGGCTGGGACTAGGTATGAGAGTTATTATTGTGCATATGAGCTGAAGAAGGGTAGCACAATTTAGGTGTTGTGCTAAGCAATATGTCACAATGCTCTCTCTAGGCAGGGTCCAGTAATTAGCATTACATTAACTGGGTGCTTGACCCAGCAATATGACACAATCCCAATGAGGGAAAAAAAAAAAAAAACCTAAAAATAATGAGAGTGAAAACACCTACAGAATAGGCCCACAATACGTAAAAATACTTTCTGTCACTCTGGCACAGGGAGGAGAGTTACATCATCGGGGTGTGGGGCCCAGAAATATGCCATAATTATCTCTTTAGGCAGGAGCAAGGTAGAAAAGAAACATCATCTGGTTGCTGGGCCCTGCCAATATGTCAAAATTCCTTTTCATGGGCGTGGTTCAGAAACAAAAGTAGAGTCATATTGCATAAGTATTAGCCTTAGCCATATGCCACAACACCCCACTGTTAAGGCTCAGGGAGAAGAAAAGAGTCACTTCAATTAAAAAACAATCTTATACATATAGCCCAATGGCCCAAATAAGCAGGGATCTGGCAATAGAGAAGACTCATATCACCTAGGTGCTTCACTAGGTATATGACATAATCTAACATGTGAGGTGAAAGGAGGTAGAGGAGCCACATCACCTTGATGCTGGGTTCTTAGATGTGTCACAAGGCTCCTCTAGGACAGGACCCAGGTGAGAGAGTTACAACAAATAGATGCAGGTTCCACCCTTATGTCACAATGCTCCATGTGATCAGGGCCCAAGCAGTAAGTCATATCACCTAGGTGATAGGTCCAGAATTATGTCACAATGTCTTCCTTGAGGCATGACCCTGTCAAAAGAGTATTATCACCTGGATGTCTAGCCTAGCAATAGGACACCATCCAGGAAAGCAGGACCCAAAAGGAGAGCAACATAACCTAGGTGATAGGCCAAGCGATTTGTCACAATGTCCCCTTTAGGACATGGGGCTAGCAAAGGAGTGCCATAACCTGTGTGCCTGGCCCAGCCATATGTTACTATTCCCCACTGTGCGAAGGGCTTATTCTAATGAGGAGCGTTATGTCACCCAAGTGGTTGACATAGTGAAATGTCACAATAATTTCTGTGGGCATGGGTCAGGAAAATGTAATATGACCTGGGTGCTGGATCTAGAGATATGTCATGAGTCTTACAGACAGCAGGGCCCAGGAAGGAGAGAAATATCACCCAGAGGTGGGCCCAGGTGGACACCACAATAACATATGTGGGCAGAAACCAGTATGGAGTGGCAGATCAAACAAAAACTCTACAAATATTTATATTACAATCACACTTGCAGAAAATTCCCAAAAGGAGATTTACAATATCACGTATGTCCTGTTTTCATGAGTGAGAGTAGGCTTCAGATATGTGAGATGGTGACAGTTCTTACTGTCAGCAGGGTGTGCATATGAGACTTACCATTTCACCTTTTCTGCTGGGTTCTGTTATGACACTCTGTATAAGTCAAAACCTTTAAGAAATATCTGAGGCTGTTGTAATCTTATTTGAACTTTTTTTTTTTACCACAAAGATATTTAATCACTGTGTTTCTAAAGCAAATTATGAGTCAAAATTACTTCTATTTGTGGGGTCCACATATGAGAGTCATTATCAGGCCGGTGAGCTGTGCCTAGGTTTATGTCAGAATTTACTCTGTGGTAATGAAACAGGCAACACAGCCAAGTCACCTAAATGCTGAGCCAGAAATTTTCAAATATTCTCCTTGTAAGCAAGTTCCTAGAAGAAAAGTTGCATATCTTCAGTTACACTGAGATGTATGGCATAATGCCCTTGTGGACAATGTCTAGACAGAAAAGGAGACTCATATCACCTAAACGATAGGCCCAAAGATATGTCAAAACTTCTCGTGTTGAAAGGGCCAAGCAAGAAAGTCATATGAATTTGATGCAGTACTTGGAAATGCTACAATCCCCAGCGGAATCAGGGTCTAGGAAGGAGAGAGAGTCAGGTAACTAGACCATGAGTCCAGCAACATGTAGCAGTCCTCTCTGAGGATATTGTTAACACAAGAATGTCAAATCACCAAGGTGCTCAGCTGAAGTAAACATCCAAATGTGTGGGTTGCACCTAGGCAGAATATTCAATCACTTATGAGCTGGGCAAAGGTATATGTCACAATAACACTGGTGGAAAATTCCAGGAATGGGAATCCCCATGCATATAACGTGGCTCCAGCTTTAAGAAGAATGATTAGTCCTTTGATCTGCTCTCAGGTATATGACACAATATCACCTGTGGGCAGAGGAAAAGCAGGAAGGTCACATCACCTGGGTAGGTGCTGGTGCAGTGAAATGTCACAATTCTTGTAGGCAGAATCCTGAAAGAAGAATCACATCATGTGGATGCTGGTTTAAGTAATATATCAAAATTCCACCTGTGGGCAATGCTTAAGAATTAGAGTAGACTCAATTCATCTAGGCAATTGACCTAGATATGTCACAATAGCCTCTATGTCCAGGACCAAAGTATTAAAATGACCTCACCTTGGCACTGGGGTTAGCAATATGTCACAATCTCCCCTGTGTTCAGGGTGAGGCAAGAGAGGAGAAACATAATCTAGGTGCTGAGGCAAGTGATAGGTTACAAAGATTCTGTTGGCAGAACCCAAAACACAGAGTCCAATCACCTGGGTGCAGTACCTAGTTTTGTGTCACAATGCGCCGTAAGTGCAGGGCCAAGAGAGTAGAAAGGAGTCACATAACTTATGTGGTGGACCTAGATATAAGCCCCAATACTATTTATAGGCAGGAGTCAGGCAAATAATTCACATTACCTGAGTGCTTGTCCTAGTGATATGTAAAAGTACATTTTGTAGGCAGGCCCAGGCACCTTGACTTAGGTGTATAGTCCACATATGTCACAATTTTATCTGTGGTCATGGCCTAAAAAGGAGAGTAAAATTATTCAGGAGCTGGGCTAACTTTTATGTCCTAATCAGTAAGAATATTCAGAAATAAGTTACACAGTCCCACACAAGTCCTGGCTTTGAGTATGTGAGTTCATACCTCCTGTGAGTTGGGTCAAAGCTGAGAAGTCACAATCTCAACAATGGGCAAGACCCATATATTAGATGCCCAATCCCACACGAAGATTGTGTTTCAGTAAGGGAGTCATGGAACCTCAGTTGTGCTGAATTACGCATCACCAAACCACCCCTGTGCCAGATCTGTGTATGTGATGACCAATTTCAACGTTCGACTGCTCTTTTTTTTTGTGAGATTTAGAACCTTACTTCTGGGCCCTTTTTTTGTGAGAGAATGACAATCAGGTAAGATGGGTGTGCATCCAAGAGTCACAATTGCACCTGGTTGAAGTTCTGTGTTATGATACTGTTTATACCACTCAGGTTTAATGTGATATGCCTGAGTGTCATAATCCTCTGTGAACTTTATACAGTTAGGAGACCCATTACTTTACTTATGGTCATAATGTTAGCTATGAGAGTCAAAATTTCTTTCTCTTCTGGGTCTAGGTATGACAGTTACTTGTGATGTGAGCTGAACAAAGGTGTATGTCACAAATTCACCTGTGTACAGAAACAAGGCAGGAGAGTTTCATTGCCTGGATTCTGAGGTCAAGATACTTACAAACTCCTTTGCAGGCCAGGCCAAGCCAGAAGAGTCACATCACCTTGGTACAGGCTCAAATAATATGGCACCATGTCCACTGTAGACAGGTTTATAGAAAAAGAGGAGAGTTATACCACCTAGGTCCTGGGCTCAGCAATATGTAATAATCTCCTCTTCTGGCAGACTCCAGAATAAAGAGGAACATTGCATTACCTTGTTTTCCACTCATCAGTATATTATAATTCCTTCAGTGGGCAAAATCTAGATGGAAGACAAGAGTCACATTTCTAGATGCTACATCCAATGATGTCACAAAATTCCTTGAGGGTAAAGCACATGCAAAATAGACAAATCACCTAGCTGATCGGGTCAGAGATATGTGATAATATCCCTTTTTGGCAGAACCCAGGCAGAAGAGTCACATTATTATGATACTAACCCAATGATATGTCACAATGCATACATGGGAAACAAGCAAAATTTTAACATCTGAGTACTAGACCCAGTAATATGATGCAATCTTTTCATCTTTGACGATGACACCGTTAAGTGTTAGCTTGGTGTATATATGAGTCACAATGTCATGTGTATGCTGGGTCATGACATGACACACTCTACAACATCCAAGGGCTTTATATAGCATGCATGATAGTCAGAGACTACTCTGAGGCCCACAGGCTTATAAGGACTGACAATCTTAAATACTTCCTTAAACCCAGGCATGATAGTCAACATCTATCATTTAGGCTAAGTTCAGAAATTAGACTCATTTTTATACCTATGAGCCTGTTCCAAAATGAGTCACGATCACACCTGTGGCCAGATCCACATATGAGAGTCACAATTCCCCCTTGGAACTGTTTTCCCTTGTTAGACTCAGTACCTCAACAGTGGGCTTTCTAAATTTGGTATGATGACAACTTTTACTTTTACCTGGCTGTGTAATTTAGATTCACAATCTTAATTTTTTGCTGGAACTTGTTATGTAACTCTATGTACCACCAAAAGGAATTTATACAACATGAATCAGTGTTGAAAACTTCTGTGAGCTTTGTACAAATTTGAAACCCAGCATTCTACCTGTTACCCTAATCATAGTGATGAGAGATAAAATATCTCCTATTGGCTAGATTCTAAGTTTAACCATCATGCCTGTGAACTGAAGCAAGGCATATATCGTAATCTCATTTGTGGACAAAAGTTAGGAATAGAGTGATATCACATAAATGATGTGGCAAGCAACATGTCACAATACCCTTTCTAGGCAACACCTAGAGAGGACGGTCACATTAACCAGATGCTGATCCCACCAATATGACACAATTCCACATGTGAAAAAATTAGCCAATAAATGAGAGCCAAAACACCTACACAATGGGAGGAGGATATGTCAAAATACACTCTATGGTTCTGACACAGGCAGGACACTAGTATCTTCAGGGTGCTAGGCCCACCAGTCTGATATAAATCCCTCTTCATTCAGGAATCTGGCAGAAGAGTGACATCATCTGGGTGAATAGGACAAAATTTCCCTTAGTGGGCATAGTTCAGAATAAAGAAGAGAGTCACATAACCTAAATGCAAGGCTTAGCAATACATCACAATGCCACCATTTTAAAGGCACAGGCAGGGGAACAGAGTCATATCCCTTAGGTCATGGGCTCAGTGATATGTCTCAGTGTCCTGAATAGGCAGGGCACATGTAGACAAGGAGAGTCATGTCACATAGGTGCTTCCCTAGGAATATTTCACAATGAAACATGTGGGCAGAAACCAGGAAAAATAGCCACATCACTTGGGTGCTGGGTCCTGACATATGTCACTAGGCTCTCTTAGGACAGCACCTCAGCAAGAAAGTTGTATCACCCTGGTGCAGGTTCTCTGCTCATGCCTACAATATGTGTAGAGCCCAAGGAGGGAGCCATTTCACCTTGGTGACAGGCCCAGAGGTCTATCACAATGTCCACTCTGAAGAATAGACCTGGCAAAAGCTCACCATCACCTGTGTTCGTGGCGTACAAATATGCCAGTTTCCAGGTTGGCAGGGCAAAAGCAGGAGAGCCACATCACCTAGGTGATAGGCCCAGAGATTTGTCATGATGCCCTCCTTCGGTCATGGCTCTGGCAAAAAATACCCTCACCTGTGTGCCTTTCCTTGCATTACAAAACAATCCTTTCTTTGCACAGGGTCCATTACAGAGAGGAGAATTACCGCCTATGAGGTGGACACAAAACTATATCACAATAATCTCGGTGGGGATGGTGCAGGCAAGAATGTAACATCACCTGGGTGCTAGATCCAGTGATATGTCACAATACATACTGAGGGAAGGGCCCAGGCAGGAGAGTCACATCACCTCTATGTTGGCCTCAATAGATATTACAATCCCATATATGGGCCTGAACAACTCTGGAGAACCAAAATACCCAGGTGCTTGGCAAAGATTTATATCACAATCACACTCTCAGAAAATTTCACAGATGATATTTACAATATCATACATGTTTTGCTTTTATGTGTGACAGTTGGCTTCATCCACGTGAAATGATGACAGTCCTTAATGTTCAGCTGGGTGTGCATACAAGAAACAGAATTTTGCATGTGGGCAGAGTCTTAATTTGACTCTGTCTGTATAACTCAAAGACTTTGTAAAATATATGTAAGTATTGTAATCTTTTGTAACCTTTATACAATAAGGTGATCTAGGATATTACACATGTCCCTAAACTTGGTTACAAGAGTCAAAATATCCTCTATTGGCTGACTCCACATATGAGAGTCATTATCAAGCCTGTGGGCCATACCTAGGTATACATTCCACTTCCCTCTGTGGTTGGGAGGCAGGCAGAACAAATACATCACCTAAATGCTGGGCCAGAAATATTCCATTATTCCCTTTTTAGAGGGGGTCCTGTCCAAAATGTCACAAAATTTGTGTGCTAGGTTCAGCTCTATGGCACAATGTCCCTTGTGGGCAATTTCCAGGCAGAAGATGAGAGTCATATTATCTAAATGATGAGCCCAAAAATATGTTACAATGCTTCCTGTTAGCAGGGCCCAGGCAAAAATGTTCATATCATTTGGATGCAGTTTTTAGAAATGCTGCAATTACTAAAGGAAGCATCGTACAGGCAGGAGAGAAGAGTCATGAAATGTAGATGAAGGGTCCAGAAATATGATACAATCTACCCTAAGGACATTGTTAAGATACAAAGAGTCAAATCACTAAGGTGCTTGGCTCAGGTGTTTGTCAAAATCTCATTTGTGGGCTATACTTGAGCAGAATTATTAAATCACTCAGGAGCTGGTGAAAGGTATATGTCACAATTAAATTTGTGGAAATGTCTAAGAATAAAGGTCACCATCATGCAGATATCCTGGATCCCAGCATATGAGTTGTTATTAGGCTTTTGTTATGTCTTTAGTATATGGCACAATATCACCTGTTGCCAGTGAGAAGGCAAGAAAATCACATCACCCACATGAGTGCAGGTCCATTGAGATGTCACAATCAAACTTATGGGCAGGATCCTGGCAGAAGTGTCACATAATGTGGTTTCTGGTTTTAATGTCATATCAAGATCTCCTCTGTGGGCAGAAATTTGGCAGAAGCGGAGACACACTTCACCTAGGGAATCCACCTAGATATATGTCAAAATGGCCAATATGTGAACTACCAAGGCTGGAGATTGACCTCACTTTGGGGCTGGGCAAGAAATATGTCACAATCTCCTTGTGGACAAGTTCCACTGAAGAGCAAAGAAACATCACCTATGTGCTGAGCCAAGTGATATGTTCCAATGCTTCCTGTGGGCACAACCCCAAAAGGAGAATCATGACACCTTTGTGAAGTATTGAATTACGTGTCACAATGCACTGTTTGTGCAGGGCCAAGGCAATAGAAGGAAGTCATATCACTTACATGATGGACCTAAATATAAAACTCAATCATTTTTGTAGACAGGTTTCAGGCAGACAATTCACATCACCTGGGTGATGGTCTCAATGATATATAAAAGTTCCTTTTACGGGCAGATCAAAGGAAGATGGTATACATTGCTTAGGCGTTTATTCCACATATGGCACAATTTCATCTGTGTCCTGGGCCTAGAAAAGACAACAAAATTATTCCTATGCTGGGCAAAATTACCTTTCACAATCTCACTCTCAGAAAGGCTCAGAAATAATTTTCATATCCCACACAATTCCTGTTTTTTTGTAGGTGAGTCAAATCTTCCTATGAATTGGGTCAAAGTAGAGGAGTCATAATCTCAACCGTGGGGAAAATCCAGGTATAAGAGCCCAAATCTCATTTGAAGATTGTCTTCCAGTAGGGGAGTCACAGCACCACAGGGGTGCTGAATTATGGTTCAAATATTACCAAACCACCTGTGAATAAGATCCATGTATGAGAGCTATTATTTCTATCTTCAACTGCTTTTTATGTATGAGATTAAGTATCTCATTCGTACATACTGTTCATGTCTGAGAATAACAATCGTGTCAGCTAGGTGTGGATACAAGAGTCACATCCTCACCTGGTTACTGGTCTTTGTTATGACACTCTTTGTATCATTAAGGCTTTATATGATATACCTGAGTGTTATAATCCTTTGTGAACTTTATACAAGTGAAAATCCCAGGACTTTACCCCTGGCTGTGCTACTGGCAATGATATTCAAAATATGTCTACTGGGCCAGGTGCAGTGACTCATGTCTGTAATTCCAGCACTTTGAGAGGCCAAGGTGGGTAGATCACGAGGTCAGGAGATCGAGACCACCCTGTCTAACATGGTGAAACCTCATCTCTACTAAAAAATTCAAAAAATTAGCCAGGCGCGTGGTGGTGGACACCCGTAGTACCAGCTCCTCAGGGGACAAAGGCAGGAGAATGGCGTGAACCAAGGATGTAGAGCTTGCAGGGAGCAGAGATCACACCACTGCACTCCAACCTCGGCTACAGAGCAAGACCCTGTATTAAAAAAAAAAAAAAAAATCTACTGGCTGAGTCCAGGTTTGTAAGTTACTATTGTGATTCTGTACTTAACCAAGGTACATGTCACAATTTCATCTGTGAGAAGGCACACGGCAAGAGAGTCACATCACCTGGGTGCTGAGCCAGTGATACAGTATAATCTCATTTGTAGGCTGGGCCTAATGTGAAGAGTCTCATCACCTGGGTAAAGCCTCAAATACTATGTCACCAAGCTCACTATAGACAGGGAAGAGAAAAAAGGAGAGAATTACTCTACCTAGTTACTGGGATCTGCAATATGTAATAATTCCCTCTCTTGACAGAGCCTAGAATATGAAGGACTGTCACATAACCTAGGTTTTGCAATCAGCAGCATGTCACGACTTCTTTGTTGAGCAGGACCCAGGCAGGAGAGGAGAGTCACATTATCTGGATGTTAAGTCAAATAACATTTTACAATGTCTTCTGGAGGCAGGGTACAGGCAGGGGAGAAAAATCATCTAGCCTGTAGCCCAACAGATATGTGATAATATCCCTTGTTTTCAGGATTCAGGCAGAAGAGTCACATTATTATGATTCTAACCAGTGATACGTAACAATGCACCCATGGGAAGGAATTTAAGCCAAAAATTCTCAACACCTGGGTATTAGGCCAAATAATTTGCCAAATCTTTTCATCGTTGAGAATGATACTATTAACTGTAAGCTGGATGTGTATATTAGAATCACAGTCTCATGTTTTTCCTTGGCCATTGTATGAAACTCTACACATTCAAAAGCTTTATCCAGCATCAATCAGTGTTGCAAACCACTTTGAAGCCTATGTGCTCGTATGAATTCATGATCTTACAATTGCCCTAAACTGAGGTATAGTATTCAATATCTTTATTGTAGGCTGCATTCAGGGATGAGACTCATTATTATGCCTGTGAGCTAGATTAGGGATTAAGGCACCATCCTACCTGTGGCCAGATTAACATATGAAGGTCACAATTCCAAATTTGCTCTGTATTAACTTGTTAGTCTTGTGATCTTAACAGTGGGATTTGGACATGTGGGATGGTGACAACATTTGCTTTCACCTGGATTTATAAACAGGAATTCCAATCTGAACTTTTGGTTGGTCACTATCATGAAACTCTCTGTACCACATAAGGAGTTTATACATTAAGAGTTAGTGTTGTAATGTTCTCTGAGCTTGGTACAAATACACAACTCAGGACCTTACCTATTCCCATTAGCCTAGTATTGAAAGGCAAAATATCTTCTATAGGCTGAATCCCAGTATAAGTTTGAAAATCATGCCCATGAACTGAAGTAATGCATATGTGATAGTCCCATTTTGGGGAAAAAACCTAGGTAGGATGGTAACATCACTTAGGTGCTATGCCAAGCAATATGTTAAAATGTCCTCTCTAGGCAGAGAATAGGAATTAGAGTCACATTAAATGTGTGCTGGACTCAGGAATATGACACCATCCAACATGGGGGAAAAAGCAGGCAAGTTATGAGAGTGAAAACACCTATATAATTGGCCTAGGATATATCAAAATACCTTCTGTGGCTCTGACATAGGCATGAGAGTCACATTATCAGGGTGCTGGACCCAGCAATATGCCATAATTCTCTCTATTTGCTGGACTCAGGCAAAAGAGTAACATCATCTGCATACCGGGCCCTGCAATAGGTCAAAGTTTCTGTTTGCTGGCATGGTTGGAGAAAAACAAAGAGTTAAATAACCTGAGTGCTAGGCACAGCAATATATCAAAATCTCCCCATTGTAAAGGCCAGGCAGAAGAAGAGTCATTTCACTTAGGTCATCGACTTACAGATATATCGCAGCATTTACAGTAGGTCAGACAGAGACAGAAAAGGAGAGTCATATCTCCTAGGATTTTCCATAATGATGTGTCACAATCTAACATGTGAGCAGTAATTAGGCAGAAGGGCCACATCACCTGTGTACAACCTCAAATAATGTAGACAGGTTTGAAGAGAAAAAAGAGAAGCACACTACCTGGTTGCTGAACTCAGCAATATGTAGTAACACCTTCTCATGGCAGAACACAGGACAAAGAGAAGCATCATGTCACCTAGGTTTTGCAGTAATGGTATGTCACAATTCTTAAGTGGGAAGGATCCAGATAGGAGAGTAGAGTCATATGTCACAATTTCTTAAGTGGGCAGGATCCAGGCAGGAAAGTAGAATCATATAACCTAGATGCTGTATCTAGTGATATGTAACAGTGTCAATTGTCAGCAGGGAACTGGCAGGAGAGATATCTCACCTAGCCAGTAGACCCAGAGATATGGGAAAATATCCCCTGTTTGCAGGGGACTGGCAGAAAGCTATCATCATTATCACATTATCATGTGATCATGATATACCATCATTATACACCATCACATTATGATGATTCTGACCCATAATGCTCTTAGGAAAAGGAATTTACACCAAAAATTTGGAACATTAGGATACTAGGCCAAGGGACACGACACAATCTCCTGATCTTAAATGGTGATATCATTAGTGATCAGGTAGTTGTGTATAGGAGAATCATAATCTCACGTGTGTGCTGGCCATTATGTGACACTCTCTACAACACCTGAGAACTTCATACAACATGGATGAGAGTTGAAAACCTCTCTGAGACCTACATGCTTATATGGACTCATGATCTTACATATTGCCCTAAACCCAGATATGACGGTCAAAATTTCTCCCATAGGCTGGCCTCAGTGATAAGACCATTATTATGTCTGTGAGCTGGATCCAGAAATGAATAACCATGCCACATGTTGACAGATTCACTTATGAAAGTCATAATTTCAACTTTGGGCTGTATTCATTTATTAGACTCAGGACCTCAGCACTGGGCTTTGTAAATGTAGGATGGTAACAAATTTTACATTCACCTGAGTGTGTAGTTGAGAGTCACAATCTTCAATTTTTGCTGGGCCCTGTTAGGAAACTCTCTGTACAGACCAAGAAGTTTTTGTGATATGAGTTAGTGTTGTAAAATTCTGTGAGATTTGTATAAATATGCAATGAAGGACCTTCCATATTGACCTAAGCCTGGTGGTTAAAGCCAAAATATCTCCTATTGGCTGAATCCAAATATAAGCTTAAACATCATCACTTTGAACTGAAGCAATTTGTGGGCAAAAAACTAGGTGGAAGGTTAACATCACTTAGGGGCTAGGCCAAGCAATATGTCACAATGCCTTTTCTAGGCAGGGCCTGGGAAAGAGGGTGAAATTAACTGGGGGCTGGAGCCAGCAATGTGATACAACCACACATGGAAGAAACACAATAAAGTGATGAGAGCCAAAACACTTCCAGTATGGAAAAAACATATGTCAAAGTAACATCTGTGACCCTGCAAAAGAGTCACATCATTAGCGTGCTGGGCCAATCAGTATGTCCCAATTCCCTCTTTATTCATGACCTAGGGAGAAAAGTAACATCATCCAGGTGATGGGCCCTAAAATTCAGCAAAAATCCTGTTCATGGGCATTGTTCAGCAAGAAGGCGAGAGTCATATTACCTAAGTCCTGGTCTCATCAATATGTCACACTCTTTCCATTGTAAAGGCCCAGACAAAATAAGAGAGTCACATCACTTTAGCCTTGGGATCAGAGATATGGTCCAATGTCACCAGTCAGCAGGGTTCAGGCAGAAAGACAGTCTTATCACCAATATGCTCTTTACATGTATGTCACAATTTAATATGTGGGCAGAAACTAGGCTGAGGAGCCACATCACCTAATCCTCAGTCTTGAGATATTCACAAGTCCCCTTAGAAAAAGACCCAGACAAGAGATTTATATCACCTAGGTGCAGGTTCCACTTTTTTGGTCACAAAAATCCATGTGAGAATGGCCAATCAGGAAGTCATCTAACCTAGGTGATAGGTTCAAAGATATGTCACAAAGCCTTCCTTAAAACATAGCTCTGGCAAAAAGAAGTAGCATCACCATTGTGCTTGGCCTGGCAATATGTCACTATTCAAATGGGCGAGTCTCAAGAAGAACAAAATCATCTATATGATACACCCTGTGATAGGCCAAAATGCCCTATTTTGGGCTTGGCCCTGGCGAAAGAGTATCAACAACTGTGTGCCTGGCCTTGGAATATGTCACTATTCTGCCCTGTGGGCAGGGCCCATTCTAGAGAGGAGAGTTTCTAAGTAATGGGCACAGTGAAATGTCACTATGATGTCTGTGGATATGGCCCAGGCAAGAATGTAACATCACTTGGGTGCTGGATCCGTTGATGTCACCATTATTACTGAGAGGAGGGCCCTCACTCAGGGAGAAGAAAGGAAAGTCACATTGCTTGAATGGGTGCTGGTCTAGTGAAATGTCACCAGCCTCCTTGTGGGCAGGACTGTGGAAGAAAAGTCACATCACACGGATGCTGGTAGCAGTGATATATCTGAATCCACACTGTGGGCAGTGTTTAGGAAGGTGAGGAGACAAACTTCACATAGACTATTGGCCTTGATATGTGTAAAATGGCACCTATGTGCAGGACCAAGGCAGGAGAGTGACCCCATCTTTGTGCTGGTTCAGCAATATGTCACAATGTCTCTGGTGGTCAGAGCCCAGGCAAGAGAAAAGAAACATCACCTAGGTTTTGAGACAAGTGATATGTTACAAAGCTTTCTATTGGCAGAACACTCCTCCCCCCAAAAAAAGAGTTACATCATCTGGGTACAATACACAGTATTGTGTCATAATGCACTATAAGTGCAGAGGCAAGACAGTAGAAGAAATTCACATCTTTTACGTGATGGACCTAGATAAAAGCCATGATGTTCTTTTTAGGCTGGGTTCAGGCCAAGATTTTACATCAGCTGGTTGCTGGTATCAGTGATATGTAGAAATGCCCTTTGTTGCATTGACAAAGAAGGTGCTATATAGTGCTTAGGTGCTTGGTGAATGTATGTCACAGTTTGAACTGTGCTATGGGCCTGAGAGTCAGGGCAAAGTCATACTTCTCAATCACACACTTGAAATTGTTCAGAAATAAGTTTGACAGTCCCACAAAAGTCCTGGCTTCAGGTATGTGAATGAACACCTCCTATTGAGTTGGGTTCAAGTACTACAGGAGTCACTATCTCAACAATGGGTAAGATCTGTATATAAGAGCCCCAATCCCACTTAAAGATTGTGGTCCAGTAAGAGAGTCAAAACACTGCAGATCTGCTGAATCATAATTCAAAAGCCACCAAGCCACCTGTGGGTCAGAATCATGTATGAATGAAACAATTTCAAGCTTCTACTGTGTATGTGTGTGAGATTTAGTACCCTATTCCTAGGCTGTGCTCATGTATGAGAATGACAATCGTGTCAGCTGTGTGTAGATCCAAGAGCCACAATAGCACCTAGGTGTCGGTGCCTATTATGACACTATTTGTGTGGCTCAGGTTTTATATGATTTGCCTACGTAAGTAGCATACTTCCCTGAGAATTCATACAGGTAGAACATCTAGAACTTTACCCATGGCCATAAGACTAGCTATGAGAGTTGATATATCTCCCCTGGCAGGGTCTAGGTATGAGAAATATTATTGTGCATATGAGCTAAATCCAGGTTTATGACACAATCTCACTTTTGGATAGAGACATGGCAGAAGAGTCACATCATCTGAGTGATGAGCCAGGAAAACATTTTAACCTCCTTTGCAGGCAGGAGCCATGCAGAAGAGTTATGTCACTTGGATGAAGTCTCCAACAATATGTCATCATGCCCACTGTATACAGGGCTGAGAAAAAAGTAGATAGTCAGCTGAGCATGTGGCTCATGCCTGTAATCTCAGCACGTTGGGAGGCTAAGGTGAGTTGATCACCTGAGTTCAAGAGTTCAAGACCAATGTGACCAAGATGGTGAAACACCGTCTGTACTAAAAATATAAAAAAAAAATAGCTGGGCTAGGTGGCAAGTGCCTGTAATCCTAGCTACTTGGGAGGCTGAGGCAGGAGAATCGCTTGAAACTAGAAGGCTATGTTGCAAAGAGCTGAGATTGTGCCCTTGCACTGAAGCCTGGGTGATAACAGCAAAACTCCATTTCAAGGGAAAAAAAATATATATATATACATATATATATATGGTGGATAGTCACACCCTCTGGGTGCTGGGCTCAGCAATATGTTGTAATTAACTCTTGTGGCAGAGTCCAGGACAAAAGAGAGTCACATCACCCTAGGTTTTCCACTCAGTGATGTGTCACAATTTCATCTGTGGACAGGATTCAGGCAGGAGATGAAAATCATATTACTTAGATGCTAGATCTAGCGATATGTCACAGTGTCTCCTGTAGGTAGGGCACTGGCAGGAAAGACACATCATCTAGTTAATAGTCCAGAGATACGTGATAATATTCTCTGTTCCCTGAGTACAAGTAGAAGAGTCACACTGTTATGATTCGGACTCAGTGATATTTCAAAATGCACCCATGGGGAAGAACTGAAACAACATAGTCTCAACACTGGGTTACTAGTTCTAGTGACATGACAAAATCAACTTACCTTTTAGGGTAGCACCTTTAATTGTTAGCTTGGTGTGTATACATAAGAGTCGCAATCTCACATGTGTTCTTCTTCAGCTTATGACAAAGTCTAAAACATCTGAAGGCCTTATGCAACATGAATGAGAACTGCAAACCATTCTAAGGCCTATGTGCTCATATTGACCCAAAATCTTATATATTGCCCTAAATTCAGTTATGATAGTCAACATCTCTCTTATAGGCTGGGTTCAGACGGGAGACATCTTGTTATGCCTGTGACCTGATTTCAGAAAATAATCACTCTCTAACATGTACCAAGATCCACATATGAAAGTCACAATTCCATCTTTCTAATTTATTTATTTGCTAGACTAAGACCTTCAACAGTGGGCTTGTTAATGTGAGACAGTGACAGCTTTTGCTCCTGCTTGCATGTGTAATCAAGAATCACAACCTTAACCTTTTTCTGGGCCCTGTTATGAAGGTCTGTGTACCAGCAAAGGAGTTTACAGTGTATGAGTTATTATTGTAAACATCTGTGAGCTTTGAACACTATGCAACTCATAACCTTACACACCGCATTAAGCTTACTGATGAGAGACAAAATATCTACGATTGGTGGAATCCCAATTTAAGTTTGATTATCATGCCTGTGAATGAAGCAACATAAAATTTATAATCCCATGTGTAGAAAAATAAAGTTGGCAGGAGTATATCACAACTTAGCTGTTGTGAATATGTCATGAGGCCTTCTCTAGGCAGGGTCTAGCAATGAGGGTTACATTAACTGTGTGCTGGAACCAGCAATATGACACAATACTATGTGTGTGTGTGTATATATATATATATAAAAAAAACAACCCAGACAAATGTTGAGAGCAAAACACCTAGAAATTTGCCCAAGATATGTAAAAATACTTTCTGTTGTGCTGGCACAGGCAGGAGAGTTATATCATCAGGGTGGGGGGCCCAACAATATGCCATAATTCTCTCTTTATGCAGGACACAGGTAGAATAGAAACATCATCTGTGTACTGGGTCCTGCAATACATCAAACATCGTTTTCATGAACATGGTTTGGGAAACAAAGAAGAGTCATATTACCTAAGGATTGGGCTTAGCATATGTCACATCATCCCATTGTAAAGACTCAGGCAGAAGAAAAGAGTCATATCACATAGGACATAGGGCCCAGATATATGGCCCAGTGTCCAAAGCACACATTGGTCAGGCAGAATAGAAGAGTCATATCACATAGGTGCTTCCCTAGATATATGACACAATCTAACATGTGAGTTGAAGCCAGGCAGATGAGTCAAATCAGCTTGATGCTAGGTCTATAGATATGTTGCATGGCTCCTTAAGAAAGGACCCAGGTCAGAGAGCTACAACAAATAGCTGCAGGTTCTAACCTTATGTCACAATGCTCCTTATGGACAGGGCTCCAGCAGGTAGTCACATCACCTAAGTGATAGACCCAGAGATATATCACAGTGTTATCCTTGAGGCATGGCCCTTGTGAAAAAGCTCCATCTCCTGTTTGCCCAGCCTAGCAATATGTCACTTGCAAGGCAAGCAAGATCTAAGCTGGACAGCAATGTCACCTATGTCATAGGCCCAGAGATTTGTCACAGTGCTCTCTTTAGGACATAGCATTAGTAAAAAAGTACCATCACCTGTGTGTCTGGCCCAGCCATATGTCACTATTTTCCATGGTGTACAAGGCTCATTCTAATGAAGAGAGTTACATCACCTAAGTGGTTGAAACAGTGATATGTCACAATGATTTATGTGCATGTTGCTCAATCAAAAATGTAACATAATCTGGGTGCTGGATCTAGTAATATGTCATGATTCTTACTGAGAGAAGGGCCCAGGAAGGAGAGTCACATCACCTAGAGGTTGGCCCAGGTAGATATCACAATAATATATGTGGGCTGGAACCAGGCTGGGGAGTCAAATCATACAGGTGCTGGGCAAAGATTTATACCACAATCACACTGGCAGAAAATTCCTGAGTTGAGATTTACAATACTACACATGTTCTGTTTTCATGGGTGACAGTTTGCTTTATATATATGAGAAGGTGACAGTCCTAACAGCTGGATGTGCATATGAAACTCATAATTTCACCTTTCTGTTTGGTTCCATTATGACACTCTCTGCACAAACCAAGGGCTTTATAAAATATCTGAAGCTGTAATAATCTTCTGTATCCTTTTTTTTTTTTTTTTTTTTTTACCAGAAAGAGATTTAATCACTGATGTTTCTAAAGCAACTTAGGAAAGTCAAAATTACTCCTATTTGTGGGATCTATATATGAGGGTCATTATTATTCCTGTGATACTCTGTGATAATGAAAGAGTTACAACAGCAAAGTCACTTAAACCTGAGCCACAAATGCGTATTGTTGGCAGTGTCCAGGCAGAAGAAGAGAGAATATTACCTCAATGATAGGACCAGATATGTTTCAAAATGTCTCCTGTTGAAAGGACTAGGCAAAAGAGTCACATGATTTGAATGGAGGGCTTATAAATGCTATAATCCCCAGTAGTATCAGAGTTCAGGCAGGAGAGGAAAGTCTGGTAACCTAGATAATGGATGCAGAGACATGTTACATCCTTCCTGAAGGTATTGTTAAGACAGGAGAATCTAACCACCAAGGTGCTCAGTATAGGTAAATGTCTAAATCTTACGTGTGGGCTACACCTGGAAAAATGATTTAATCACTCAGGAAGCTAGGCAAAGGTATATGTCACAAAAACACAGGTGGAAAGTTCCAGGAATGGGAATCACCATCATGCATATATCCTGACTCCAGGTTTAAGAGACATGATCAGCCCTCTTATCTTGTCTCAGGTATATGGCACAATATGACCTGTGGGCATAATAGGAAGTTCACATCACCTGAGTGAGTGCTGGTCCAGTGAGATGTCACAATTCTTCTTGTGGGCAAGACCCTGAAAGAAGAGTCACATCAGCTGGATGGAGTTTTGATACATCAAAACTCCCACTGTGGGCAGGGCATGCGAAGATGAGGAGAATTACTTCACCTAAGCAATTGGCCTAGATATATATCACAATGGCCGCTATGTGCAGGAGCAAGGCATGAAAGTGACTTCCTCTTGGTGCTTTATTTAGCAATATATCACAATCTTCCCTGTGTTCAGGGTGAGGCAAAGGAGGAGAAACATCACCTAGGTGCTGAGCCAAGTGATATGTTATAAAGCTTCCTATTGTCAGAACCCAAAACTCAGAGTCACATCACCTAGGTGCAGTACCGAGTTATGTGTCACAATGCAGCATAAGTGGAGGGCCAAGGCAGAAGAAGGGAGCCACATCACTTACATGATGAACCTAGATAAAATCCACAATGCTTTTTATAGGCAGGTATTAGGCAAAATTTCACATCACCTAGGTGCTAGTCCAAATGATATGTAAAAGTGCTCTTTGTAGGCAGGTGCAGGCAACTTTGCTTAGGTGTATGGTCCACATATCTCACAATTTTATCTGTGGTCATTGCCTAAAAAGGAGAGTAAAGTTATTCAGGAGCTGGGCTAACTTTCATGTCCTCATCACACACTAAGAAATATTCAGAAATAAGTTTCAAAGTCCCACATCAGTGCTTCCTTCGTGTATTTCAGTCAACACAGCTTGTGAGTTGGGTCGAATCAGAGAAGTCACAATTGCAGCAATAGGCAAGATCCATTTATAAGATGTCCAATCACACTTGAAGATTGTGTTCCAGTAGAGGAGTCATAGCCTCATAGGTGAAAGTCCTTACTGTCAGCTGAGTGTGATATGAGACTCACAATTTTACCTTTCCGCTAGGTTTTGTTATGCCACTCTGTACAAGACAAGGGCTTTGTAAAGTATCTGAGGCTGTTATAATCTTATGAGACCTTTTTACCAGAAAGAGATCAAAGACATTACTCATATTTCTAAAGCAAGTTACAAGAGTCAAAATTACTCCTATTTGTGGGGTCCACATATGAGACTCATTATCAGGCCTGTGAGTTGTGCCTAGGTATATGTCAAAATTTACTCTGTGGTAATTAAAAAGGCATGACAGCTGCATAACCTAAATGCAGAGGCAGGAACGTTCCAATAGTCTCTTCATAGGCAAGTTCCTGACAGAAAAGTCCCATAACTTTGGGGCTATGCCCAACTGTATGGCACAATGCCTTTTGTGGGCAGTGTCCAGGCTGAAGAAGAGAATCATATAATGTAAATGATAGACCCCGAGTATGTTACAATGCCTCCTGTTGAAAGGGCCAGGCATGTATGATTTCTAATTATAGTCATTTTAACTGGAGTGGCTTGGTATCTTATTGTGGCTTTGATTTGCACTTTTCTATGAATAAATAATGTTAAGTATCTTTGCATGAACTTGGCCATTTGTGTCTTCTTTGGAGAAATGTCATTTAAGCTCTCTTGCCTATTATTAAATTTTGTGTTATTCTTGCTGTTAAGTTTGTTATATATTCTGTATCTTTTCCCCTTGTCATATGTATATTTTGCAAATATATTCTTCTATGCTGAAAATTGTCCCTTTACTCTGCTAATTTATTTTTGCTATGTAAATATTTTTTAGATTCTGGTGATTTCACCTGCCTGCTTTTGCTTTTGTTGCCTGTGCTTTTGAGATCTGATTTAAAATATTTCTCCCTCTCCTATTTGGTAAAAAATTTCTCCATGTTTTATTCAAATAATTTTATAGGTGTCAGTTTTATATAAATCTTTTTTATTTTTATGTAAGTTGTTTTTTATGGTAACAGGTGGGCACCTAGTTGTTTTCATTTAATCAATTTTCCTTGGCACTGTTTACTGAAACTATTGTCTTGTCTTAAATGCATATTCTAAACAACTTAAAAATTACTTGGCAATAAGTTTATTAATTTATTATTGTGATCACTGCATACTTTGGTCTATGCATCTGTTTTCTATGCCAATATCATTCTTTTTTGTTACTAGCTTTGTCATATATTTTGAAGTCAGGTAGTTTGATGCTTTCAGCTTTATTTTTTCACAAAATTACTTTGGCTATTTGAGTAGTTATTTTGTTCCTTATAAACTTTAGGCCTGCTTTTTCCATTTCTGTGAAAAAAAGTCATTGGTATTTTTGTAGGCTTTGCCCTGAATCTGTAGATTACCTTGAGTAGCATAGCCATTTTAACAATAATTTTTATAACTCATGAGCAAAAATATCGCTGAAATTTTTCATATTTTTTAGTTTCTTCATCAATGTTGTATAATTTATAGTGTAGAGGGGCTTTATCTTTTTAATTAAGTTTATGGCTAGCCACCTTTATCTTTTATTCTAGGTGCAGTAAAATATTTGGAAAATTTTAACATGCCTTTGTGATTAAAACAACTGAACAAATTAGGTATAGATAGTATTTACCTCAAAACAATTAAGATAACATATGAAAAATCAAGAGCTGATATCACACTGAATGGAGAAATAAGAAATCTTTTTATTTAAGATCTAGAACAAGACGATGATGTCTACTTTTACCACTTTTATTCAAAAGAGTACTGGAAATCCCAGACAGATCATTTATGCAAGAGAAAGAAATAAAATACATCCAAATAAAAAAAGAGAAAATTTAATTACCTCTGCAGATTACATAATTGTTTATATAGCAAAATTTAAATACTACACTAAAAAGCTTGAAAACAAAGAAATTTAGTAAAATGGCAGACTACCAAATTAAACTACAACAATTAGTAGGAGCATTTTTATATGCCAAGAATAAGCCATTTGGAAAATAAATTCAAGAAAAAAAATTATTCTCAACAGCTGTAAAATCATAAGTCTTACTTCATTTTATGTTCATTGTTGTTATAATGAACCTTACCATGACATTTTTTATCATTTGGATGTTCAGTGTTCTTCAACCCATTTGTTAGTCAGACTGTTCCTTTCTCATTTTGAGTGACATATATTTTGAGTGAGAAAATAGCCAAGGAATCTTTTCACATTGTGAGTGATAGAGAGAGGAGAATGTCAAGGGTCCTGGGCAAAACTGCCATCTAAAACAGCTGGAAGGCTGAAAAACTAAATTGTGGATTTTGGATGAAGCCGGCCATTTCCTGACTCTTTCTCTCTAAGTAATACCCACCTGTGCACTGGGAAAAGAAGGTGGAGCCATGGAAATTCACATTTTTTGGAAGGGGAGAAGCCTGGATTATTCGGTTGATATGTGGACACCTGGTTTTCACCAATCTGTGTGGTGGGGGCCCGTTAACAGGATAACCTCTCGCTTTGCTGACAGTTTTTGTTTTGTTTTTTGTTTGTTTGTTTGTTTCTGTTTCCATTTTGCCCAAAAAACTTTACTCCTCATGCTTCAGCATGTCCATTTTCTTATTCCTTCCTGGTCATGTGACAAGTTCATAGTTTTAGCTGAAGTAAGAAAAAAGTTCTATATTTCAGTGTCTACAAGTGAGGCTTGAGGAAAGGTAAGATGTAAATCAAAATTTTTTTTCTCTTTTGCTTGTAAGCCTTTTCATCCTTGGACTTCTACCGAGGGTAGAGGAAACTGTGCACCACCCCACCATAACAGCCCAAAGTACATGCAAGATGACAAGTGAATGTTGGTTTTTAACCCCTATCTCTTCTAGGATGTAAAATGCCAGAAATTTACCATGTCTTCCCCTTCAATGCCCAAGAGATCCAGCCTTATCCAATAGCAATTAAGTTTTTCACTGGGTTGAAGGAACCCTATTACATAAGAATAAAAATTTTCTTCCCTGCTCTACATTTAAGACTTTTTTTTTCCACCCTGTCAGCAGTTTACTTTTAAGAGAAAGGCCTTTTTTCCTCTTAGAAAAGGTTTTGCTGGGCTAGGACCTCAGTGATCACTGCTTATATTCTTTGTAGAGTATTAATTGTGAAAGGGGATTTGTGATATTGTTCTTGAGCTGTGGCCAATCTGGTGTGCTTTGTATGTCATTCTCTATGTTTGTTATGAAATTTTGCTGCAGGCCTCCATCTTGTATGATTTTAGGACTGTGATCTGTAATCACATGGTGATATTTCATTTTGGCCTCTGCCATTTCACAATGGTGGCTCAGGTTTAATCCTGGCTTAGGAAGTGAGTACCTTCTGGTTTCATATCAGAATGTGACTTTTGCCATTTTCAGATTTTCTTTTCCTTCACAAATTGCCTTATGTTGTTTTTTTTCTGACCACCTGGTAAATTACCTTTAGTAAAGTTGGAAAGCCAGAAATACTGGCTGCTTGGGGCTGCTAGAGTCAGGTAATAAAAAATAATAAAAGGATTTTCTTAAAGTATGCTCAACTTAATTAAAAGTGGATATCTAAATTATAGGCATATTTAAAAGACCTGTATGTTTTTCTCTCCTGGGATCTTGTTTTGCTGGTAAAAGGTTTTTTCTCCACCAACTGAATATTTTTCTTTATTTTGTCTTGACATTGTAGTGCATGCATGTGAGACCAGTAATTTAATCAGGAAACTGGCAAACAAAAAATCTTATGGCTACTGGTTTTTCTTCTGCCTGTATGTGTAGATATATGTGTGTTGTGTGTGTGACATCTATAAAAAGAGCTCTAAGAAATTTAATTGAAAAATAAATACAGCCTTAAAAGTGATTGGTAAAACACAAATGTCATCAATATATGAGTAGGTGGACTAAATTATGCACGTCAGATACTAGGTTTGCTAAATGTTTCAAAATTATAAACTGCTTTTTTTGAGGACAGTTTAACTTTGCTTCACAATTGGTAAGGCCTGAGGACAAATGGAATTAACAACATCCTTAATTATGTTGAAAAAATTCAAACTCTTGGCTGCACCTAGCACTTAATTAATACAATTTACCTGGTTTTACACTCAAGTTAAAATTGTTAGAAATTATCATTATAACATGTAATTGAAACCACTATAAGTAGATTTACATATGAGGTGTGTAAGAGCAGTAAAATGTGTTTTTAAGAAAAGACTAAAAGGAATAGAAATATAAATTCTTGCCTAGGATCAAACAATTGTTTTGAATTACATAAGATTAAACAAAAAGTTCAAACAAGTTGTAGAAGTATTGTAAAAATAAATCTTGACAGAGGAATTCTCTGTCTGAATGTTAATTAAATTCAAAAAGGTATTATATGGGTTTTTTGTAAATTGAGCATTAACATAAAAGCACAACAAATTACTTTTAAGGCATGTATCTATTCTTTAGCAAAATTTGTAAAGAATTTATAGGTTTTTGCTTGTTAAATTTCTAAGACCCATCAGTGTGCTGTATTCAGGAAGCCCATCACACGTGCAGAGACACACATAGGCTCAAAATAAAAGGATGGAGGAAGATCTACCAAGCAAATGGAAAACAAAAAAAGGCAGGGTTTGCAATCCTAGTCTCTGATAAAACAGACTTTAAACCAACAAAGATCAAAAGAGACAAGGCCATTACATAATGGTAAAGGGATTAATTCAACAAGAAGAGCTAACTATCCTAAATATATATGCACCCAATACAGGAGCACCCAGATTCATAAAGCAAGTCCTGAGTGACCTACAAAGAGACTTAGACTCCCACACATTAATAATGGGAGACTTTAACACCCCACTGTCAACATTAGACAGATCAACGAAACAGAAAATCAACAACGATACCCAGGAATTGAACCCAGCTCTGCACCAAGCAGACCTAATAGACATCTACAGAACTCTCCACCCCAAATCAACAGAATATACATTTTTTTCAGCACCACACCTATTCCAAAATTGACCATATACTTGGAAGTACAGCTCTCCTCAATAAATGTAAAAGAACAGAAATTGTAATAAACTATCTCTCAGATCACAGTGCAATCAAGCTAGAACTCAGGATTAAGAATCTCACACAAAACCACTCAACTACGTGGAAACTGAACAACTTGCTCCTGAATGACTACTGGGTACATAACGAAATGAAGGCAGAAATAAAGATGTTCTTTGAAACCAATGAGAACCAAGACACAACATACCAGAATCTCTGGGATGCATTCAAAGCAGTGTGTAGAGGGAAATTTATAGCACTAAATGCCCACAAGAGAAAGCAGGAAAGATCCAAAATTGACACCCTAACATCACAATTAAAAGAACTAGAAAAGCAAGAGCAAACACATTCAAAAGCTAGCAGAAGGCAAGAAATAACTCAAATCAGAGGAGAACTGAAGGAAACAGAGACACAAAAAACCCTTCAAAAAATAAATGAATCCAGGAGCTGGTTTTTTGAAAGGATCAACAAAATTGATAGACCGCTAGCAAGATTAATAAAGAAAAAAAGAGAGAAGAATCAAATAGATGCAATAAAAAATGATAAAGGGGATATCACCACCGATCCCACAGAAATACAAACTACCATCAGAGAATATTACAAACACCTCTACGCAAATAAACTAGAAAATCTAGAAGAAATGGATAAATTCCTCAACACATACACCCTCCCAAGACTAAACCAGGAAGAAGTTGAATCTCTGAATAGACCAATAACAGGAGCTGAAATTGTGGCAATAATCAATAGCTTACCAACCAAAAAAAGTCCAGGACCAGATGGGTTCACAGCCGAATTCTACCAGAGGTACAAGGAGGAGCTGATACCATTCCTTCGGAAACTGTTCCAATCAATAGAAAAAGAGGGAATCCTCCCTAACTCATTTTATGAGGCCAGCATCATCCTGATACCAAAGCCTGGCAGAGACACAACAAAAAAAGAGAATTTTAGACCAATATCCTTGATGAACATTGATGCAAAAATCCTCAATAAAATACTGGCAAACAGAATCCAGCAGCACATCAAAAAGCTTATCCACCATGATCAAGTGGGCTTCATCCCTGGGATGCAAGGCTGGTTCAATATACGCAAATCAATAAATGTAATCCAGCATATAAACAGAACCAATGACAAAAACCACATGATTATCTCAATAGATGCAGAAAAGGCCTTTGACAAAATTCAACAACCCTTCATGCTAAAAACTCTCAATAAATTAGGTATTGATGGGTCATATCTCAAAATAATAACAGCTATTTATGACAAACCCACAGCCAATATCATACTGAATGGGAAAAAACTGGAAGCATTCCCTTTGAAAACTGGCACAAGACAGGGATGCCCTCTCTCACCCCTTCTATTCAACATAGTGTTGGAAATTCTGGCCAGGGCAATTAGGCAAGAGAAGGAAATCACGGGTATTCAATTAGGAAAAGAGGAAGTCAAATTGTCCCTGTTTGCAGATGACATGATAGTATATCTAGAAAACCCCATTGTCTCAGCCCAAAATCTCCTTAAGCTGATAAGCAACTTCAGCAGTCTCAGGATACAAAATCAATGTAGAAAAATCACAAGCATTCTTACACATCAATAAAAGACAAACAGAGAGCCAAATCATGAGTGAACTCTGTTCACAATTGCTTCAAAGAGAATAAAATACCTAGGAATCCAACTTAGAAGGGATGTGAAGGACCTCTTCAAGGAGAACTACAAACCACTGCTCAAGGAAATAAAAGAGGATACAAACAAATGGAAGAACATTCCATGCTCATGGGTAGGAAGAATCAATATCATGAAAATGGCCATCCTTCCCAAGGTAATTTACAGATTCAATGCCATCCCCATCAAGTTACCAATGACTTTCTTCACAGAATTGGAAAAAACTACTTTAAAGTTCATATGGAACCAAAAAGGAGCCCGCATCGCCAAGTCAATCCTAAGCCAAAAGAACAAAGCTGGAGGCATCACGCTACCTGACTTCAAACTATACTACAAGGCTACAGTAACCAAAACAGCATGGTACTGGTACCAAAACAGAGATATAGATTAATGGAACAGAACAGAGCCATCAGAAATAATGCCACATATCTACAACTATCTGATCTTTGACAAACCTGACAAAAACAAGAAATGGGGAAAGGATTCCCTATTTAATAAATGGTGCTGGGAAAACTGGCTAGCCATATGTAGAAAGCTGAAACTGGATCCCTTCCTTACACCTTAAACAAAAATCAATTCAAGATGGATTAAAGACTTAAATGTTAGACCTAAAACCATAAAAACCCTAGAAGAAAACCTAGGCAATACCATTCAGGACATAGGCATGGGCAAGGACTTCATGTCTAAAACACCAAAAGCAATGGCAACAAAAGCCAAAATTGACAAATGGGATCTAATTAAACTAAAGAGCTTCTGCACAGCAAAGGAAACTACCATCAGAGTGAACAGGCAACCTATAAAATGGGAGAAAATTTTCGCAACCTACTCATCTGACAAAGGGCTAATATCCAGAATCTACAATGAACTCCAACAAATTTACAAGAAAAAAACAAACAACCCCATCAAAAAGTGGGTGAAGGACACGAACAGACACTTCTCAAAAGAAGACATTTATGCAGCCAAAAAACACATGAAAAAATGCTCACCATCACTGGCCATCAGAGAAATGCAAATCAAAACCACAATGAGATACCATCTCACACCAGTTAGAATGGCAATCATTAAAAAGTCAGGAAACAACAAGTGCTGGAGAGGATGTGGAGAAATAGGAACACTTTTACACTGTTGGTGGGACTGTAAACTAGTTCAACCCTTGTGGAAGTCAGTGTGGCGATTCCTCAGGGATCTAGAACTAGAAATTCCATTTGACCCAGCCATCCCATTACTGGGTATATACCCAAAGGACTGTAAATCATGCTGCTATAAAGACACATGCACACGTATGTTTATTGCAGCATTATTCACAATAGCAAAGACTTGGAACCAACCCAAATGTCCAAGAATGATAGACTGGATTAAGAAAATGTGGCACATATACACCATGGAATACTATGCAGCCATAAAAAATGATGAGTTCACGTCCTTTGTAGGGACATGGATGAAATTGGAAATCATCATTCTCAGTAAACTATCGCAAGAACAAAAAACCAAACACCACATATTCTCACTCATAGGTGGGAATTGAACAATGAGAACACATGGACACAGGAAGGGGAACATCACACTTCAGGGACTGTTGTGGGGTGGGAGGAGGGGGGAGGGATAGCATTGGGAGATATACCTAATGCTAGATGACGAGTTGGTGGGTGCACTGCACCAGCATGGCCCATGTATACATATGTAACTTACCTGCACGTTGCGCACATGTACCATAGAGCCTAAAGTATAATAATAACAATAATAATAATAATAATAATAATAATAATAAAAAGAAAAAAAATCCTAAAAAAAAAAAAAGATTGTTAAGTTAAATAAAGGGAATGATTAATCGTGACCTTTACATCAACTACTCAAACTCAATCTACTTATTTTCTTGACAGATATTTATTGCACATCTACTATGTGCCAGTAAACTTACACTGTTTCCTGCTATATAAAGGTATTTTCTTTTTCTCTCCCAAAACTTGGTATACTCAGGAAATGAAAAAGATTCCTTATATTGGGCTAAATTGTTAGAGTACAAAAATTAGAGTGTAGGGGTTAATTATATCATCCTTTTCAAATTCAAGTACCAAAAAAATTTAAGATTTAGTGTCACTGTCCCCAAAAAAAGAAAAAAAATGAGTATGTCCTTATGAAGAATTTAAGGCAAATTGTTTGTAAATTGTTTTTCTAAAATCTTCAAAATGTTATTAGGTCACTATGCCCACTTTCAAAACTAAAATTTGTCACACAGATACCATGACAAGATAAAGCAGTTAACAATCAAAATAATTAGGGAAGTCAGATCTAGAATAAAATCAGTTCCTTTATATTTTTTAATATGGGTCCAAATAAAATGCTTAAATGCAGAGATAATTTAGTGTCATGCACTACCTGGTATCAACTAGTGCCTGACACAGTATACTCTTCATTAAATATTTCTTGCAAGAATAAATAAAATAATAAGTTACATTTAAACATTTTTCTTGTGTTACTAATGAAAATGGTTTTTTAATGGTGATTAATTTTAGACTATTGGAAAGTCATTCTTATAACCACACACCTGAAAAGAACATATTAGCACCATTACACAATTCTCAAATAAATCTAATTTCTTTATTGTTAAAAGGCCATGAGATTATTTATATTTTACTTTACAGACTGATTATTTGAATCATTCTAAACACTGTTATTTGCATAAAATATTGAAGTTTAGTTGTGGATTATGTTAGAAAATATAGCTTGAAAGTACAATACCTGGTATTTAGTGGCCATGTCTTCCAGCCCTTCGATTGTGGAATCTTGCAGAATTGAATACGTCTTGAGGGTTGTAAAGATGTCTATTATCTTGGCAAGGCGTCGGTGAAAAGTTTCAAATTTTCCAAAAATATACATCTCGCTAAAATCAAAAAAAAAAAAAAATTTCTAAGTCATCATTTTGGTTAAATAAGTAATTTACAGTAATCTGGAATTTTATTTTATAACATCTAGTGTTTTAAATCCCTAACATGTAACTTCTTTCTCAAAATCAAACTTTAGTTATAAAATTGTTTTTCCCATCTTGTGGCTTTTGGATGCTAAAGGGAGCCCCTAGAGTATCCACATGAGAGGTAAACAGGATTATATGGCATGTTTAGTTAGAATTGCCAAAACGGTGTTCAATGTTCTGTAGATGATATTTTGGTGAATAATACTTATACATGTTCCAAAATTGTATGGGATTTCAAAAATTCTAATGTCTGAAGTATATGCTATCAATCACAGTTAAGATTGTTTGTTAAGATATTGCAAACCACAGAATAAACTGAAATTCTTTGTCAATCTTATTTCTGACTGTAACTACCCTGGGCAATTTGTTATACACAGACAATTGTTGTCTGTTTTGATTTTTTTTTATACAGTTGTTTTTAATCAGCTACAGATCTTTGACAGGGTTCCTCTCAATTGCAGGTTTCCAATCACTTAGGAGCTTCTGACATTAGAATATAAGAAAAACGTACAGCATTAATGAAGAGCTAAAATGTTCATGAGTATCAAACAAAACAAGAGTTAACTGAAAGGGCTGGACTAATAGAAAACTGAAGCATTTTTTCCAACTTTTGATTGTAACATTACTACTTCTTCTATTGTTTACCAGAGTCAAGGAAACTTATTTTGAGTTATTTACAGCTTTTAACATTTGAGTAAGGTGTACTCCTGTGAACAAAATATAGAACATGTTTGCCTCTCTCTGCCTGGCTTCTCCAGAATTTGAAAAATAGTTTTGAGTCTTCTAAATTTATGGCAATATAGCTGCTTGCATCAGAGCAATAATAATCCATTTTCTTTTCCAACAGGGCATAACTGGAGAGACTGGTTGGTTTACCAAGGACTTGACTGAAAGGGTTTGCTTCCCTTTAAGGAGTCAAGCTCAACTTGCAGAGCCAATAATAAAAGCCCCTTGGAAAAATGGGACTGATACCTCATCTACACAGTCATCTTGCAGGTTTATCTGTGGAAAGTAAAGAATGACACTTTCTGACAGCCCCAGGGACTCCAAATTTATCTTGGGCCCATAAGAGGAGAGAATCACCCAACTCATAAGTATTTAATGGTAAAAACCCATGGCTGGGCTTCACATTAGCAGGTCTTATCTGAAATTTCTTGTTGAACAGAATTCCATCAAAGCCAATGTAATAGACCTATGATGAAATAATTCCATGTAATCCACTGAGAAACATTTTTATCCCAACCTCCATTTCAAGCTTCAGGTTGAAGCTCTAGGAAAGACTACTGGATCTGAAAAAATCAGAGGCTGATGATAATGGAGGTTAAAAAACTGTGCAGGTGGACATGACTAATTCCAGCTGATAATGTCAACCCTCCCAATTTCATGGATAAGGATTATGCCAGCATCCTTGTCATAAATGAGGTCGAGTGAACTCCAGAACTACTAATAGCAGGGGAGATAGGGCATATGTAGGTAAGAGCAGATAGTTTCCCTCCCCAGATCTCCCTGTTAACATGGATGAAAACTGCCTTAACACCCAGGAGTGGCAAACTGTAACAATTACAGGACTCAGGAGTACAACGATTGAAAAAGGAAAGAGAATATTCTTTCTCCTATCTGTCAACATACCCTGGGTATTTGCTAGGAAGAGAAAGAAAGTAGAGACACCTGCTTCTCTCTCTCTTTCTAGATAAGTAGCCATTCATCTTCAGTTTATGCTTTTTTCAAATATATCCTGAACCCTTGGAACTCCTTTGAAAAAATGCTTACTTTTTTCATTTATTCTCCTCTGTATTCTCTTAACAGATAGGTAATCAGGTCTCAATACTGTGGGACACTCTTCTTGGATGCATCCTTTGAATTTGAAAGAGTTAATTTCCCAAACCTTAGACTGGTTTGCTTAGAATTCAACTCAGGAGGAAAGAAGCCAGAACCCAGAAAACTGACATGCTGGAAAAGGGTAAGGGTAAAATTTTAGTTGTTCCATTTGGGCTTTTGATCTCTCTTTTCCTATGAAAACTGGTAAAAGACCTAGGAATTTGTGAGCTGTCCTTGCCCCCATTCCCCTTGTTTCATTTTAATACTTTTTTTTTAAAATAACCCAGTTTGATTCTTCTCACCTTCAGGCTATGAAACTCCAAACAGTCATGTAACAATAGCCTTGGATGATGGCCCTTATAACTTGGGACACTTAGGCCTCTTAGGGAGTTCTGACTGCCTTTTTTTTTTTTTTAAACCAAAGCTGCCAGTCAGCAGGAAGCACTTAAAAGTGGTTTTTGTCTTCATGCTTATCGTTACTCCAACCACAGTAAGATGTACTTCTTTGGGGGGGAAGTAACAAAGTTAGGGAACAGCCAAGGGTCTTGGGTGAAACCCCCCCTTCAAGGCTACAACAGCCTGCAAGCTGAAAAATGAGACTGCTGGTCTCAGATAAAGCCTACTTTTTCCAGCTGATTCTCTCTGAATAATGTCCACCCACATACTGGGGGAAGAGAGTGGAGCCACGGAAAGCTCACCCCTTGTACATAGAGGAGGATCCAGGCCTCTTCACTTCCTGTGTGATGGTCTGGTGTTCAGCAATCTGGGAGGAGGGGGCCTGTAAACAGAACTCCCACTCACTTTTTTGAGAGTTGTTTTTTTTTTTTTCTTCTTTTATTTTACTCAATCAACTCTACTCCTCATCCTTCAGAGTGTCCCTGACCTAATGTTTCCTGGTCATGTGACAAGAACCCAATTTTACTGAAGTAAGGAGAAAGTTTCGCAATGTGAGGATTTGGAACCCCCATTTAAGATAAGTTGAGGATATCTGGCTTCTCTTACTGTTGCAAAATTTATTTTTCTGTTTTTATGCCAGGACCACTCTTTTGATTATTATAACTTTGCAATATGTTTTGAAATAAAAAGGAATTATGCCTCTGAGTTTATTCCTATTTCCAGGCTGTTTGCCTACTTGTGGTTTCTTGAGTGTTTATAGAAATTATAGGGCAACATTTGTTGGCTCACTCTGTGATCCCAGAACTGTGGGAAGCCAAGGTAGGTGGATTGCTTTAGCCCAGGAGTTTGAGACCAGCCTGGGCAATATGGTGAAACCCTGTCTCTACAAAAAACATAAAAACTTGCTGAACATGATGGCATGCACCTGCAGTCCCAGCTACTTGTGAGGCTGAGGTGGGAAGATCAATTGAACATGAGAGTTCAAGGCTACAGTGAGCTAAGATTATGACATGGCACTCCAGCCTGGGTGACACAGCAAGATACTGACTGAAACATTTTAGAGCATTTTAGTACTTCTCCAGAAAAAAACGCTATCTTTTTTTTAAAGAGATCTCATTGATTTGAAGATCATTTTGAATACCTTTAACATCTAAAGAAACTTGCATGTTTTAACTCTTGAAAAATACTATGCTCAAGAATTGGTCTAGTTTTCATATATATGCAGATGTGCTAGTTTTCTTTTTGTTTTTAACTTCCCATTATATTTTACTGTGGTCAGAAATACTACCTTTTATGATCATCATCTGTTTAAATATGCTGAAATATGCATCTAGCTTAGAAGTTTGCCTATCTGAGAAAACATGTCATGTGTAATTATAAATATAAAGTTTTATGCTGTTGTTGGGTGAAATGTTTTGTAGATTATGCCGATGGCTTATTTTTTTATCCTTTTATTTCTCTGTATATTTGTCTTTATCTTCATTTTATCTTATTTATTTTGTTTTTATTAATAATTTACTTTTATTTCTTTTTTTTTTTCTTATTAGAGTCTCATTTCAAATTTTCTCCAATTTGCATCTTGTTTGTAATATTTTATTTATTGTTTTGTTTTTATAAATTTATTTTCATTCATGTCCCTTCATATTATTTTATTTTATTTCCCTTTTTTATTTTTATTTTTAGTTTTCTCCTCATTCTTACATTTTTCTTGTTTTATTATGTTGCTAATTATTTTATTTCTGTTTATTTCTCTTAATTTATTTTGTTTATTATCTTCATCTTTTTATTTTTCCTGATCTTAATTACATTTTTTCTTTATTTTCTCTATTTTATTTTAGTTTATTTGCCATTACTATGTTTTAATTACTTCAAATTTATTTTTAATTTTTATTTTATTTTTCTTTATTTCATTTTTTTAACTTTATTTTTTGTTTTGTAAAACAGAAGAGATGAGCTATTTTAAACTGACACAGCCATAGTGGTCAAGACTCATGTTTGCTGACACTCTGGTAGCCACTCTACCCCAGGAGTCTCCAATCTAGGGTATAGTCAGTGCCTTCTGGCAGGATTGCTAAGATACCTGGGCAGATCTTTTATTGTTACAGGCCCATCTGGTATTCAGTGTCACAGGCCATTTCTTCTACTTTCAGAAGCCCCATGGAAGCCTCAGTGTAGCTGGGCTGAGGCCATGACTACCTCTTTATTTGTGTTCCAGTGGATCCTCCCCACATAATTCAGGGTGCTGACTCTTCTTCCTTTTTTCCTGAACAGGCTCCACATCCACTCAACTCCATCCATGCATGTTTTGACCATATGTGTGTCTTTTTCTTGTTGAAAAAGGACAAAAATTATTTTTGTTTGTTTGTTTTGAGACAGAATCTTGCTATATTGCCCAGGCTGCCGTGCAGTGGTGTGATCTCAGCATGCACAGCTATTTCTTTTTTTGTTGTTTTTGTATTTTTAGTAGAGATGATGTTTCACCATATTCACTTCACTGGTTTCAATCCACAAACCACAAGTGATTCGTCCCCCTCAGCATCCCAAAGTCTTAGAATTACAGGTATAAACCTCTGAGCTTAGAAGGTATTTTATTTTATTTTATTTCAACTTCACATTTAACTCAATTATGAAAATATTAGCTTTATGGGTAGATATACATGCAAATATGTGCAAAAATGTTAATGATGTGACAAGTTGAACATTTCTTCACTTTCTTTAATGATTTTATGCAGTTACTATTTTACATTCTCCTGTCTTTATCTCTATATGTTCAATTAGAAAATCCTCAGTGAATACTTTTCAGTATGATAGAAAAAATGTTGTGCAATCAGTCATTGATAGGTGCACACTGAAGTAATTTCTGGTTTTCATTTGGAGCTTTCACACATAGGAATAAAAACTGTTGTTTGCAAACTCACATAATGTGGAGTTATACTATGCTGTCCTCTTCTGCACATTTGTCTACCATCACAGTAGTTTGAATGTGCCACTGTAAAAAGTGGAAAATTGTTTCCCTCAGACCTACTCAACTTCCTTTCATAGGTTTTCAGATGGTGCATTGTCCAGATTGCTTAGAAGCTCATGATCACAGAGGTCATATTTGACAAGAGAAAGCACTGTTGTACCAGGACTAAGTGAAAGTGATTACCACCCAGTGCCTAAGTTTTCTCCAGACCCAGAATGGAGCTTAAAAACCGTTACTGCAGTCAGAAAGCAATGACAGAAGTTGAGGGCTGCCCAAGGAGAAAGCAAAATCCTCCCTTTTGCTTTCCAAGTGTTCACTGTTTATTCGGTCATTAATGTTCCTTCTGACCATGATGTGTTTCTTGTTCATCTTTCTTGGTATTCCACTGAAAGTGCATCTAAGGAAATGAGCCCTGGATGATAATGGTAAACATAACAACTGCATCCTTCTATAGCTGATGCCTTGGTGAGCTTTAAAGCACATGGAGCAGATCTTGAAATCCTTCCTTACCATGGGACAAGTTGTGTCAAATTCAACTTCCATGTAAATGGTACCAGGTTCAAGATGTCAAAGAAGAGACTCAGAATTAATAAATGGGATATGGAGTTTTACTGGGGACTTTCATAACGGGACAAAGTCCAGTGTCAGTGGGCTTAGCAGGATAACCATGTGCAGTTGCAAAAAGCATGCAGTGTGAATAAAATTTTTATTAGGCACATTTTTCTGAACAATCTTTTACCTGTCATCCTTCATTTGACAAAAATTAAGGGCCTTAATCCCCTGTGTGGCCTGCGTTCCATACCACAGCATGGGAAGACCAAGAACTTAGATGTTCCTCATAGATAAACAGTAATCTCCAGTTTGGCCACTACTAGATTTGTTGTTGTTGTTGTTGTTATTGTTTTTTTTTAACTTTATTTTATTTTATTTTTATTATATTTTAAGTTTTAGGGTACATGTGCAAAACGTGCAGGCTAGTTACATATGTATATATGTGCCATGTTGGTGTGCTGCACCCATTAACTCATCATTTAACATTAGGTATATCTCCAAATGCTATCCCTCTCTCCACACCTCACCCCACAACAGGCCCCGTTGTGTGATGTTCCCCTTCCCTTGTCCACATGTTCACATTGTTCAATTCCCACCTATGAGTGAGAACATGCAGTGTTTGGTTTTTGTCTTTGCGATAGTTTGCTAAGAATGATGGTTTCCACCTTCATCCATGTCCCTACAAAGGACATGAACTCATCATTTTTTATGGCTGCATAGTATTTCATGGTGTACATGTGCCACATTTTGTTAATCCAGTCTATCAGTGTTGGACACTTGGTTTGGTTCCAAGTCGTTGCTATTGTGAATAGTGCCGCAATAAACATACGTGTGCATGTGTCTTTATAGCAGCATAATTTATAATCCTTTGGGTATATACCCAGTAATGGATGCTGGGTCAAATGGTATTTCTAGTTCTAGATCCCTAAGGAATGGTCACACTGACTTCCACAATGGTTGAACTAGTGTACAATCCCACCAACAGTGTAAAAGTGTTCCTGTTTCTCCACATCCTCTCCAGCACCTGTCGTTTCCTGACTTTTTAATGATCGCCTTTCTAACTGGTGTGAGATATCTCATTGTGGTTTTGACTTGCATTTCTCTGATTGGCAGTGATGATGAGCATTTTTTCATGTGTCTGTTGGCTGCATAAATGTCTTCTTTTGAGAAGTGTCTGTTCAAATCCTTCACCCACATTTTGATGGGGTTGTTTGTTTTTTTCTTATAAATTTGTTTGAGTTCATTGTAGATTCTGGATATTAGCCCTTTGTCAGATGAATAGACTGCAAAAATTTTCTCCCATTCTGTAGATTGCCTGTTCACTCTGATGGTAGTTTCTTTTGCTGTGCAGAAGCTCTTTAGTTTAATTAGATCCGATTTGTCAATTTTGGCTTCTGTTGCCATTGCTTTTGGTGTTTTAGACATGAAGTCCTTGCCCATGCCCATGTCCTGAATGGTATTGCCTAGGTTTTCTTCTAGGGTTTTTATGGTTTTAGGTCTAACATTTAAGTCTCTAATCCATCTTGAATTAATTTTTGTATAAGGTGTAAGGAAGGGAACCAGTTTCAGCTTTCTACATATAGCTAGCCAGTTTTCCCAGCGCCATTTATTAAATAGGGAATTGTTTCCCCATTTCTTGTTTTTGTCAGTTTTGTCAAAGATCAAATGGTTGTGGATATGTGGCATTATTTCTGAGGGCTCTGTTCTGTTCCATTGGTCTATATCTCTGTTTTGGTACTAGTACCATGCTGTTTTGGTTACTGTAGCCTTGTAGTATAGTTTGAAGTCAGGTAACTTGATGCCTCCAGCTTTGTTCTTATGGCTTAGGATTGACTTGGCAATGTGGGTTCTTTTTTGGTTCCATATGAACTTTAAAGTAGTTTTTTCCAACTCTGTGAAGAAAGTCATTGGTAGCTTGATGGAGATAACATTGAATCTATAAATTACCTTGGGCAGTATGGACATATTCACGATATTGATTCCTCCTACTCATGAGCATGGAATGTTCTTCCATTTGTTTGTAGCCTCTTTTATTTCATTGAGCAGTGGCTTGTAGTTCTCCTTGAAGAGTCCCTTCCCATCCCTTGTAAGTTGGATTCCTAGGTATTTTATTCTCTTTGAAGCAATTGTGAATGGGAGTTCACTCATGATTTGGCTCTCTGTTTGTCTGTTATTGGTGTATAAGAATGCCTCTGATTTTTGCACATGGATTTTGTATCCTGAGACTTTGCTAAATTTGCTTATCAGCTTAAGGAGATTTTGGGCTGAGATGATGGGTTTTTCTAGATATAAAATCATGTCTAGATATAAAATCATGTCATCTGCAAACAGGGACAATTTGACTTCCTCTTTTCCTAGTTGAATACCCTTTATTTCCTTCTCCTGCCTGATTGCCCTGTACAGAACTTCCAACACTATGTTGAATAGGAGTGGTGAGAGAGGGCATCTCTGTCTTGTGCCAGTTTTCAAAGGAAATGCTTCCAGTTTTTTGTCCATTCATTTTGATATCGACTGCGGTTTTATCATAGATAGCTCTTATTATTTTGAGTTACGTCCCATCAATAGCTAATTTATTGAGATTTTTTAGCATGAAGGGTCGTTGAATTTTGTCAAAGGCCTTTTCTGCATCTATTGAGATAATCATGTGGTTTTTGTCTTTGGTTCTGTTTATATGATGGATTACGTTTATTGATTTTCATATATTGAACCCGCCTTGCATCCCAGGGATGAAGCCCACTTGATCATGGTGGACAAGCTTTTTGATGTGCTGCTGGATTTGGTTTGCCAGTACTTTATTAAGGATTTTTGCATCAATGTTCACCAAGGATATTGGTCTAAAATTCTCTTTTTTTGTTGGGTGTCTGCCAGGCTTTGGTATGAGGATGATGCTGGCCTCATACAATGAGTTAGGGAGGATTCCCTCTTTTTCTATTGATTGGAATAATTTCAGAAGGAACAGTGCCAGCTCCTCCTTGTACTTCTGGTAAAATTCGGCTGTGCATCCATCTGGTCCTGGACTTTTTTTGGTTGGAAAGCTATTAATTATTGCCTCAATTTCAGAGCCTGTTATTGGTCTATTCAGAGATTCAACTTCTTCCTGGTTTAGTCTTCAGAGGTTGTATGTGTTGAGGAATTTATCCACTTCTTCCAGATTTTCTAGTTTGTTTGCATAGAGGTGTTTAAACTTTTCTCTGATGCTAGTTTGTATTTCTGTAGGATCGGTGGTGATATCCTCTTTATCACGTTTTATTGCATCTATTTGATTCTTCTCTCTTTTCTTCTTTATTAGTCTGCTAGTGGTCTATCAATTTTGTTTACTGTTTCAAAAAACCAGCTCCTGGATTCATTGATTGTTTGAAGGGTATTCTGTGTCTCTATTTCCTTCAGTTCTGCTCTGATCATAGTTATTGTTTGCCTTCTGCTAGCTTTTGAATTATCTCTTGCTTCTCTAGTTCTTTTAATTGTGTTGTAAGGGTGTCCATTTTAGATCTTTCCTGCTTTCTCTTGTGGGTGTTTAGTGCTACAAATTTCCCTCTACATACTGCTTTGAATGTGTCCCAGACATTCTGGTATGGTGTGTCTTTGTTCTCATTGGTTTCAAAGTACATCTTTATTTCTGCCTTCATTTCGTTGTGTACCCAGTAGTCATTCAGGAGCAGGTTGTTCAGTTTCCTTATAGTTGAGTGGTTTTGAGTGAGTTTCTTAATCCTGAGTTCTAGTTTGATTGCACTGTGGTCTGAGAGACAGCTCGTTTTAATTTCTGTTCTTTTACATTTGCTGAGGAGTGCTTTACTTCCAACTATGTTGTCAGTTTTGGAATAAGTGTGATGTAGTGCTGAGAACAATGTATATTCTGTTGATTTGGGGTGGAGAGTTCTGTAGATGTCTATTAGGTCCACTTGTTGCAGAGCTGAGTTCAATTCCTGAATATCCTTGTTAACTTTCTGTCTTGTTGATCTGTCTCATGTTGACAGTGGGGTGTTAAAGTCTCCCGTTATTATTGTGTAGGAGTCTAAGTCTCTTTGTAGGTCTCTAAGGACTTGCTTTATGAATCTGGGTGGTCCTGTATTGGGTGCATATATATTTAGGATAGTTAGCTCTTCTTGTTGAATTGATCCCTTTACCATTATGTAATGGCCTTCTTTGTCTCCTATGGTCTTTGTTGGTTTAAAGTCTGTTATATCAGAGACTAGGATTGCAACTCTAGATTTTTTGTTTTTGAAATGAAGTTTTACTCTTGTTGCTCAAACTGGAGTGTGTTGGCACAATCTCAGCTCACCAAAACCTCTGCTTCCCAGGTTCAGGTGATTCTCCTGCCTCAGCTTTCTGAGTATCTGAGATTACAAGCATTTGCCACCACACCTGCCTAACATTGTATTTTTAGTAGAGATGAGGATTCTCCATGTTGATCAGGCTGGTCTCGAACTCCTGCCCTCAGATGATCTGCCCAATTTGGCCTCCCAAAATGCTGGGAGTACAGGCCTGACCCACTGCGTCTGGCCAGGCCACTACTAGATTTTTTAGTTTGAAACTCTGAACACTCAGAAGCATTTTTTATGTCGGATCAGTCTTGAGGTCTGCCCTTGTCAAGTCACTACTGTCAATTGCATCCATCATACAGGCTGGTTCAGGCAGTGGAGGTTCTTCTTCCTAAACTTCTAGATTCGTTTTTTTTTTTTGCTTTTTCTTGAATTGCTGGATTGAGCAGAGTTTATCTGAAAAGGCAGGCTGATATGTGCACACTTTGCTGGTACAGTTTTCTAAGTTAAAGTGATGGCTTCTTGGTTGGTGGAGTTTGTTCCTGTTACAGCTATATTCAGGTGGCTAAGGTGTCCATTCTCAAGATTTTCATTGGACATTCTGAGGCCCCAGTTCAACTATTTTCCAAGGTTAGACATGCTGAACCAGAACCTGAAATTGTGGTTCATGGTGGCCAGGCTGAGGCTGCCCTTTACAAGGAAGAACTGTCAGGTTTGCATCTTATTTTTCTTGTAATTTAACACATCTTTTGGAATGGAGACCCAAAAATAATCTGAATATATGACATCCTCCTCCTAGATCTGGTACTATTTATACATGACTCTTAAGTGTCAAGGTAGTTCAGTGATCTCTCTTATATTATTTGTATGAATTATTTTATACCTTATTCTCCAACTTAAGAAAATTTTAGCTACATATGCAATTCAAAATTGACAGATTTTTTAAATACCCAACTTAAAAATGTTTCATTGAACATGTTGGGTAATATAATTCTAAAATATTTTATTTTAGAAACCAAAACACTTGACAGTTGATATTCATAGCATCTATGAAAGTGACATTATGAACATGCTTTTATAGTTTGCAAAAAGGAGAAAAAAATCTATCTAGTCTTCAGTAGTAAAACTTAAAGATTATAGAAATGTGATTAAATTTACTGATTAAAATATTCACAAAAATTGAGATAGATTCATTTAATTGTTCTTTATTTTTTACTCTCTGATAATGAACAGATTATACAACATTCAGAATTTGCTTCATTATAGAAATAAAGCCACACAGCAATTTTGAAAGAATCATTAAAAATAAACAGAACAAACCTATCATTTATATTTTATAAAAACACCCAATTCACAGTCCAAAAAAAATCTGACTAGGTATTACTACTGGCAGGAGCCAGGTTTTCTTAGGACATGATGCAATGAAACCACTCTTCATATGTCACCCAATTGATCCTGCCAGTTTCTAGGAAGAGCTACAATTCTAAGAGCCCAGGACAGCAGGGCAGAAATAAAATATCCTTTGGTTATGACAAATGTTTGGTATTGTTATTCCATATCACACAGTTTTTCTATCCTCAGAGAAAAAAAAGTTGAGGATGTGTTGTGTCAAGATCTAGAATCAAGGCTTGGCATGGTGGCTTACGCCTGTAATCCCAGCACTTTGGGAGGCCAAGATGGGTGGACCAGGAGATCAGGAGGTCGACCATCCTGGCTAATACAGTGAAACCTCATTTCTATTAAAAACAAAAAGTTAGCCAGGTGTAGTGATGGGCGCATGTAGTCCCATTTACTTAGGAGGCTGATGCAGAAGAATCACTTTAACGTGAGAGGTGGAGGTTGCAGTACAGTGAGATCACACCACTGCACTCCAGCCTGGGCAACAGAGCAAGACTCCATTTCCAAAAAAAAAAAAAAGAAAAGAAAAGAAAAGAAAAATCTAGAATCAAATCAAATCTAAAAAAAATGGCCTAGTAATTCTGTCTAAGCCAGAATATAAAGGTGGGAGATTAAAATCATATTTTCTTAATTGAAATAAAAAGAGTTCAGGGAATTTTAAGTTTTGATACCTGGGGTGCATACTATTTACATGTGTTAGCCACTCCAGGTTTGACTGGATAGACTTTCCCTCTACCTCCCTCAGTAGATGCTTAAATGTAGAAACATAATCTAAAAATTTTATAAGGTTTTCACTTAGTTTTCCTAAAATGCCCAACTCTACAATTTGTTTCAATTGTGAGAGTGAACTGTGCAGCGCAGGTATAATAACGCTCTCCTCATATGCAGATTTGATGTTATTTCTTTACTATAGATATTTTCATTTTTCACCCAAGACCACAGGCTAATTTCAAACAGAATATTTATTTCTAATTATGAGGCTTCTATTACATAGCTAGTATTATCTTGTTTACTTCATGTATATGCCAAAAATAACTCATGACTTATTAAATGTTCAACTTTAACTTAAATAAATTGTCCCAATAAATTTAATAAACTCAATTATATCAATTTCATAATGTAAAATGGACAGGAACTAAATGAAAACTGTATTAAATAGCCTTCTCTAATTGAAATAATTAAAGTGTACTAAATAAATGGCATACAATAATAAATGCACTGTGAAATTACATGTGAAAATTATTTTGTGAACATCATTAAATTTTATCAAAGACACATTCATCAACTCTGAGAAAATTATACAAGGAATGCTTTATGAAATTAGGCTAAAAAAATTTATATATTATGTCTGTAGTGAGCAATAGGCAAACAGACCAAAAAAAAAAAAAAAAAAGGAGAATTTGCACAAGATGTTTCTAAGAGAGAAGCAATAATATTTTACATAAAGGAGTTTAATACAAAGCAGAGATGACAGATTTGCTTTCAAAATTTTTGAAGTTTCTGGTTTGCTGGTAAGTTATCAAGATATGTAAAATTATCTGTTTTATTCTAATATTTTTTTCTTCTCAAAGTAGGTACACAATCATAAACTAATACGATTATTCTCTATAAAGCTGTTACACTTAATGTTTATTTTACAGTGATTTATTTGTGTAGTTAGAGCCATTAAAAACTAATAAAACCAATAAAAACTAAAGGTCTGCATATGTTTAGCAGACTAGAGACATTATCTGTTAAAAAAAAGTAGGATAAATTTTGTAAAGAGATTTTCAGAATTCAGAAATAAAACATAAAGCTCCATCATACTCATAATCTTCATGACAACCATCATAATTATCTGTAGTCACAGGAAAAACAGAAATATAAATTGTAGGAACCATATTATCCAAATTATTTCAAGTTAAAGACCACTGACAAAGAATCATGAGATATGTTATTTCATTGTCATTCAATAGTGTATAGTTATCATCTGTTACCTACAACCATGGATAAGATGGGATAACCTAACATCAGTGGCAAGATAAAAATTTGATGTAAAATAGCCTTACCACAGTAACAAATATTTTCAACTGAAACAAAAACAAACTAAGTTTACACATTGCCATTAAAGTGGCATTTTGAAATTCACTGTATTCTAATTCTTACTTTGCAAAGGGTAATGCAATTTTCTTCTAAACTTCAAGTTGTTTCTTTTACTATTCAGAATATTATCCTGATTACTTTTCACACTCTTATTACCCTGTCACTTATGATATTACTGTAAACCAACTACAAAGTAGCGTTTCCACTTAGAATTTCTTCACGTACCTTATATTTGTTTCCTTAAACTTCCATATGAAAGTATATAAATCTGTCCATCTAATATAGAAGAACCTATCTTAAATCTAGTGCAGCAACCATTGACTGTGTTCTTTCACATAAATTCTAGAAGTGAAGACATAGCTTCAAATGTAATAGTTAAATGACATCAATGTTTGCTTTCAAAAAATATTAAACTTTTGTTTGTTTGTTTGTTTTGAGAGACAGTTTCACCCTGTTGCCATACTGGGGTGCAGTGTGTGATCTTGGCTCACTGCGACCTCCACCTCCTGGGTTCAATGGAGCCTCCTGCCTCAGACTCTTGAGTACCTGGGACTACAGGTGCATGCCACCATGCCCAATGAATTTTCTTGTATTTTTTGTAGAGATGGGGTTTCACCATGTTGACCAGAATATTCTCGATTTCTTGACCTCGTGATCTGCCCACCTTGACCTCCTGGGATTACACACATTAGCCTCCATGTCCAGCCTAAATTCTTTCAGTATAAAAAAGTAGGTTTCTTTTATAGGAAAGGGATCAAGAATGCAGACTAGGATCAGCTAAACTATGCAGTTCTCACAGAGAAAAATGCAAAGTGTGCATAAATGCAGAACCATCAAATGAAATATCCAGGTACTTGCACTGGGAATAATCAAAGAAACAACATAACTTATGGAGAATAGAGTAAAGCAAGGCCGAACAATGGGCCACACGGAAAACACATGGAGCCAAGAGAACCTCCCCACCCATTAAAGCAGTGAGTGCATGTGTGACTCTGGGAACTGATGATTCTCCCACAGATCTTTTCAATCCTCAAGTGAGAAGACTCCCTAAAGAACCTACTTTACCAAGGTGTTCAGTTTAACACATAGACCTACATGGACTCTCAGCAGAGCAGCTGCACAGGCTTGTGTAGTGATTCAAGAGGCTTAGATACTCTAGCTTTCCAGAATTCTCAGAAAAAGTAGCTGCAACTCCAGCAAAGCAGGATGTTACACCCCTGTACATACCCATAGGAAATAGGCAGAATCCAAGGACCTGAGCAATGATGGTCTGTAAGATCCACTTCCACAGTGTCTCACAGAGTAAGACCTACTGGCTTAGAATTCCAGCCAACCATTGGTAGCAACACTGCATCTGTCTGAATTGGAGCTACCAGAAAGAGGAGTGGACCTCCATCTTTGCTGTTTCAATAACATGGCCATCCCAGCCTTCAGGCTTTGAAGAGCCCAAGTTGACTGGGGCAGAAAGGATCTCCTAATACAGTGCAGGTGCTCTAAGAAGACATGGCCAGACTGCCTGTTAAAGCGGGACCCCAATCTCTTCCTCTTCCCTGAAAAGAACTTCCCAAGCATGGTGTCCAGCTACCACCACCGATGCTATTTGATCAATGAAATTTTGAAAACTCTTTGGGATATAGTTCCTAGAGTGAAGAGTGAGCTGCCATTTTTGCTGTTTGTGTGACTTAGCAGTTCCAGTGTTCTGGCTTAGGAGAATCCAAATAAAATGGGGATGAAAGTGGTACCTCTGCAGAGCTCTCCTACAAAAATGTGGCTATACTGCTATCTTAAGTGAGTCCAGAATTACTCCCTCCTTCCTGGATAAGGCCTTTCAAGAAGGTGCTCCAGCTACCTCCTTCAGGTGCTTTTGGGCTGGAAACATGTCTATACTTGCCTGGGATGGAGCTGCCAGGGAAGAGGGCATATTGCATTTATTGCTGTTTTGTAGCATTCAATGGGATAACTTCAGGGGCTGGAAAACCTGAAGTGACTAGGAACTGCAGTGGACACAGAGAATACTGCAGCAGCCCTTCAGAAAAGTGGCCAGACTGTTACATGAGTGCCTGTTCTCACATATTCTCACTGAGCAGGTTCTCCAGGTCTGGGCCTGGCAGGGATATTGAACTAGTAGCAACTTAGCAACTTCCTGGACAGAGCCTCTAGGGGCAACTGAAAATATTTCTACCATTAATTCTACAGTAGAACTGTCCTTACTATGCCTCTCAGGCTAACAAAAAATCCAAAACCCAAGTGTCTTATTTACACCTCAAACAAGCTGCATTTTGCCCAAGGAGAGGAGGCCAGTCCATTCTCCATGGGTTCCACATACTACCCATTGCTCCTCACCAGACAGTAAACTCCTAACTTGGCCAAAATCACGGATCCTCCATCCTGGGCTGACTGTAGTGAGGAGCTGCTGACCTATATCTCTCTGAGATGCAGCCCCCAGAAGACAAGCAAGGAAATGGGGCAGCAAGCCACCTCATGTGGTGCCAAGAGTGTCGATGCAAGAGCATCTGTAGTAATATGCTGCCAGTGGTGGCCACTTCTCTAGGTTCAACTTTCTCCCATAAGATATTTTAGCCCTAGAGAAACTGTTGGATCTAATTTTTGCAGGATGGTCTTGCATATCAGAAGAAGCTGTTCCAACTGAACACCCATTGGTCTCCTGGCCTCTTCAAGGGACACAGTCTGGCTACAGATTCTTACAGGTCAGTCTCAGGTACCCTGGGAGCCCATACCATAGCATCTGCACTGGTGGGCCATGTCTGACCCCTGAAGAGCTCCAGCAAGTTAACTCCTATGACTCCATCAACCCACATGTTTCTTCCCCATACTGCAGCTTCCCACGAGACCAAAGTAAGCTTATATCCAACCAAAGTAAGCTTCAGAAGTAAAAATAAATAAATATGATCCTATTCACATAAGCAAACACTGAAGAAATCTGTTACCTGAGACTTGTCTTACAAGAGCTTCTGAAGAAAACAATAAATGAAAAAGACTATACTTAGTCACTACAAAAACACACTATATAAACTGCTGACACTATAAAGCAACCACATAAACAAATGTGCAAAACAGCCAGCTAAGATCATAGTGACAGAATCAAACTGACACATATGAATACAAAGCATAAACATAAATGGGCTAAATGTCCCAATTAAAAAATGTGCGACAAGCTGAGTAAAGAATCAAGATCTAACAGGATGCTGTAATCTAGACATTCATCTCAGTTAAGCTCAAAATAAAGAAGAAAGAAAAATCTACCAAGTAAATGGAAAACAGAAAAAAGGAGGGAATGCAATCATAATTTCTGGCAAAACAGACTTAAAATCCACAAAGATTTTTTTAAAAAAGAGAAAGAAAGCATTCCTTAAGAGTAGAATGCAATATACACACCCAACACAAAAGCACCCAGATTATAAAGCAAGTTCTTAGAGACCTTACGAGTTGTTAAGTTAAATCTTCTTCAGCAGTCATTACCTTTATTAGATATTTTTTCAGTATTAAGTCTCTGATGTTGAACACAGTATGAGGACTTGCTAAAAGCTTTTCCACATTTTTAACACTTATGGAGCTTCTCTCTACTATGAATTATCTTATGTCTAATGAGGTGTTGGAATGAAATCAATGCTTGGCCACATTCTTCACATTTGTAGGGTTTCCCTCCAGTGTGAATTCTCTTATGATTACTAAGGTCTGAAAAGCACTTAAAGGTTTTGCCATATTCTTCACATTTGTAAGGTCTCTCCTCTATATGAATTATCTTGTGGTTACTAAGGGTTGAGGAGCAGGTAAAGGCTTTGCATTTTTTTTCAGTTGTAGGGTGTCTCTACAGTATAAATTCTCTTATGTTTACTAAGGGCTGAGAACCATGTAAAAGCTTTTCCACATTAGTTGCATATGTAAGGATTTCTCTTCAGTATGAATTATCTTATGTTTAGGAAGGTCTGAGAACCACCTATAGATTTTGTTACATTCTTCACATTTATAGGGTTTCTCTCCAGTACAAATTATCTTATGTTTAGCAAGGTCTGCTCATTCTCTTAGGAAGGTCTGAGAAGCATTTAAAGACTTTTCCACATTTTTCACATTTGTAGGATTTATTTCCATGATTTCTCTTGTGTTTAATAAGGGTTGAGGAGCAGGTTAAGGTTTTTGCCACATTCTTCACATTTGTACGGTTTTCCTCCAGTATGAACTCTCTTGTGTTCAGTAAGGTTTGAGATCTTTTTACAGTCTTTGTCACATTCTTCACACCTGAAGCATCTCTCTCCAGTATGTATTCTAATTTTTATAGTAAAATCTGCTACATTATTTACATTTGTAGCATTTCTGTCTGCTAAAAGTTTTCTTATGTTCGCTGAAGATTGAACACACCTGAAAAGCTTTCCTATTGACAGGCTTTGCTGTGGGTAGTTGACAAACATTGATGAAAGAAATTATAACTGCTTTTCTGTCCCTTGTAGTTATTCACACTTTGGTAGTATTTCTTTAAATGTAAACTATTAAGGTCACAGATTTTATATTTTCTCAGAATTACTTTTTGAAGTGAATCTTTTATTTCATGCTCTGGCCATATGTCTGAATAATATGAAAAGAGCTAGCTGAAAAAAAAAGAACAACAATATTTCTCTCACATTAGCATTAGGCTCAAGTGAATACATTTTAAATAATTATACGAATCACACTAACAAGGTGACAATAAAATACCACAGGCTCTAATTCTTTTATAGACATATAAACTTAACAGAAATATGCTGAACAAAATTCCTCTGTGAGAAACCTAATAATCAGTTAAGCATTTGTAGCACTTCAAGGGAGAAAAATACCAAGAACTACATAGAAGTGTAATAAAAGTGTTTTATATTTGCCCATCCCAGGCTTTCTTCATCCTATGATGACTTTAAATATAGACTCCCAACTCCTGATTTCCCCTTCAAAAATAAATAAAATAGTGGCACCTGTGTTCAGGCTTCTGGCTTTGTGAGACCTTACTAAAGACGAATTTCTCTATTCTATGACAGTGTTTAAAGGAAATGTGGTATTCTTTGACAGTTTGGGGCAGGTGAGACAAGGTAAATGACTGTTACAAGAAAGACTTCAGTATCGTTGACAGACAATGGGTACAGCAATTGACTACATGATCTCAATAAGAAACATAGAGAATGGCCAGGGGTGGTGGCTTGTATCTGTAATCCCAGGACTTTGGGAGTCTCAGGCAGGTGGAATACCTGAGGTCAAATGTTCAAAACCAGCCAGGTCAACGTGGTGAAAACCTGTCTCTACTAAAAACACAAAAATTACATGGGTGTGGTGGCAGGTGCCTGTAATTTCAGCTACTTGGGTGGCTGAATCAGGAGAATCACTTGATTCCAGGAGGTGGAGGTTGCAGTGAACCAAGATCACACCATTGTACTGCAACCTGGGCAACAAAAGTAAACTTTAACTCATAAAAAAATGAAAAGAAAAGAAAAGAAAAGAAAAAACATTTGGAATAATTTTTAACTAAAAAACACACAAGCCTAGATAAAACATCTATAGAACAGGTGTGAGAGACTTCAAGAATCTCTAGCCTAAAAGTTGGTATCATATTCCCCCAGAAAATAAGCATTTTCACATGTGGCATTTTGTTATACAATTTGAAACCCAAGATTACAACATATACAAAACATTAAGATAATATGACTCACTCAAAGATAAAAATAAATGTGCAGAAATCAATGATAATAAATAGAGATGTAAAAATTACCTGAGAAAATTTCAATTAAAGTCTGCATCTATTTTTAAAAGAAAAAAATAAATTACCCTAAGAAATTAAAATTGCCATCTGAATGATGTTTAATGAGTAAAACTGAAATAACATAAACAAACTGAAATAACAAAATGAAATTAACAAAATGATAAAAAGAACAAAAAATAAAATTTGTGTGGTAGAAGTACAAAAAAGACTACTATGCACTTCAAAGTTATTAAAAAGTAAGAAAATCAAGAAGCTCAGTAAATTTCAACTAACATTAACACAAAGAAATTTCTAACAAGACCCCAAATAAATGTTTTGAAAGTCATATATAAAAGGAGAATCTTGAATGCAGGAAGAAAAAAAGAGATATGTTATTTATATGCATGCTTCTGTAAGATTACCAGTAAGTTTATGAACATAAATCTTTCAGGAAGAAAGAAGTAGGATAACATACTTAAAACACTGAATAAAAAATTCTGTTAGAAATGCCTATTCCTCAGTGCCAAAAAGTAGAACTAGCACTCAGACAAAGAATTTTCTCAGCAAGGCAATTTTACTCTCTGTAGAAAGCTTGCTGCTCATCAGCAATCCTGCCATGAAAGCACAATGAAACAGAAAGGCAGGAATATTTATCCTGTATGCATTGGGTTCTTACTTCTATTTCCTATCTCCGTTAGTTTCAGCAGCACATCACAGTCTAAGCTAAACCTGATTAGCTAACAAACTAAAACTTCCCTAAATAGGTAAAGGCAGTGGAGAACAAAGAAAAGGAGAAAGTTGCTTGTGAAAAGACTTAGAGAAGCAATAACATTTCCAAATAAGAAAAGGACATAAGCTGCAAACTGGGACATGCTTGAGCATGTACAGAACGAATCTCTTGGTGAAAGTCCAAGGGCATAGAATGTACTTATTCCTTATATATAGCAGCTACATAGAATAGGGCTTAACAGAGGGTCAATAGCACAAAACAGGAAGGCTCTGAAGAAATTTAATTTTTAAAAGAAAATATTATTTCTAACATTTATTATTTAAAAGAAGGAAAACTTTGATGAGAAACTTTTTACTTTTTACAAAGTCTAAATAAGAATACTATATCCAGCAAAAGTATCCTTCAAAATGAAAAAGAAAAAACCTAACTATATCGTGATCTATATCAAGATCTAAGCATGTCATCTCTTCAAGAGTCTCACTTCAGACCTAATAAAAAAATAGAGTGAAAATGGCAGGATAAAAAATGCATGCCATGGAAGTGTTAACCAAATAAGAGGAGAAGAGGTAACAATTTATTAAGTTGAAAACTGTCATATTTTGTAAAATTTGCTCTAAGTCAAAATTCGCAAGAGACAAAGTAGGACATTCACTTATGCTAAGAGAGTTCATTCCCTGAGACTCTATAAATATATGAGAGTTTTCCCAAATACATAAAACAAACATTGACATAATTGAAGTAAAACTAGAAAGCAATATAATAATGGAAGGATACATTTATATCTCACTTTCAGTAATAAATAAAGTAAGACAGAATATCAATAAGGGAACACAAAGTTTGAATGCTCTATACAATATTTATACCTAACAAATGTATACAGGCAATAGAATGTACATTTTTTAGTAGCTCATAGAATATTTTCCCAGATGGATTTTGTGTGACACCACAAAAGAGGCATTAACGATTTTAATTGAAATTTTACAGACAATTATTTATAGCCCAAATGGAATGAAACTAGAAAACAGTAATGGAAGAAAAGCTGAAAAAAAAAATATATAACAAATAACAACACAGTTTTTCTTTTTTCTTTTTTTTTAGATGCAATATCACTCTGTCACTAGGATGAAGTGCAGTGGCACAACCTCAGCTCACTGCAATCTCCACTTCCAAGTTCAAGCAATTCCCCTGCCTCAGCCTCTCCAGCAGCTGGAACTACAGGCACACACCACCATGCCCAGCTAATTGTGTGCACTTCAGTAGGCGCGGGATTTCATCATGTTGGCCAATGTGATCTCGATCTCCTGATCTGGCCATGGGCCTTCCTTGGCCTTACAAAGTGATGGGATTACAGGTATGAGCCACCAGGCCTGGCCAGTAACACATTTTTAAGCATGCTCATTATCAAGGGTTGGAAAACATAATATTGTAAACATGTCCATGCTGCTTAAAGTAATCCACACACTCAACAGGCTAATTTTCAATTTTAAATTAAACTTTCCCAAAAATATAAATTAAAAAAGCCCAGAAAATTACATGAAAATCCTGGCAATCTTTAAAAGGAAGACAAATATTGGAAGCATTACACTTAACAATTTCCAAACACAAAACAAACATAAAGTAATCAAAGCACTTGGTACCAGTATAAAGGTAGAACATGAAAGTAATGAAGGAGAATGCAGCACAGAAATAAATTTTGAATACAGAGGAGAGACATACCACCTAGGTTTTTTATTCAGCCATATGTCACAATTCCTTTGGTAAGCGGGACCCAGGCAAGAGAGGAGAGTTACACCATTTACATACTAATTTATGCGATATTTCAAAATTTTTTTCTGGAGGCAGAGAGCAGTCTGGAGAGACACGTAACCTAGCTGATAGACCAAGAGATATGTGATAATATACCCTATTGACAGGACTCACACAGAAGAATGACATTATTGTGATTCTGAGCCAGCGTTATGTAACAATGCTCCCGTGGAAAGGAATTTGAGCCAAAAGACTCAACACCTGGGTACTAGGCCCAGTAATATGACACAATCTCATCATCTTTGAGGGTGACAACTTTAACTTTTAGCTAAGTGTATATATTAGAGTGACAATCTCACCTGTTTGCTGTGACAATGTATGACCCTCTGCAACATCCAAGGGACTTATAAAATGTGCATAAGAGTTGCAAAGCTCTCTGAGGCCTATGTGCTGGTATGGACTCATAATCTTACATATTAACCTAAACCCGGGTTTGATAGTCAACATCTCTCCTATAGGCAGGGTTAAGGAAAAAGACCCATTATTATTTCTTTGGGCTGGGTCTAGAACTGACTGACCATTCCACTTGTGGCCAGAGCCACATATAAATTTCACAATTCCAACTTTGTGCTGTATTCCCTTGTTAGACTCTTGATCTCATCAGTGACTGTTGTAAATGTGGGATGGTGACAACTTTTTTTTCACCTGGGTTTGTAATCTGGAGTCCCAATCTGAAATTTTGGCCACACCCTGTTATGAAATTTTATACCACCAAAGAGTTTATATGATGTAAGTTAGTGTTGTAAGCTTCTGTGAGGTTGTTACATATATGCAACCCAGGACATTATCCATTGCTCCAAGCCTAACAATGAAAGGCAAAATATCTTCTATTGCCTGAATCCCAATATAAGTTTGAACATCATGTCTGTGAACTGAAGCAAGGTATATGTCATAATCCCATATGTGGGCAAAAAACTAGGCAGGAGGGTAACATAACTTAGATGCTGTGCCAGGAAATATGTCACAATGCCTTCTTTAGTTAGGGCATAGGAAATTTGGTCATATTAGCTGGGTGCTGGACCCGGCAATACGACACCATCTCACGTGGAAAAAACCCAGTCAATTTATGGGAGCCAAAACACCTACATAAAGTGACCAAGATACGTCAAAATACCTTCAGTGGCTCCAGCACAGGAGGAGAGTCACATAAAAATGGTCCTGGACTGAACAATACACAATATGCCATAAGTTCCTCTATATGCAGAAGCAAGGCAGAAGGGTAACATCATCTGGGTGCTGGGCCCTGCTGTAGGTCAAAATTCCTGTTTTGTGAGAATGACTTGGAAAAATGAGGAGAGTCACATATCCTGAGTGCTGGGCTTAGTAATGTGCCAAAATCCTCCTATTGTGAATGCCCAGGCAGAAAAAGAGGTCATATCACTTAGGTCATGAGCTCAGACATTTGTCCCAATGTCCCCAGTAGGCAGGGCTCAGGCACACAAGGAGAGTCATGCCACCTATGTTCTTCCCTAGAAATATGTCATAATGTAAAATGTGGGCAGAAATTAGGCAGAAGAGCCACATCGCGAGAATGCTGGTTTCTGAGATATTTCACAAGGCTCTCTTAGGATGGCATCCAGCAAAGATAGTTACATCACCTAGGTGCAGGTTCTCTATTTACGCTACAATTCTCTATGTGGCTTCCATGTGTGTAGGACCCAAGGAGGGAGTCACTTCACCTAGGTGATAGGCCCAGAGATACGTCAGAATGACCTCTATGAAGCATAGCCCTGGCAAAAGAGTACTATCACCTGTATTCCTGGCCTAAAATATGTCACTGTCAAGGTTGGCAGGGCCCAAGCAGGAAAGTCACATAACCTATGTGATGGACCCAGAGATATGTCACAATGCCCTTTTGTCAGCATGGCTGTGGCAAAAGAGTACCTTCCCCTCTGTACCTGGTCTTGCAGTGTGTCACTATCATTCCTTTTTGCGGGCTCATTCCAGAGAAGAGAGTTACATAACTTATGAGGTGAACACAGAAATATGTTGCAATAAGTTTTGTGTGCCTGGCACAGGGAAGAATGTAACATCACCTTGGTGCTAGAACCAGTAATACGTCACAATCTTTACTGAAAGAAGTGCCCAGGCAGGAGAGTAACATCTTCTCTAGGATGGCCTACATAGATATGATAATCCCGTATATACACTGGAACAAACCTGGAGAGTCAAATTAAACAGGTGCTTGGCAAAGATTTATATCACAATCACATTGTCAGAAAATTCCAAGGGCGAGATTTACAATGCCACACATGTCCTGTTTTCATATATGACAGTTGGTTTTATCCATATGAGATGATGATAGTTCTTACTGTCAGCTGGTTGTGCATACCAGATTCACAATTTCTACTGTGTCTTCAGCCCTGCTTTGACTCTGTATAACCTAAAGACTTTGTAAAATATGTGTGCTTGTTGTAATTTTTTGTAAACTTTGTACAAGAAAGAGATTCAGGACATTTGGGATCCCTAAAATTAGTCATTCAAGTAGGAAAAGATGAATTTAAATTATCTCTGTTTGCAGTTGACATGATTGTATATCTAGAAAATCTCATCGTCTGAGCCCAAAATCTCCTTACGCTGATAAGCAACTTCAGCAAAGTCTCAGGATAACAAATCAATGTGCACTCCCATTCACAATTGCTACAAAGAGAATAAAATACCTAAAAATACAACTTACAAGGGATGTGAAAAATCTCTTTAGGGAGAACTACAAACCACTGCTCAAGGAAATAAGAGAGAACACAAACAAATGAAAAAACGTTCCGTGCTTAGGGTAGGAATAATTAATATCATGAAAATGACCATAACTCCCAAAGTCATTTGTAGAATCAATGCTATGCCCATCAGGCTACCAGTGACTTTCTTCACAGAATAGGAAAAAAGAAAAGCTACTTTAAACTTCATATGGAACCTAAAAAGAGCCTGAATATCCAAGACAATCTTAAGCAAAAAGAACAAAAAAGGAAGCATCATGCTACCTGACTTCAAACTATACTACAAGACTACAGTAAATAAAACAGCATGGTCCTGGTACTAAAACAGATATATAGATGAATGGAACAGAACAGAGGCCTCAGAAATAACACCACTCATCTACAACTATCTGATGTTTGACAGACATGATACAAACAAGCAATGGGAAATGCGCTTGCATAACTATGTAACAAAACAGCAAGTTATGCAGAACTTAAAGTAAAATAAAAAAAATAAAAAAAACTAGGCAGAATGTTAACATCTCTTAGGTGGTGTATCACTGAATATGTCACTATGCCTTCTTTAGGCAGGAGCTAGGATAAATGCTCACATTAACTGGGGACTGGAACCAGCAATGTGATATAACCACACATGGAAGAAACCCAGCAAAGCGTGTAGAGCCAAAAGAGCTACAGAAAGTGTCAAGGTTATGTGAAAATTCCTTCTGTGGCTCTGGCACAGAAAAGAGAGTCATATCATTAGAGTGCTGGGCCAAGCAATATACTATAATTCTTTTCTTATTAATACCCTAGGCAGAAGATGACATCCTCCACATGCTGGGCCCTGAAATATGGCAAAAGTCCTGTTCATGAGTGTTGTTCAGCAACAAGATGAGTCGCATTACTTAAGTGCTAGGCTCACCAATATGTCAAAATCTTCCCATTTTAAAGGCACGTACAGAAGAAAGAGAGTCATATCACTTAGATCATGGGCTCAGAGATATGGCCCAATGTCACTTGTAGGCTGGGCTCAGGAAGAAAAAGAGAGTCATATTACCTTGGTGCTTCTTTAGGTAAATGTCACAATTTAATATGTGGGCAGAAACCAGGCTAAAGAGCCACATCAACTCATCCTGGGTCCTGAGATATTCACAAGTCCCCCTTAGAAAAGTACCTATGCGAGACAGTTACATCATGTAGGTGAAGGTTCCACCCTTATGTGACAATGCTCCATGTAGGCAGGCAAAGCAGGAAGTTAAATCACCTAGGTGACATGCCCAGAGATATTTCACAAAGCTTTCTTGAAGCATGGCCCTAGCAAAAAGTACCATCAGTTTTTGCCTGGCCTAGCGATATGTTACTATTCAAGTGCACAGGTCCCAAGCAGAGAAACCATATCATCTACATTATAGACCCTGTGATATGTCAAAATGCCCTCTTTTGGGCATGGCCCTGGAAAAAAACTATCATCACCTCTGTGTCTGGTCTAGGAATATGTCACTATCCTGCCCTTTGTGTAGGGCACATTCAAAAGAGGAGAGAATTTTCTTCTAAGTGATGGGCACAGAGATTATGTCACAAGAATGTGACATCACCTGGGTGTGGATTCAGTGATCTCACAATCTTACTGAGAGAAGGGCCCAGGTAGAAGAGTCACATCACTTCAAGGTTGGCTCAGGTAGATATCAAAATTCCATATGTAGGCTGGAAACAGTATGAAGAGTGAAATCACACAGGTGCTTGGCAAAAATTTATGTCAGAGTAACGGTGGAATTAAATTCTAGGGATGAGATATATAATATCACACATGTCCTGTTTTCATGTAGGAGAATTGCCTTCATCCATCTGTTATAATGAAAGTCCTTACTGTCAACTGGGTGTGCATATGAGACTCACAATTTTCTCTGTGTGCTAGGACCTGTTATGACACTCTTTATACAAACCAAGGGTGTGATAATATATGTGGGTGTTGTCATGATATGTGACCTTTTTACCAGAAGGTGATCCTGGACAACACTCATGTCCCAAACATAGTTATAAGAGTCAAAATTACTCCTACTGATTTGGTTTACATATGAGAGTCATTATCATGCCTGCTAGCTGTGCCTAGGTATATGTCACTATCCCCTCTGTGGTTATTGAACAAGCAGGACAACCACATCACCTAAATCCAATCATGAGCAAGAAATATTCCAATATTGTCTTTGAAGGCAAGATCCTAACAGAAAATTCACAAAACTTGGGTGCTAGACAAAGCTCTATGGCAAAATGGCCCTTGAAGAAAAAGTCCAGGCAGGAGAGGAGAGTTATATAACCTAAATGATGGACCCAGACATATGTCACAATGCATCTTGTTGAAAGCCCCAGACCAGAGAGTCATGACATTTGGATGCAGTGCCTAGAAATGCTACAATATTCACTGGAAGCAGGGTTCAGGCAGGAGAGAAGAGTCACATAACCTAGATGATGGGTACAGAGATATATTACTATCCCTTCTGAGGTCACTTTTAGACAGGAGAATCCAATCACCAAGGTTCTTGGCCAGGAATATGTCAAAATGTAATCAGTGGGCTATAAGTAGGCATGGTTATTAAACCACATAGGAGCTGGACAAAGGTATAAGTACAAAAACAATGGTGGAAAGATTCAGAAATGAGAGTCACCATCCTGCACATGTCCTGGCTCCAGGTAGAAGAGTCATTATTAGGGCTTTGGTCTGGTCTCAGGTATAGGGCACAATATCACCTGTGGCAGGGAGAAGAAAGGAAAGTCAACTCATCTTTGTGGGTGCTGGTCCAGTGAAATGTCATAATCCTACTGGTGGGCAGGACTCTGGAAGAAGAGTCACATCACCTGGATGCTGGTTTCAGTAGTATATGTAAATCCCCCCCGTGGGAAAGGCTTAGGAAGAACAGTAGACAAACATCTCCTTGGCAATTGGCATGAATATATGACACAATGGCTGCTATGTCAAGAACTAAGGCTGAATAGTGACCTAATACTGGTGATAGGTTCAGTAATATGTCACAATCTCTTTGGTGGTCAGGGCCCAGGCAAGAGAGAAGACACTTTACCTAGGTGCTGAGCCATGGGATATGTGGAAAAGCTTCCTATTGGCAGAGGTACTAGGCCTAGTGATATGACACAATATCTTCATGTATTAGGGTGACATCTTTGACTGTCAGCTTGGTGTATATATAAGTGTTGCAATGTCACACGTGTTCCAGGTCATTGTATGACACACACTACAACATCCGAAGGTTTTATGCAAGATGTATGAGAGTTGCAATTTACTCTGAGGCCGATATGCTCATATTAACTCACAATCTTACATATTGCTATAAATCCAATTATGATAGTCCACATCATTCTTATAGGCTGGGTTGAGACAGGAGACCCGTTATTATGTCCTTCATCTGGGTCCAGAAATGAGTCACCATCTCACTTGTAACAAGATACACATATGAGAGTCACTATTCCATCTTTTTACTTTATTTGCATTTTAAACTCAGGACTTCAACAATGGGCTTTGTAAATTTGAAATGGTGACAACACTTGCTTTCATCTGCATGTGTAATCAAGAGTCATGATTGTAACCATTTGCTGGGCCCTTTTATAAAGCTCTGTGTACCACCAAAAGATTTTATACAATATGAGTTAGTGTTTTAAACTTCTGTTAGCTTTGCTCAAATTTGCAACTCACAACTTTACATATTACCATAAGTGTAGTGATGAGAGGCAAAATATCTTCTATTTGTGGAATTCCAATTTCCATGTAATAATCGTACAACTGAATTGCAGCAATGTAAACTTCATAATCCCATTTGTAAAAAAAAAAAATAGCAGGAGGTTAGTACAACTTACATTCTATGCCAAGCAATATGTTACAATGCCTTCCCTACACAGTGTCTGGAAGGCTGGTTACAATAACTGGGTGCTGAACCCAGCAATATGACACAATCCCAAATGTGGATAAAACACCCCAGACAAGTGAAGAGGGTCAAATCACCTAAATAATTGGCCCAAGATATGTAAAAAAACTTTCTGTTGCTCTGGCAGAGGCAGGAGGGTTACATCATCAGGGTGTGGGTCCCAGCAATATCCCATAATTCTTTCTTTATGCAGGACCCTGTCAGAAATGGAAAATCATCACAGTGCTGGGCCCAGCAATACATCAAAATTCCTTTTGATGGCCATTATTCTAGGAAAAAAAAAAAGAAGAGTCATATTACCTAATTATTGGGCTTAGCAATATGTCACATCAACCCATAAAAAAAAAACGGCAGAAGTAAAGAGACATATTACTCAAGACACAGGCTCAGATATATGATCCAATGAATCAAGTAGGTAAGACTCAGGTATAAGAGAAGAGTCATATCACACAGGTGCTCCCCTAGGTTTATAACATAATCTAACATGTTAGGTGATGCCAGGCAGAAGAGTCACATCACCTTGATGCTTGGTCTGGTGATAAGTCACAAGGCTCCCTTAAGACAGGACCCTGGCTAGAGAGTTACAACAAATCACTGCAGGTTCTACCCTTATGTTACAATGCTCTATGTGGGCAGGGCCCAAGCAGGGAGTCACACAATCTAGCTGATAAGTGCAGAGATATGTCACAATGTTCTCCTTGAATTATGGCCCTAGTGAAAGAGCACCATCACCTGTGTAACTAGCCAAGCAATATGTCAATATTCAGGTAACAGGTCCCAAACAGGAGAGCAAAGACACCTAGTTGATAGGCCTAGAGATTTGTCAAATGCCCTCTTTAGGACAGGGCCCTAGCAAAAGAGTACTGTCACCTCTTTGCCTGATCCAGCCATATGTTGCTATCCCCCACTGTGTTCAGGACCCATTCTAATGAATAGAGTTACATCACCTAAGTGGTTGACTCAGTGATATGTCCGAGTGATTTCTATGCACATGACTCAAGAAAAATGTGACATGACTTGAGTGCTGGATCTAGTAATATGTCATAATTCTTACTGAGAGCAGGGCCCAGGCAAAAGCATCACATCACCTAAAGGTTGGCCTAGGTAGATATCACAATAACTTTGTGGGCTGGAACAAGCTTGAAGAGTCAAATCACACAGGTCCTTAGCCAGCAAAGATTTATATCATGGACACAATGGCAGAAAATTACCAGGATGAGATTTAAAATACCACACATGTTCTATTTTCATGAATGACGTTTCTCTTCATCTGTGTGAGACATGACAGTCCTTACTGTCAGCTGGGTGTGCATATAAGACTCACAGTTTCACCTTCCTACTGGGTTCTGTTATTACACTCTCTGTACAGGCCAAGGGCTTTATAAAATATCCAAGGCTGTTAAAATCATCTTTTCACTAGAAAGTCATTTATTCACTCCTGTTTCGGAAGCAAGTTATAAAACTTAAAATGACACCAATTTCTGGGGTCCACATAGGAGAGTCATAATCATGCCTGTGAGTTGTGCCTAGGTATATGTAACAATTTACTCTGTGGTAATGAAACAGCCATGACAACAAAATACACCAAATGCTGAGCAAGAAATGTTCCAATATTCTCCTGGTTGGCAAGTTTCTGTCAGCAAAGTTACATAACGTGGGGCTTACACCCAGATGTACGTCACAATGTGCCTTGTGGGCAGTGTCCAGACAGAAGAACAGACTCCTATCACTGAAATGCTAGGCCCAGAGATACATCACAATGTCACATTTTGAAAGGACCAGGCAAGAGAATCAGATCACTTAGATGCAGTGCCTAGAAAGGTACTATCCCCAGTGGAAGCAGGGTCCAGGAAGAAGAGGAGAGTTGGATAAGTAGATGATGTGTCCAAAGCCATGTTACCATCCTTCCTGGAGATATTGTAAAAATAGGAGAGTCAAGTCACCAAGGTGCTCAGCCGAGGTATATATCAAAATCAAATTTGTGGGTTACACCTAGGCAAGATTAGTAGGTCACTCAAGAAATAGGAAATGGTATATGCCACAGTGACACAGGTGGAAAGTTCCAAGAAAAGAAGTCACCTTCTTGCATATGACCTGGCTTAAGGTTTCAGAGTCACTATTAGTCCTCTTATTTGGTCTCAAGTATATGGCATGATATTATCTATGGGCAGAGAGCAAACAGAAATGTCACATTATCTGGGTGGGTGCTGGTCCAGTGAGATGTCACAATCTTTCTTGTGCCCAGGACCCTAGAAGAAGAGTCACATTACCTGGATGCTGGTTTTAGTGATATATCAAAATTCCTTTTGTGGACAGGCCTTAAGAAGTTGATGAGACTCATTTTACCTAGGCAATAGGCCTAGATATATGTCACAATGGCCACTATTTGCAAAACCAAGGTATGAAAGTTACGTCACTTTGGCACTTCGTTTAGTAATATGTCAAAATCTCCCCTCCTGTCAGAGTGAGGTAAGAGAGGAGAAACATGACCTATGCGCTAAACCAAGTGATATTTTACAAAGCTTCCCATTGGTGGAACCCAAAATGGAGAGTCACATCACCTGGGTGCAGTACCCAGTTATGTGTCACAATGCATCATAAATGCAGGCCAAATGAAGTAGAAGTCACATCACTTACATGATAGATCTAGATATAAGCCATAATGCCTTTTATAGGCAAATAAGGCAAATAATTTACCTCACCTGGCTGCTAGTCCCAGTGATATGTAAAAGTGCAATTTGTAGGCAGGTCCAAGCACCTTTGCTTAGGTGTATGTTCTATGTATGTCACAATTTCATCCATTGTCATGGTTTAAATAATGAGAGTCAAATTATTCAGGAGTGGGGCTAACTTTTATGTCCTAATCACACACCAGGAAATATTCAGAAACGTTTTTCATAGTCCCATACAAGTCTTGGCTTTGTATATGGGAGTCAACACCTGTGATTTAGATCGAAACAGAGGAGTCACAATCTCAACAATGCACAAGATCCATGTATAAGATGCCAATTCCACTTGAAGATTGTGTTCCAGGAGGAGAGTCACAGCTTCACAGGTCTGCTGATTCATGCATCACCAAAGAACCTGTGGGTCAGATTCATGTATGAAAGAAAAAATTTCAAACTTTGACTGCTTTGTTTTTTTTGTGAGATTTGGCACCTTATTGGTAGGCCCTATTCTTGTGAGAGGATGACAATCACGTCAGCTGGGTGTTCATCCAAGAGTGAAAATAGCATTTGGTTGCTGTTCTCTGTTATAGCACTCTTCGTACCACTCACACTTTACATGAGATGCCTGAGTGTCATAATCCTCTGTGAAACATATATAATTAGGAGACCAATTATTTATGGCCATAAGACTGGCTTTGAGAATCAAAATCTCTCTCCTTTCTGAGTCTAGGTATGATAGCTATATTTGTTCATGGTAGCTGAACCCAGGTATATGTCCCAATTTCACCTGTGGGCAGAAACACGGCAGGAGAGTCTCACCACATGGATGTCTAGCTCAGGGTACATTATAATCTCCTTTGCAAGCAGTGTCAAGTCAGAAGAGTCACATCACCTGGGTACAGCCTCAAGTAATATGGTCTCAAGTCCACTATAGACAGCATTGAAGAAAAATAGGATAGTTACACCACGTAGGTGCTGGTGTCAGCAATATGTAATAATCACTTGTTTTGGCCAACTCTAGAATACAGAGAAGAGTTGCACTGCCTAGGTTTTGCATGCAACCGTATGTCACAATTTCTTTAATGGTTAGGACCTAGGCAGGAGAGAAGAGTCACATTTCCTAGATGTTAACCCTCCCATGATGTCACAGTGTTCCTTGGGGGCAAAGCAGAGGCAAAATAGAAAAATCACCTAGCCGATAGGATCACAGATGTGTGATACTATCCATACTTGGCAGGACCCCAGCAGAAGAGTCACATTATTATGATTCCGTCCCAATGATATGTCACAATACAAACATGGGAAACAATTTAAGCAAAAGTTTTAACACCTGGGTACTAGGCTCAGTGATGACAAAATCTCCTCATATTTTAGGGTGACACCTTCAACAGTTATCTTGGTGTGTATATAAGTCACATTGTCACGTGTGTGCTGCATCATTGCATGACACCCTCTACAACATCCGAGGGCTTTACACAGCATGCATGAAAGTTGCAAACTACTCTGAGGCCCATATGCTCACATGGACTGTAGATCTTATATATTGCCTTAAACTCAGGTGTGATAGTCAACATCTCTCATTTAGGCTGAGTTCAGGAGTGAGACTTATTTTTATGCCTCTGAATTGGCTCTAAAAATGAGACACAATCACACCTGTGGCCAGATCCACAAATTATAATCACAATTCCATCTTTGAACTGTTTTTACTTGTTGGACTCAGTACCTCAAAAATGGGCTTTGTAAATGTGAGATGGTGACAACTTTTACTTTTACCTGGGAGTTTAATTGAAAGTCACAATCCTAACTTTTTTCTAGGCCTGGTTATGAATCTCTCTGTACCACCAAAGAAGTTTATATAATATTAATTAGTGTTGTAAATTTCTCTGAGTTTTGTACAAATACGCAAACCAGGATTTTACATATTGCCCTAAGTCTTGTGATGACAGGCAAAATATCTTCTATTGGTTGAATCCCACTATAAGTTTGAACATCATGCCTGTGAAGTGAAGAAAAGCATATATCATAATCTTATTTGTGGACAAAAAGGAAAAAGAATAACATCACTTCGGTTATGTGGTAAGCAACTTGTCACAATGCCTTCTCTAGGAAGGATATAGGAAGGAAGGTCATATTATCTGGGAGCTGGACACAGCAATATTACACAATTCTTCTTGTGAGAAAGATTAGCCGAGGGATGAGAGCCAAAACACCCTCAGAATAAGCAGAAGACATGTTAAAATTCTCTCTGTGGCTCTGACACCAGCAGGACAGTAGCATCATCAGGGTGCTAGTCCCAGCTTTATGCAAAAATTCCCTCTTTAATCAGAAATGTAGCAGAAGAGTAATATCAACTGAGTACAATAGGTCAAAATTATTCTTTGTGTGCATGGTTCAGAATAAAGGGTAGAGTCACATGACCTAAATGCTGGTCTTAGCAATATGTCCACAATTTCACCACTTTGAAGGGTGAAGCAGGGGAAGAGAATCATATCACTTAGGTCATGGACTCAGAGATATGTCCAAACGTCCTCAGTAGGCAGAACTCAGAAAGAAAAGGAGAGTAGTATTTCTTATGTGCTTCTTTATGTGTAAGTCAGAATCCAACACATGGGCAAAAACCTGGCAGAAGAGCCACATTTCCTGGGCTCTGGGTCCTTAGATGTGTCAGAAATCCCCCTTAGAATAGAAACAAGGTAAAAGAGATATATCACCTTGGTGCCAGTTTCACTTTCATGTCACAATGTTCTCTGTAGGTGAGGCTAAAATATTGAGTCACATCAACTAGGTGATAGAGCCAGAGATATGTCACAATGTCCTCTTTAGGGGATGATTCTGACAAAAAGTACCATCACCTGTGTGTCTGGCTTTGCAATATGTTACTATCCTTCCTTTGTTCAAGGCCTATCCAGAGAGGAGAGTTACATCACCCATGTGGTGGACACAAAAATATGTCACAATAATTTTCCTGTGTGTGGCTCAAGCAAGACTGTAGCATCACATGGACGCTAGATCCAGTGATATATCACAACTCTTACTGAAAGAAGGGCCCAAGCAGTAGAGTCACATCACCTCGAGGTTGGCCTAGGTAGGTATCACAATCCCATATATTAGCCTGAACAAGTCTAGAGAGTCAAATTAATACAGATGCCTGACAAGGAATTATTCACTATCCCACTGTCAGAAAATTCCAAAGATAAAGTTGGCAATAACACAAAAGTCCTGTTTTCTGTGTGACAGTTGACTTCATTCATGTGAGATAATGACAGTTCTTACTGCCAGGTGGGTGTGCATAGAAAATTCCAACTTTCACCAGTGTGTTGAGCCCTGCTTTGACTCTGTCTGTATAACCCAAACATATTTGTAAAACAAGCATATTTCTGTCTGTATAACCAAACATATTTGTAAAACATATTTGAGCATTATAATCTTTTGTGATGTTTGTACATGAAAGTAATCCAGGACATCACCCATGTCCCTAAACTGAGTTATAACAGTCAAAATATTCTCTACTGTCTGAGTCCACATATGACAGTCATTATCATTCCTGTGAGCCATGCCTAGGTGTATGTTACAATTCCCTCTGTGGTTATGGGGCAGGCAGAACAGCAATGTCACTGAAGTGCTGGGCCAGAAATATTCCAATATTCTCTTTGCATGAAGTCTTCTGTCTGAAATATCACATAACTTTTGTGCTAAATCCAGCACAAATTCCACTGTGGTCAGTGTCCAGACATGAGAGGAGAGTCATATCACCTAAAATCTGAACCCGAAAATGTCAAAATCCCTCCTGTTGAGAGGGTCCAGAAAAGAGCGCCATGTCATTTGGATGCAATGTTTAGAAATGCTACAATTGCTAAAGGAAGCTGGGTACAGGCCAAAGAGGAGAGTCATGTACCCTAAATAATAGCTTCAAAAATATGTGATTATTCCCCTGAAAATAACATCAAGGAAGCACAGTCAAGTCACCAAGGTGCTTCACCCAGGTGTTTGTCAAAATCTCATTTGTGGGCTATACCTAGGCAGAATTATTAACTTTCTTAGGTATTGGACAATGATGTATATACAATTACACTTGTGGGAAGGTTTAAAAATAAGACTCACCATCCTATACATGTCCTGGTTCCAGACGTATGAGTTGGTATTATGCTTTTGCTATGGTGTCAGGTATATGGCACAATATCTCCTGTTGTTAGAGAGAAGGCAAAAAAGTCACATCAGCTACGTGGGTGCAGGTCCAGGGAGATGTGGCAATCCACCTGGTGGGCAAGACCCTGGGAGAAGAGTCACATCACCTGGAAGCTCCTTTCAGTGACATACGAAAAACCACTCGGTGAGGGTTTTAAACTCAGAACTTCAACAACGGCCTTTGTAAATGCGGGATGGTGGCAACTTCTAATTTCACCTGGGTGTGTAATAGACAGTCTTAATTTGAACTGTTTGCTGGTCCATGTTATGAAAATTTCTACCACTAAAGAGTTTATTCAATACAATTTAGTGGTGTAAACTTCTATCAGCTTGGTACAAACATGCAACCCATGACCTTACCCATTGCCACAAGCCTAACAGTGAAAGGCAAAATATTGTCTTTTGGCTGAATCCCAATATAAGTTTGATACAAACATGCAACCCATGACCTTACCCATTGCCACAAGCCTAACAGTAAAAGGCAAAATATTGTCTTTTGGCTGAATCCCAATATAAGTTTGATCATCATGGCTGTGAACTGAATCAGGGTATATATTATAGTTACATATGTATGCAAAACACTAGGTAGGAGTGTAACATCATTTTGATGTTGTGCCAGAAAATGTCACAATGCCTTCTCTGGGCAGGGTACAGGAAATTGATTCATATTAACTGCATGCTAGACCCAGCAATATGATACAATCCCACATGTGGAAAAAACCCAGTCAAGTTATGAGAGCCAAAATACGTATATAATATGCCCAACATATGTCAACATACCTTGTGTAGCTCCAGAACAAGCAGGAAAGTCACATCATAAGGGTGCTGGGACCAGCAATATACAACATATAAAATTAGCTCTTTATGCAGATTCCAGGTAGATAATTAACATCATCTGGGTGCTGGGCAATGCAATAGGTCAAAATTTCTTTCTTGTGGGCATAGTTTTGGTAAAAGGGGAGAGTCACATATCTTAAGTGCTGGGCTCAACAATGTGCCAAAATCCTCCTATTGTGGATGCCCAGGCAGGAAGGGAGAGTCACATCACTTAGGTCATGGGCTCAGAGATATGTCCCAATGTCCCAAGTAGTCAGGGTTCAGGAAGAAGAGGAGAGGCATATCATTTATCTGCTTCCCTAGGAATATCTCACAATGTAACATGTGGGCAAAAACCAGGCAGAAGAGTCACATCACTTGGGTGCTTGGTCCCGAGATATGTCGAAGGCCCTCTTAATGCAGCACCCAGCAAAGAGAGAAACATCATAGTAGGTACAGGTTCTCTGATTATGCCACAATGCTCCATTTGTGTAGGGTTCAAGGAGGGAGTCACTTAGCCGAGATGACAGGCCCAGAGATATGTCAAAATGTCCACTATGAAGTAGATCCCTGGCAAAAGAATACTATAACCTTTGTGCCTGGCCTAGAAATATGTCACTGTCAAGGTTGGAAGGGCCCAAGCAGCAAAGCAACATAACCTAGGTGATAGGCACAGAGATATGTCACAATGACCTCTTTTGGGGATCCTCTGGCAAAGGAATGCCCTTGCCTGTGTGCCTTTTCTTGCAATATGTCACTATCCTTCTTTTATAACATTCTCATTTTAGAGAGAAGACTTACATCAACTATGAGGTGGGCACAGAAATATGTCACAATAATTTTGGTGGGCCTGGCACAAGAAAGTATGTAACTTCACCAGGGTGCTAGATCCAGTGATATGTCACAATCTTTACTGAGAGATATGACCAGGCAGAAGAGTCATATCACCTAGACATTGGCCTGGTAGGTATCATAATCCCATATGTGGGCTTGAACAAGTCTGGTGAGACAAATTATATGGTGATTGACAAAGATTTATATCACAACCACACAGTCAGAACACTTCAAAGATAAGATTTACAATACTACAAATGTCCTGTTTTCATGTGTGACAGTTGCCTTCATCCATGTTAGATTGTAACAATCCTTACTTTCAGTGGGGTGTGCATACAAGACTCACAATTTTGCCTAGGTGCCGAGCCCTGCTTTGACTCTGTCTATATAGTCCAAAGACTTTGTAAAATATACATGACTGTTGTAATCCTTTGTGACCTTTGCACAAGAAGGAGATGCAGGACATGTCCCTAAACTTAACTATAAGGGTGAAAATATTCCCTATTTTCTAAGTCCACATATGAGAGTCATTATCATGCTTAGGTATATGTCAGAATTCCATCTGTGGTTATGAAGAAGCCAGAACAGCCACATCACCTAAATGCTGAGCTAGAAATGTTTCAATTTTTTTTTTTGTAGGCAGGGTCCTATCAGAAATCTCACAAAACTTGTGTGCTAAATCCAGCTTTGTGGCACAATGTCCCTTGTGGACAGTGTCCAGGAACGACAGGAGAGTAATATCACCTAAATGATGGGCCTGAATATATGTGAAAATACCAACTGTTGATAGGTCCTAGGAAAGGAATCATATCATTTGGATGCAGTGTTTAGAAAAGCTACAATTATCAAACGAAGCAGGGTATAGGCAAAAGAGGAGAGTCATGTAACCTAGATGAAGACTCCAGGAATATGTTACAATCTCCCCTGAGGACATTTTTAAGACACCTCAGTCAAACCACCAAGGTGCTTGGCCAATGTATCTGTCAAAAACTCATTTATGAGCTATAGTTAGGCAGAATTATTAAATCACTCAGTAGTTGGGCAAAGGTATATGTCAAAATTACCCATGTGGAAAGGCTTAAGACTAAGAGCCACCATCTTGCACAAGTCCTAGGCTCCAGGCATATGAGTTATTAGGCTTCTGTTATAATCTCTGGTATGTGGCACAATATCACTTGTGGCAAGAGGAAAACAAAAAGAAAGAAAGAAATTCCCACCACCTATGAGGGTGCAGTTCCAGTGAGATGTTATAGTCCACCTTGTGGGAAGGACCCTGGTGGAAGAGTCACACCGCCTGGATGCTAATTTCAGTGACATATCAAAACCCCCTCTCTGGGCAGGATTTTGGTAAGAGAGGAACCTCACTTCACCAAGGCAATTGACCTAGACATATGTCACAATATTTGTTCTGTGCAGTAACAGAGCTGGAGAGTGGCATCACATTTTTGCTGAGCCTAGCTTTTATGTCATAATCACCCTGTGGCCAAGGTACAGGCAAAAGCCAAGAAACATCACCTAGGTGCTGAGCCAAGTGATATGTTACCATGCTTCCTGTTGTCAGAACCCATAAAGTAGAATCACATCACCTTGGTTCAGTACATGGTTGTGTGTCACAATGCACTGTAAGTGAAGGGCAAAAGCAGTAGCAGGGAACCATAATACATATGTGATAGACCTAGATATAACACAGAATTCTTTTTGTAGGCAGATTTCATGCAGATAACTCACATTACCTGGGTGATGGTTCCAGTGATATATAAAAATTCCCATTTTAAGCAGAGCCATGAAAGAGGTGATCCATTGCTTAGCTGCTTGTTCCACAGATGGTACAATTTCTTCTGTGGTCTGGGCCTAGAAAAGAGAGCCAAATTATTGATACACTGGGCAAAGTTACCTTGTCCGAATCACACTCTCAGAAAGGTTCAGAAATAAGTTTCACATCCCACACAAGTCCTGGTTTTGTTTATGTGAGTCAACTCTTTCTATGAGTTGGGTTGAAGAAAAGAAGTCACAATCTCAACATTGAGCCAGATCCATGTATAAGATCCCCAATCCCACTTGAAGACTGTGTTCCAGTAGGAAAGTCAGAGCACCGCAGTGCACTGAATCATGGTTCAAATGTTGCAAAACCACCTTTGAATCAGATTCCTGAATGAGAGTAATTATTTCAACCTTTGACTGCTTTTTATCTGTGAGATTTAGTACCTCATTCCTAGACCCTGTTCTGTGTGAGAATGACAATCGTGTCAGCTAGGTGTGTATACAAGAGTCCCATTCACACCTCATTGTTGTTCTTGCTTATGATACTCTTTGTACCCTTAAGACTTTATATGATATACCTGAGTGTCATAATCCTTTGTGAACTTTATAAAAGTGAAAAACCCAGGACTTTACCCATGACTGTGAGACTGGTTCTGAGAGCCAAAATATCTCTACTGTCTGAGTCCAAGTATGAGAGTTATTATTATGCATCTGTGCTTAACCAAAGTACATGTTACAATTTCACCTGAGAGCAGGGACAAGGCAGGAGAGTCTCATCACCTGGGTGCTGAGCCAATGATACAGTATAATCTCATTCATAGGCTGGATGTATTCAGAAGAGTGAAATCACCTGGGTATAGCCTCAAATAATATGTCCCCAACCCCACTATAGACAGGGAAAAAGAAAAAGATGAGTCACCCCACATAGATGCTGTGCTCTGCAATATGTAATAATCTCCTTGCTGGCAAGCATCTAGAATATGAAGGAGAGAATATGAAGGAGAAAATCACCTAGGTTTTTCAATCAGTGGTATGTCAGAACTTTTTTGGTAAGCAGGACCCTGTCAGGAGAGGAGATCACATAATCTAGATGTTAAGCCAATCAATATTTCACAGTCTTCTGATGGCAGTGCACAGGCAGGGGAGACAAATCACATAGCTTATAGGCCTAGACATATGGGACAATTTTCCCTGTTGGCAGGTCCCAGGCATAACAGTCACATTATTATAATTCTAAACTAGCGACATGTCACAAGGCACCCATGTGAAAAAAAATTAATCCAAAAAGTCACAACACCTGGGTACTAGGCCAAAACATTTTGTCTTTGATGTTGACACCATTAAATACGAGCTAGGTTTGTACAAGATAGCCACAATTTTGCATGTTTCCTGCCTTGTTTTATGACACTCTACAACATTTGAAGGCTTTATAAAGCATCCGTGAGAGTGGCAAACCACTCTGACCCCTACATGCTAGTATGGATTCACGATCTTACATATTGCCCTAAAACCCAGGTTTTATCTCTTCTGTAGTCTGGGTTAAGGATGAGATCTATTATTACACTTGTGAGCTGGATGTAAAAATGGGTCACCATCCTAGCTGTGGTCAGATACACATAGGAAGGTGAAAATTCCAACTTTGTACTGTATTTACTTTTTAGACTCAGGACCTTACCAGTGGGCTTTGGCCATGTGGGATGGAAACACTTATTTTCACTTAGGTGCATAATCAAGAATCCTAATCTGAACATTTTGCTGGTTCTTGTCTTGAAACTCCTTGTATCACCCAAGGAAGTTATATGTTATAAGTGAGTGTTGTAATGTTCTTTGAGCTTTGTACAAATATGCAACCCAGGACCCTACATATTGCCCTAAGCCTAGTGATGAAGGGCAAAATATCTCCTATTGGCTGAATTCCAATATAAGTTTGATCATCATGCCTGTGATCTGAAGTAAGGTATATGTCACAGTCCCATTTGTGAGCAAAAACTATTCAGCAAGGTAACATCTCTTTGGTGCTGTGCCAAGCAATATGTCACAATACCCTCCCTAGGCAGGGTATAGGAATTAGAGTCACCTTAAATTGGTGCTGGACTCAGCAATAAAAAACCATCCTACATGTGAAAGAAACCCAGCCAAAAGATAAGAATTACAACACCTACATGATGGGCCTGGGATGTGTCAAAATACCTTCTGTGACTGCAGGACAGTCATGAGTCATGAGATAATGTCCTCCTCTGGACAGGAAATTAACAGGGTTTTGTCCGAAAAATATACCCTACCTCTCTCTGTATGCAGGACCTAGGCAAAAGAGGAACATAACCTGGGTGCTGGGCCCTGCAATAGACCAACAATTCTGATTGTGGGAATGGTTTCAGAAAGTAAGGAGAGTCAAACAACCTGAGTTCTGGGCTCTGCAATCAAGTCATTGTAAAGAGCAGGCAGAAGACAAGTCACTTCACTTTAGTCTTGGGCTCAGAGATATATCCCAATGTTCCCAGTATGCAGGTCCCATGAAGAAAAGGACAGTCATATCACTTAGGTGCTTCCCTAGTTGTATGTCACAATCTAACATGTGGGCAGAAACCAGGTAGAAGAGCCACACCACCTTGGTACAGCTTCAAGTAATATGTCACTGTGCTCAATGTAGACAGTTTGCAGAAAATAAAGAAAATTACACCACCTGGGTGCAGGGCTCAGAAATATGTAATAATTTCCTTTATCAATAGAATTCAGGACAAAGAGAACATTAATGTCACCTAGGTTTTGCACTCAGTTCAGGACAAAGAGAACATTAATGTCACCAAGTTTTGCACTCACAATTTCTTCAGTGAACAGGATCCGGGCAGGAGAGCAGAGTCACCTTAGCTATATGCGATATCTAGCAATATGTTACAGAGTTCCTTATGGAAAGGGCACTGACAGGAGAGACATATTACCTAGCCAACAGGCCCAGAGATATGTGAAAATATCCCCTGTTTGCAGAGCCGAGGCAGAAGAGTCACATTATTATGATTCTGATCCATTGATATGTAACATGCACTTCTGGAAAACAATTTAAACCAAAAAGTCTCAACACTGGGGTACCAGTTCAAGGATATGACACAATTTCCTCAACTTTAAAGGTGACACCATTAGCTGTTACCTAGTTGTGCACATGTCAGTCACAAACTCATGTGGGTGCTGGCCATTGTGTGACACTCTATACAACCTCTGAGAACTTTAAACAACATCCATGAGAGTTGAAACCTCACTGAGGTCTACATGTTTATATGAACTCATGATCTTACATATTGCACTAAACTCAGCTATGACAGTCAACATCTATCTTATACATGTTGGCTTCAGGTATGAGACCATTATTAGGCTTGTGAAATGGGTCCAGAATTGAGTCACCATCCTGCCTGTGGCCAGATTCTCTGATAAAAATTACAATTTCATTTTTGGCTGTATTTACTTATTAGACTCAGGACCTCAACAATGAGCTTTGTAAATGTAGGATGGTAATAACGTTTACTTTTACCTGAATGTGTTGTGGAGAGTCACAATATTAATATTTTTCTGGATGCTGTTATGAAATTGTCTGTACCATCCAAGAAGTTTTTGTAATATAAGTTAGTGTTGTAAAATTCTGTAAGCTTGTTCAACTAAGCAAAGAAGGACTTTACCTACTGACCTAAACGTAGTGGTGAAAGGCAAAATATATCCTATTGGCTGAATCCCAATAGAAGCATGATCATCATGATTTTGAACTGAAGAAATGTATATGTCATAATCAAATTTGTAGGCAAAAATCTAGGAAGAAGGCTGACATCACTTAGGTGCTATGGCAAGAAATATGATACAATGCATTGTCTGGGGGGGTGCATAGGAAACAGGGTCACATTAACTGGGCTCTGGAGCCAGCAATATGACACAACCTCACATGGAAGAAATCTGGCAAAGTGAGGAGACCCAAAACACCCATGGAGTGGCCCAAAGATATATAAAAATAGCTTCTGTGGCTCTGACACAGGCAGGAGAGTCACATCATTAGCATGCTATGCCCAGCAATATGCTGAAATTCCTTATTTATGCATGACCTATGCATAAGTGTAACATAATCCAGGTGTGGGTACCTGAACTACAGCAAAAGTCCTGTTTGTGGGCACTGTTTGGCAACATGATGAGAGTCACATTTCCTAAGTACTGGACTCATCAACATGTCACAATATTTCCATTGTAAAAGCTTAGACAGAATAAGAGACTCATATCACCTAGGTCATGGGCTCAGAGATATGGCCCAATGACACAACTAGTCAGTGCTCAGGTAGAAATAGAGAGTCATAACACCTAGACTTTTTTTAGGTATATGTCACAATTTCATCTATGTCCCATCCTTTCATTCAGTCCTTTCTATCAGCTGAGTGTGCATACAAGACTCACAATTTCACCTGTATGCTAAGCCCTTCTTTGATTCTGCCTGTATAACCCAAAGACTTTGTAAAATATTGTGAGTGTTGTAATCTTTTGTGACCTATGTAGAAGAAGGTGATATGGGATATCACACATGTCCCTAAATCTAGTTTTAAATTCAAAATACCTCCTATTATCTGAGTACACATAGAAGAGTCATTATCATTTCTGTGAGCCGTGCCTAGGTATCAGTTACAATATTCTCTGTGGTTATAAAGCAGGCAGAATAGTCATATCACCTAAATTCTGGACCATATGTATTCCAATATTCTCTTTGGAGTCAGGGTCCTGTCAGAAATGTCACATAACTTGTGTGCTAGATCCAGCTCTGTGGCACAACGTTCCTTGCGGGCAGTGTCCAGGCAGAAGAGGAAAGTCATATCACCTAAATGTTGAGCCCCAAAATATGTCACAATGTCTCCTATTGGCAGGACACAGACAAAATTGTCATATCATTTGGATGTAGTGTTTAGAAATGCTACAATTACCAAAGAGAGTAGGGTACAGGCAGGAGAGGGGAGCTATGTAGCCTAGATTATGTTTCCAGAAATATGTTACAATATCCCCTGAGGACATTGTTAAGATAGCAAGAGTCAAATCACCAAGGTGCTTGACCCAGATATTTGTAAAAATCTCATTTGTGGGTGATACCTAGGCAGAATTATTAAATCACTAAGGAGCTGGGCAAAGATACATGTCACAATTACACCTGTGGAAAAGTTTAAGAGTCACCATTCTGCACATATCTTGGCTCCAGGCATATTAGCTGTTATTAGGCTTTTGTTATGGTCTCAGATATATGGCACAATATCAACTCTGGTCAGAGAGAATGCAAGAAAGTCACATCACCTACATGGGTGTGGCTCCAGTGAGATATCACAATCCACCCTGTGGGCAGAACCTTGGCAGAAGAGTCACATCACCTGGATGCTGGTTTCAGTGACATCGAAGCCCCATTGTGAACATGAATTTGGAAAGAGGGGAGACTCAGTTAACCAAGGCAATTGGCCTAGATATATGTCACAATGGCCCTTATGTGCACTACCAAGGCTAGAGAGTGACCTCACCTTGGCCAGTTGGTTCAGCAATATGTCACAATCTGTCTGTGGTGAGGGCACAGGCAAAAGTGAAGAAACATCACCTTAGGTTCTGAGCTGAGTGATATGTTACAATGCTTCCTGTTGGCAGAACGCAAAAAAGAGAATCCCATCACCTGGATGAAGTGCCCAGGTAAGCGTCACAATTCACCGTAACTGAAGGGTCAAGGCATTACGAAGGAGTCACATCACTTACATGATGGACCTAGATGCAGGACACAATTTTCTCTGTAGGCAGGCTTCAGGCAGATAGTTTACATCACCTTGGTGATGGTCCCAGTAATATATAAAAGTACCCTTTGTAGGCAGAGTCAAAGAATGTATTATATATTGCTTATGTGCTTGTTCCACATATGGCACAATTTCATTGTGGTCTGAGCCTAGAAAAGAGAGTCAGATTATTTATGTGCTGGGTAAAGCTACCTGTCCCAATTACATGCTAAGAAAGGTTCAGAAATAATTTTCACATCCCACGCAAGTCCTGGTTTCATGTATATTAATCAATCCTATCTATGACTTAGGCTGAAGTAGAGGAGTCACAATCTGAACAATGGGCAAGATCCATGTATAAGAGCCCCAATGACGTACTGTGTCAATGAGATTGTATCATATCACTGGGCTTAGTAGCCAGTTGTTAAAACTTTTGCTTAAATTGCTTCCCATGTGTGTGCATTATAACACTCTTCTGCCTGGGTACTGCAAACAAAAAATATTGTCACATATCTCTGAGCCTATCTGCTAGGTGATTTGTCTGTTTTACCTGTGCTTTGCTCTGGAGAACATTGTGACATCTTTTAATGTGGCATATAGGAAATGTGACTTCTCTCTTCTGCCTAGGTCCTGTGCACTAAAGAAACAGGTACATAGTGCTGAATGCAAAACTTAAATAATGCAACTCTCCTCTTTTTTTCTGGAGTCTGCAAAAAGAGGGCATTATTAAATATTGCCGAGGCTAGCATGTTAAGGCTGTATCCAGATGATATGACTCTTCAGACTTGCCACTGTCTGCAAAAGAGATTGTAATGTATTCTGAGCTCAAAATCCTGGTGATGAGACTCTCCTGCCTTGGTTCTGCCAACAGGAGAAATAGTGACATATACCTGAGTTCAGCTCACACGTACAAATATAGCTATTACACCTGGACCCCTAAAGAAGAGACATTTGGACTCTCGAAACCGGTCATATGTCCATAAATAAAGCAATGGGTCTACTAATTGTATAAAGTTCACAGAGGACTATGACACTCAGTCATATGATATAAGTCCTGAGTGACTCAGGATTTCTACTCAATGTGACTACCACTGAGTATAAAACGTAGGTGATATATCTACAGGGACAGCAAGCCAGTGCTATTGTGACTCTTGGATAAACACTCAGCTGGCACATTTACATATCACTGGGACCAGCATCCAGGTGATGTGAATTCGTTGCCTGAGTGATGCCTAAAAAGAGCATTGTGGCTTATATCTAGGTCCATCATGCAAGTTATGTGACTCTCTTCTACTGCCTTGGCCCTGCACTTATGGTTCATTGAACACATAACTGGGTTCTGCACCCAGGTGATGTGACTCTCCCTTTTGGGTTCTGCCAACAAGAAGCTTTGTAACACATCACTTTGCTCATGACCTAAGTCATGTTTCTTCTATCTTATCTCAACCTGATCACAGGGGAGACTGTGACATATTGATAAGCCCAACACCAAGATGTGGTCACTTTCATACCTTGGTTTTGCACATAGCAGCCATTGTGATGTGTATCTATTCCAATGGCCTAGGTTAAGTGAGCCTCCTCTCTTTCTTAAGCCTTGCCAACAGGTGGAATTTTGATATATCACTAAAACCAGTATCCAGCTGATATGATTCTTCTTCCAGAGTCCTGCCCACAAGATGGATTGTGACATCTCACTGGACCAGCACGCACCCAGGTGATGTGACCTTCCCACTTGCTCTCCACCCACAGGTGATATTGTGCCATATACTTAAGATGAGATAAGAGGACTAATCATGACTCTTAAATCCAGAGACAGGTCATATGCAAGATGGTGTCTCCCAATCCTGGAGAATTTCACTAGTGTGGTTGTGACATATACATTTGCCCAGCTTCTGAGTGATTTCATAATCCTGCCTAGGTATAGTCCACAAGTGAGATTCACACATATACTTCAGCTGGTCACCATGGTGATTTGACTCTCCTGTCTTAACAATATCCTCAGAAAGGATTGTAATATGTCTCTGAATCAATCTTCTAGGTTACCTGTCTCTCCTCCTTTGCTTGGACCCTGCTTCCACTGGGGATTGTAGCAATTTTTTTTTTCTTGTCACCTAGGCTGGAGGGCAGTGGTGCAATCTCAGCTCACTGCAACCACCACCTTGGAGATTGCAGCATTTTTAAGCACTGCATGCAAATGACATGACTCTCTTTCCTTATCCTTTCAAGGAACTTTTCTTTCAGGAACATGCCTACAGGGAGAATATTTGAAAATTCCTGATTCAGCATGTAGGTGACTTGGCTATCACGCTTGTTTCATTACCACAGAGTAAACCGACATATAACTAGGCACAACTCACAGGCATAATAATGACTCTCATACTTCACAAATAGGAGTAATTTTTGACTCTCATTATGGGCTTTAGAAATATGAGTGATTAATACTCTCAGCTAAAAAAAAAAAAAGGTCTGAGAAGATTATAATGGCCTCGAAAATTTTATAAAGCTCTTGGCTTGTACAGAGAGCTTAATGACAGAACACAGAAGAAAGATAAAACTCTGAGTCTCATACACACATCCAGTTGATAGTAAAGACTGTCACCATCTCATATACATGAAGCCAGATGTCACTACTGAAAACAAGATATGTGCGGTATTGTAAATCTCATCCATGAAATTTTTTGCCAGTGTGACTGTGACATAAATATTTGCCAAGCACCTGTATGATTTGACTCTCCAGACTGGTTTCATCCCACATATGTTATTGTGATACGTACCTGGGCCAGTCTCTAGGTGAGGTAATTCTCTTGCCTGGGCCTTGCTGTCAGTGAGAATCATAATGTATCAGTAGATTCAGCACTCTGGTCATGTTACATTTTTGCATGAGCCCTGCCTACAGAAATCACTGTGACATATCGCTGGGTCAACAACTTACGTGATGTAAGTCTCCTCATTTTAATGGGGCCTGTGCACTGTGGGGGATAGTGACATAAGGCTGGGCTAGGCACAAAGCTGATGGTACTCTTTCGTGAGGGTCATGTCCTAAAAAGGGCATTATGACAAATCTCTGGGTCTTCACTTAGCTGATTTTGCTCTCTTACTTGGGTCATGCTTACCTGTATAGTGACATGTTGCTAGCCTAAGTACAAATGTAATGCTACACTTTCACCAGGGCCATGCCTCAGGGGGACATTGTGACATATCTCTGGGCCTATCACTTAGGTGATATGACTCCTTGCTTGGGTCCTGCCCACATAGAGCATTGAAACATAAAGGCAAAAACTGCACTAATTTGCTCTAACTCTCTCGCCTGGGTCCTGTCCTAAGGAAGCCTTGTGACATAGCTCAGGATCCAGCATCAAGGTGATGTGACTCTTTTGCCTGCTTTCACCTAACATGTAAGACTGTGTAATATATCTAGGGAAGCACCTAAGTGTTATGTGATATGACTCTTCTCTTCTGCTTGAGCCCTGCCTACTTGGGATATTGGGCCATATATCTGAGCTTGTGTCCTAAGTGGCGTGACCCGTTTTTCCACCAGAGACTTTACAATGGGTTAATGTGAAATATCGCTAAGCCCAATACTTAGATAATATGACTCTTCATTTTTTCCTGAACTTTTCCCTAAGAAGAGGAATCATGACATATTACTGGGCCGAGCACACAGATGATGTTCATCTGTTGCCTGGGTCCTTCATGAAGAGAGAACTATGGCATATATTTGGGCCCCCAGCCCTGATGATGTAAGTCTCCCGCCTGTGCCACAGCAACAGAAAGTATTTTAACATATCTTGGGCCCATGTTGTAGGTGTGTTTGCTCTCATCATTTGTCTATTTTTTCTTCCAAATTTGGGATTTTGTTATATTGCTGGGTCCAGCACCCAGTTAATATAACCCTCATTTCTACATCCTGCTTAGAGATGGCATTGTGACATACTGCTTGGCAGAACACCTAAGTTGTTCTACCCTCTTGACAAGTTTTTTCCGACAAATTGGATTATCAAATTTACATTGCTTCTATTCAGAGGGATGATGATCAAATTTAAATTGTGATTACACCAATAGTACATATTTTGCCTCTCATCACTATGTATATGGCAATAGGTAAGTTTATGGGTTGTATATTTGTACAAAACTCACAGAATGTTACAACTCTAACTCAGATTCTATAAACTTACTGGATGGTACACAGAGTTTTATAACAGGGTCCAGCAAAAGATTAAGGTTGTGATTCTTGATTACACATGCCGGTGAGAACGAATGTCATCATTCCTCATTTACAGAAGCCACTGCTGAAGTCCTGAATCTAACAAGTAAATAAACTACAAAGATGGAATTTTGACTTTCATATGTGGATCTTTCTACTGATGAGACGGTGACTTATTTCTGGACCCAGATCTCAGGCATAATAATAAGTCTCCCATCTGAACCCAGCCTATAAGAGAGATGTTGACTATCATAAATGGGTTTAAAGCAATATATAAGATTGTGAGTCACTATGAGCATGTATGCCCCAGAGTGGATTGCTACTCTTATGCATGTTGCCTAAAGCTTCAGGATGCTGTAGAATGTGTCATACAATGATCCAGAAAACACATGAGATGGTCACTCTCATATACACACCAAGCTGGCAGTTAAAGTTGTCACCCTAAAAGATGAAGAGATTATGTCCTATCTGTAGGCCTAGTACTCCTAGGTGTTGAGAATTTTTGGCTTAAATTCTTTACCATGGGTCCATTGTGAGGCATCACTGGGTTAGAGTGATAAAAAGGTGACTCTTCTGCTTGGACCCCAGCACCAGGGGATATTACCACATATCTCTGGGCCTTTCAGGTAGGTGATGTGTCTCTCCTCCCAGTGTCATATCCACAGGAGACACTGTGACATATTGCTGGATATAGCATCTAGATAATGTAAATCTCCTCTGCTGCCTGGATCCTGCCCACTGAAGAAATTGTGACTACCATTGAGTATAAAACCTAGGTAATGTGACTCTAACTTTGTTCTGTACTCTGTCAAGAGAGGGAATTATAACATATTGCTGAGCATGGCACCTGGGGGTATGACTATCCACATATGATGACATATAATTGGAGATTGTACCCAGGTGATATGAGCCTTCTGACTGGGTTCTGCCTACAGATGAGATTATAATGTATGCCTGGCTAAAGACCCAGAGGATGTGACTCTTCTGTCTGATCTCTGCCCAAAGGTGAAATTGGACTTATTCATGAAATCAGTTCATATGCACAACAATAACTTTCATAGATTGACCCAGCCAGAGGAGATATTTTGAGTCTCATTGCTAGTCTTATGGCCATGGGTAAAGTCCTAGCCCTCCCACCTATAAGAATTCACAGAAAAGTGTGCTACTCAGGTATATCACATAAAGCATGAGTGGTACAAAGAGTTTAATAACAGGCACCAACAACCATGTTCTATTTTGAGTCTTGGATGCATACCCAGCTGACACAATTTTCATTCTCATATATAAACAGAGCCTACAAATGAGGTACTATGTCTCACACACATAAGAAGTCAAATCTTAAAATTGTAACTCTGATACACGAATCCGATCCACAGGTGGTTTGGGACATTTGAACCATGATTCAGCAAACCTGTGGTGCTTTGACTCTACTAATGGAGCACAATCTTCAAGAGGGATTGGGGCTCTTATGCATGCATCTTGCCCATTGCTGAGATTGTGACTGCTGTACTTTGACCCAACTCATAGGAGATGTTGACTGTCACACTCTAAGCCAGTACTTGTGTGGGACTGTGAAATGTATTTCTGAATATTTTTGAGGTGTGATTAAGAAGTATGACTTTGCCCAGCATCAGAATATTTTGACTCTCCTTTCTAGGCCCAGAGCACAGTTCAAATTGTGACATATGTGTGCCAAGCACCTACTCAATATATAACACCTTCTTTGGCAATAGGACAAAGGGCACTTTTACACATCCCTGAAAGCAGCACCCAGCTGATGTAAAATCTTGGCCTGAACCCTGCCTACAAAGAGCATTGTGGCTTTTATCAAGGTCCATCATATAAGTGATGTGACTTCCTTCTACTGCCTTGGCCTTGAACTTCTGGTGCATTGTTACACATAACTGGGTACTGCACCCATGTGATGTGACCCTTTGTTTGGAGGGGGGAGGTTATACCAATACAAAAACTATATAACATATCACATGGCTCAGCACCTAGGTAATGTTTCTGCTCTCTTGACTGAGCCCTGACCACCAGAGAGATGGCGACATACAGGTGAGACCAGCACAAGGTGCGTTCACTCTCCTGTCTTGGTCCTAAATATAGAGGTCATCGTGACATATATCCAGGCCAATTGCCTGGGTAAGGTTTGTGTCCTCCCCAGCCTAAGCCCTGACCACAAGAGGGATTTAGATATATCATTGAAACCAGCATCCTGATAATGGGGCTCTTTTTCTAGAGGCCTGTCCACAACAAGGATTGTGACTTTCAACTAGACCAGCATCCACTCTGGTGATGAATATTTCCTTTTTTCTCCATGGTCACAGGTTATATTGTGCCATATATGTGAGACCAGATCAAAGGCCTAATAATGACCCTTGTACCTGGAGCCAGGATGGACAGAATGGGGACTCTCATCCCGGAAACTTTTTATAAGTGTTATTGTGATATTTTTGTTTCCCAATCTCCTGAATGATTTAATAATCCAATTTAGTTATAGCTAACAGATGACATCTTGACTTATACCTAGGCAAAACCTTGATGATTTGACTCTTGTGTCTTAACTGTGTCCTCAAAAGGGATCATAACATATTGCTGGATTCATCATTTAGGTTCTGTGTCTCTCCTCTCTTGCCTGAACCTGATTCCAGTGAAGATTGTAGCATTTCTATGCACTGCATTCAAATGACACAATTCTATTTCCTGGGCCCTTATTAACAGGAGTCATTGTGACATATTTCTGGGGCCATGGTTTAAGTAATATGACTCTACCCTCCTTCCTGGACATTCTCCACAAGGGGCATTATGCCATAGAGCTTTGCCTAGCTTGCAAGGTTTGTGAATTTTCTGTTAGAGTCTTGCCTTCAAAGAGAATATTGGAATAATTCTGGATGAAAATTTAGGTGATGTGATTGTCCTGTTTAGTAACCACAGAGGTAATGGTGACATTTACCTAGGCACAGCTAACAGCCATGATAATGACTCTATTATAGAGACCCAGACAATAAGATAAATTTTGACTTTTGTCACAAGATTTTGGGACATGAGTGATGTCAATGATCTTCTTCTGGTAAAAAGTCACAAAAAATTATAACTAACACATGTATTTTATAACACCCTTGGATTATATACAGAGTGTCATAATAATGCCTAGCACACAGAGAAAATTATGAGTCTCTTATGCACACCTAAATAACAGCAAGGACTTTCAACATCAAAGAGGAATGAAAGCAACTGTCCTACATAAAAACAGGACATGTGTGGTGTTGTAAATCTAATCCTCAGAATTTAATTATATTGTGAATATGACATAAATCTTTCCCAAGCACCTGTGTGATTTCACTCTTCCAATTGTTTCCAGCCTATATATGGAATTTTGATGTCTATCTGGGCCCATTTTGAACTGATGTGACTCCTCTGTCTGGGCTCACTCTCAGTAAGAATTATGACATCACTGGATCCAGCATCCAGGTAATGTTACATTCTTGCCTCCCACAGACATCATTGTGATGTATCACTGTATCCATCACTTAGAAGATGGTGCCAGGTCCATGCCCAAAAGAGGGCATATTGACCTATCACAGGTCTATCATGTAGGTGATATGGCTCTTCTTCTTGAGACCTGCCTACTTGAATAGTGACACATTGCCAGGCCAGGCACAAAGGTGACTGTACTCTTTTGCCAGGGTCATGCTTTAAAGAAGTTTTTGTGACATATCTGTGAGCCTATCACCTAGGTGATGTTACTTCCTGCTTGACCCTGTCCTCATGGAGCTCTGTGACATAAGGGTGGAACCTGCACCTAGGTGATGTAAGTCTTTTGCCTGGGTCCTATTCCAAGGGGAACTTGTTTTCATCTCAGGACCCAGGACCAGTTGATGTGGCTCTTGAGCCTGGTTTCTGCCCACATATTAATTTGTGATATATACCAAAAGAAACACCTATGTAATATGACTTCCTTTTTCTGCCTGAGCCTTGGCTACTGGTGACATTGGGCCATATCTCTGAGCCCAGGACCTAAGTGATGTGAGTCTCTACTCTCTGGGCCTTTACAGTAGGAAGATTGTGACATATTGATGAGTAAGCACTTAGGTAATGTGACTCTCATCTTGTTGCTGAATAATGCCCATGAAATGGACTTTTGCTATATTTCAGGGCCCAGCACTGCATGTTGTTACTATTCTGCATAGGTTATGCATAAAGAGAAAATTATGGCATATTGCTGCACCCAGCTCCCTAATGATATGACTCTTCTGCCTATGCCAGAGCCACAGAAGGAATTTGGACATATCCATTGTTTATTCTATAGGTTCTTTTGGCTCTCATCACTTTACTGGGTTTCTTCCATGTGTGGTTGTATCATTTTGCTTGCTCCTGCCATCAGTTAATGTAACCCTATTTCCTAGGTCCTGCCTAAATACAGCATTATGGCATATTGCTTGGCACAGCACCTAAGTGATGTTAATCTTCTGTCTAGATTTTGCCCACAAATGCTATTATGACATATACTTATCTTCAGTTCAAAGACATGTTGATCAAGCCTATATTTGGATTCAGCCAATAGGAGATATTTTGCCTCTCACCACTAGGTTTTTGTCAATAGGCAAGGTCCTCCATTGCATATTTGTACAAATCTCACAGAAGCTTACAACATTTACTCATATCATAAAAACTTCTTGTGTGGTACAGAAAGGTTCACAATGCGGCCTGAAAAAGTTAAAATTGTGACTTTCTTCTCCACACTCAGTTGAAAGTAAAAGTTGTTACCATCCTACATTTACAAAACACATTGTTGAGGTCCTGAGTCTAACAAGTCAATACAGAACTAAGTTGCCACTGTGACTTTCATAAATGAATCTGGTCACAGGTAGAATGGTGAGTAATTTCTAGACCCAGCTCACAGGCATAATAGTGGTCTCATCCCTGAAACCAGCATATAGGAGAGATGTTGACTGTCATACCTGAGTTCAGGCCAGTATGTAAGGTCATGAGTCCCTACAAGCATGTTGGCCTCGGAGAGTTTTGCAACTCTGATGTATGTTGTATAAACATCTCAGGTGTTATAAAGAGTGCCAAGCAACAAACAGAACACATGCGAGAATGTGACTAGCATACACAACTCTATAACAGTTAATGGTGTCACCCTTAATAATGAGGTGATTGTGTCATATCCCTTGGCAAAGTACACCAGTGTTGAGGCTTTTTGGTTAAAATTCCTTTTCATAAGAGCTTCGCTACATATCACTGGTCAGAATATTGATACAGTGACTCTTCTGTCTGAGCCCTGAAAACAGAGAATATTTTCATTTATCTCCAGGCCCATTGGCTAGGTGATTTGTCTCTCCAGCCAGTGCCCTGCCCAAACGGGACACTGTGACATATTAATAGATATAGCATCTAGGTAATGTGACTCATTCCTCCTGCCTGGATTCTGCCTACTGAAAAAATTTTGATATACCACTGAGTGCAAAACCTAAGTGACATGACTCTTTTTTTTTCCTCCACCATGCAAAGTGAGGTAATTATTACACATTGCTGATCCCAGCCCCCAGGTAGTGTGATTTCCTTTTTTTTTCTTTAAACTTTTCTTCATTGGGCATGGTGACATACCACTTGAGGCAGTTCCCAGATAATGTGGCTCTTCTCCCTGGTTTCTGCCCACTTCTTAGATTGTGATGTATAATGAGGGAAGCAGCTGGGTGATATGACTCTCCTTTTCTTTCTGGGCCCTGACTACTGGGGACATTGGGATATATCTCTGAAGACATGACCTAAGTGAATTGACTCTCTTCTGCCTGGTCTTTACAATGGTGGGGGTGGTGATATATTGCTGAGCCCAGGACTCAGGTTATTTCACTCTCCTTTTTCTCTTAAGCCATGGCCACAAACAGACATTTTAACATATTGCAGAGTCCAACACCCAGATAATATTACTCTTTTATCTGGGTCATCTATATACAGAATATTATGGCATAATGTTTGGCCCAGAACCCTGATAATGTGACTTTCATGAGGATGTCAGAACACCAGAAGGTATTTTGACATACTCTGGGCCCACTATGTAGGTGTTTTGACTCTCACCTTTTGGCTGTTTTTTTTTTTCTTCAACATGTGGGATTGTGCTGTACTGCTGAGTTCAGCACCCAATAAATATGACTGTAATTCCTACACCCTGACTAGAGAGGGTATTGTGACATGTTGCTTGTCACAGCACCTAAGTGATATTACCCTGTGACATAGATTTTTTTGCCCACAAATGGGACTATGATAAATACTTTACTTCAGTTTACAGGCTTGATTGTCTAACTTATATTTGGATTTAGCCAATAGGAGATATTTCACCTTTCACTGCTAGGCCTAGGGCAATAGGTAAGGTCCTGGGTTGCATATTTGTACCAAACTCAGAGAGCTTCACAACATTAACTCATAATGTATAATCTCCTTCAGTAGTACAGACAGTTTCATGACAGGGACCACCAAAAGCTCAGATTGGGACTCTTGATTACACACCCAGGTGAAAGCAAATGTTGTCACCACCCTACATGTCCAAAACCCACTGTTAGGGTCCTGAGTCTAACACGTGAATGCAGTACAACATTGGAACTGTTACTTTCATATGTGGATCTGGCCACAGGTGACAGGGTGAGTCATTAATTGATCCAGCTCACAAACATAAAAATGGGTCTCATTCCTGACCCCAGCCTACAGAAGAAATATTGACTATTACACCTTGTTTTAGGGAAATACGTAAGATTGTGAATCCATAGGAACATGTAAGTCTCACAGTGGTTTGCAACTCTCATGCATGCTGTATAAAGCCTTCAAATGTTGTAGAGTGTTATGCAATGGTCCAGGAAACACAGGAGACTGTGAATCTCATACACACCCAGATCACAGTTAGTAGGGTTACCCTTAAGACAAGGAGATTTGGTATCTTACTAGGCCTAGTATCCAGGTGTTGAGACATTTTGGATTAAATTTCTTTTCACGGGTGCATTGTGACATATTGCTGGGTTAGAATCATAATAATGTGACTCTTCTGCCTGGACCTGGCAACAGGGGCTATTATCACATATCTCTTGGCCTATAAACTAGGTGATTTGTCTCTTCTCCCTTTGTCATGCCCCCAGAAGACATTGTGAAATATTGTTTGGCATAACATTTAGGTAATATGTCTCTCCTCTCCTATCACATCCTGCTTACCAAAGAAATTGCAACACACCACTGACTTCAAAACCTAAATAATTTGACTCTCCTTCATATTCTAGACTCTGCTTAGAGTGGTAGTTATTACACATTGCAGAGCCCAGCACCTAGGTTAAGTGACCTTCTTGTTTTTCTTCTTGTTCCTCCTCTTCTTCTTCTTCTTCGTCTTCTTCTTCCTCTTCCTCTTCTTCTTCTTCTTCTTCCTCTTCTTCTTCTTCTTCTTCATTCTTCTTTGTTTTTGTTTTTGTTTTGAGATAAAGTCTTGCATTGTTGCTTGGGCTGGAATGAAGAGACACAATGACAGCATACTTCAACCTTTAGGGTTCATGTGATTCGCATTTATCAGGTTCCTGAGTAGTTGGCATAACAGGTGATTGCCACTAGGGCTGGCTAATTATTTTCTTTTTTAGTAAAGACTGGGTTTTACTATGTTGGCCAGGCTGGTCTCAAACTCTTGACTTCATGATCTGCCTGACTTTGCTTCCCAAAATGATGCAATTACAGGCATGAGCCCCTGCACCCAGTGGACTCTCCTCTTTTTCTTCTACCATATCTATAGTGGGTTGGTGACTTACTATTTGAGGCTTTATCCATGTGATGTGACTCTTCTGACTAGGCTCAGACTACAAATGAGATTATACTGTATCACTGGCTCAGCACCCAGGTGATGAGACTCTCCTGTCTTGTCTCTGCTTACAGCTGAAATTGTGACATATGCAAGGGTTAAGTAAACATGCGCAATAAAAGTCTCATTCCTGGACCTAGTCAGTAAAGATATTTTGACTTTCATAGCCAGTCTCACAGCCATGGGTAAAATCCTGGGTTTTTCAAAATTATAAATTTTTAGAAAAAATATAACTCTAAAGTATATCATATTAATCTCAATGGTACAAAGAGTTTCATAACACAGTACGTCAATGACATGAGAATGTGACCCTTGTATGCACACCTAGCTGACATGATTGTCATCACACTTGAAGAGAGTTAAACATGAGGTACTAAATCTCACACATAAAAAGCAGTCGAAGTTTGAAATAATTACTCTCATACATGGCTTTGATTCACAAGTGATTTGGTAACACTTGAACCATGGTTCATCACACCTCTGGGGCTATGACTCCTTTCCTGAAACACAATCTTCAAGTGAAATCGGGGCTCTTATACATGGATCTTGCCCATTGATGAGGTTGTGACTCCTCTACTATGACCCAAATTATAGAAAGGGTTGACTCACATACATGAATCCAACAATTGTGTGGGATGTGAAACTTATTTCCGAGAGTGCAATTTCCAAGCACAGGAATAATTTGTCTCATTTTCTAGGCCCAGACCACAGAAAAAATTGTGCCATATGTGGAACAAGCCCCTAAGTAATAGATAACACATTCCTCTTTTCTGCCTACAAAGGACACTTTTATAAATCACTGGGACCGTCAACCAGGTGATGTGAATTATCTGCTTGGAAACTGCCTACAAAGAAAAGTGTGTCTTATATCTAGGTTCATCATCTAAGTGATGTCACTCCCTTCTACTGCCTTAGCCCTGAACTTACAGTGAATTGTGACACATAACTGGAAACTGCACACAGGTGATCTTTTGGTTTCTGCTTAAAGGAAGCTTGTAACATGTCACTTGGCTCAGCACTTAAGTGATGTTTTCTTGCTTTGGCCTGGGTCCTGACCACAGAGATATTCTGAGATATTGCTTGAGCCAGCACAAAGGTGAGTTCACTCTCCTGCCTTGGTACTGAACATTACAGACATTGTGAGATATATCTAGCTCAATTGTCTAGGTGAAGTAAGCCTTCTCTCTTGCTGAAGTCCTGCACACTGAAGGGGTTTAGATATACCACTAAAACCAACATCCAGGTAATGTGACTCTTCTTCCAGGGTTTGGCCCACAGGGTGGTTTGTGACATCTCACTGAACCCACACCCATGTAGGTTATGTGACTTTCTTACCTTCTTTCTGGCCACAGGTGATATTGTGTCATATACCTGAGACCATAAGAAAAGCCTATTAACAATGAAAATGCTAACATCCAGCACAAGTGCCAGGTGGTGACTCTTATTATTAAACCTTTCCACAAGTGTAATTGTGACATATACCTTTGTCCATTTCCTCAGTGATTTAATAATTCTGCTAGGTATATCCATCCCACAAATGAGATTTGGACAAATATCTGGGGCAAGCACCTGGGTGATTTGAGCTTGTTAACTTAACAGTGTCCTCATGAGGCTTGTAACATATTTCTGGAGTAATTTTCTAGGTTACAAGACTCTCCTCTCCTACCTGGACCCTAATTCTTCTGGTAATTGAAGCATTTCTAAATGTGGCATCCAAATGATATGACTCTCTTGCCTGTGCCCTGTCAACAGGAGGCACTGTATCATGTTTTGGGGCCCATCATTTAGGTATTATGACAGTCCTCTCCTGCCTGGACACTGCCAACAGGGACATTGTGCCACAGAGCTGGACATAGTGCAGAGGTCAAGTGAAATTTCTGACAGAAATTTGCCTACAAAAAGATTATTGGAAAATTTCTGGCCCAGCATTTAGGTGATGTGACTGTTCTGCCTGCTTCAAAACTACACAGGGAATTGTAACATATAACTAAGAATGGCTCACAGGCCTGATAATGGCTCTCATATGTAGACTCAGCCAATAGATGCTATTTTGATTCATAACTAGGTTTATGGACATGCTTGATGTCCTAAATTACCTTCTTGTACAAAGGTTACAAAAGATTACAACACTCATACATATTATACAAAGTCTTTGAGTTATACAGACAGAGTAAAAGCAGGACTCAGAACACAGTAAAAGCAAGACTCAGGACACAGGTGAAATTGTAAGTCTTGTATGCACACCCAGGTGACAGTATGGACTGTCATCATCTCACATAGATGAAGCCAAGTATCAACCATGAAAACAAGTCATGTGTGGTATTATAAATCTCATCTTTGGCATTTTCTGACAGTGTGATTGTGATACTAATTGTTGTCAAGCACATAAGTAATTTGACTCTCCACACTTGTTCTAGCCATATATAAAATCATAATATCTACCTAGGCCAACCTGGAAGTGAGGTGACTCTGCTGCCTGGGCCCTTCTGTAAGTAAATGTTGTAACATGTCACTGGATCTAGCATCCACATGATGTTACAATCTTGCCGGTGTCATCCACACCAAAATCATTGTAAAATATCTTTTGTGTTCATCTCATAGGTGATGTAACTAATATCTCTTAAATCAGCCCTGCAGAAAGAAAGGATAGTGACATAATGAAAGGCCAGGCACACAGGTGATGGTACTCTTTTGCCAGAGCCATGCTCAGAGGAGGGCATTTTGATAAATCTCCGGGCCTATCACCTAGGCGATATGGCTTTCCTGCTTGGGCCCTGCCAACCTGGAGTGTGACATGTGTCTAATCCAGGCACACAGTTGATGGTTCTCTCTTGCCAGAGCTGTGCTGTATTGATGACTTTTTGACTGACATATCTCTGGGCCTATATATCACTTAGATGAAATTACTCTTTTCTTGGGCCACATCACATGAAGAATTGCGGCATAAGCAGAGAACATACACCTTCGTGATGTAAATATCTAACTTGCATGGCGTCCTAAGAGAGCCTGTGACATATCTCCAAACTCAGCACCCAAGTAATGTGGCTCTTTTGCCTGGCATTTGCCCACATGTTACCTTGTGACATATTCCAAAGGAAGCACCTAGGTGATATGACTCTCCTCATATACCTGAGCTCTACCTACCGGAGACATTTGGACATATCTCTGAGACCGTGACCTAACTGATGTGACTCTCTTTTTCTGACTGGGCCTTCACAGTAGGAGGATTTTCGTACATTGATGAGCCTAGCGCTCCAGATATGTCACTCTCCTCTTACTGAACTGTGTCCACAAAAAAGGAATTTTGACATTTTGCAGGGCCCATATCCCAGAATATGTCATTCTTCTGCCTTGGTTCTGAATAAAGAGGAAATTATGGCATATTGCATATTGTTAGGCCCAGTGCTCCTATGATGTGACTCTCCTGCCTGTGTTTGAGCCAATGAAGGTATTTTGACATATCTTGGGCTCATTATGTATGTGTTTTGGCTATCACAACTTGGCTGGGTTTTTTTCCACATCTGGTATGGTGTCATATTGCTCGGTCAGCACCCAATTAATGTGACCCAATTTCCTTATTTTATTTTATTTATTTATTTATTTTATTATACCATATCTAGAGAAGGTATTGTGACATTATGTATGGCACAGTAACTAAGGGATGTTACCCTCTTGCCTAATTTGTCGTCCACATATGAGATTATGAAATATACCTTTCTTCAGTTCACAGGCATGATGATCAAACTTATGCTGGGATTCAGCCAATAGGATATATTTTGCTTCTCAATGTTAGTCTTAGGGGAATAGGTAATGTCCTAAGTTGCATATTTTTACCAAGCTCACAGAAACTTAAAACACTAACTTATATTGTATAAACTGTTTGGTGGTAGAGAGTTTCATGGGTCTTTTGGTGATGTATGATTCAGCATACTCATGAGGCTGTGACTACCCTACTGGAACACAATCTTCAAGTGGGATTGGGTCTCTTATTCATGGGTCTTTCCCATTGTTGTGGCTGTGACTCAAATACTTTGACCAAACTCATAGAAAGTGTTGACTCCACATACACAAAACCAGGACTTGTGTGCGATGTGAAACTGATTTCCAAACATTTCTGAGAGTGTGATTAGGACAGGTAACTTTGCCCTGAAAATGAATAATTTGACTGTTTGTTCTAGAACTAGACCATAGAAGAAATTGTGTTGTGAACAAGCAACCTAGCAATATATTACACCTTTCATGGTTCTGCCTACAAAAGGCAATTCTATATATCATTAAGAACATCACCCAGGTGATGTGAAATATCTGCTTGAAACCTGCTTACAAAGAGAATTGTGTTTTACATCTAGGCCCATAACATAAGTGATGCGAATTCCATCTACTGTCTTGTCTCTTCACTTACAGTGCACTGTGACACATAACTGGGTGGAGCACACAGGTGACGTGATTCTCACTTTTGGGTTCTGCCAACAGGAAGTGATGTAACATATCACTTGGCTCAGCACCTAGCTGATGTTTCTTCACTTTTGCTTGGGCCCTGACCACAGGGAGATTGTGGCACATTGCTGGGCTCAGAAAAAAATTGAGGGCACTCTCCAGCATTGGTACTTCACATCAAAGACATTGTGAGGTATATCTTGGCAAATTGCTTAGGTAAATAAGTCTCCTCTCTTGCTAGAGTCCTGCCTATAGAGGCAGTTTGTATATGTCACTGCAATCAGCATACAGATAATGTGACTTTTCTGGCAGGGTCCTGCCCTTCGAAGGTGAATTGTGACATCTCACTGGAGCCAACTCCACATAGGTGATGTGACTTTCTTGCCTTCTCTATGGCCACAGTTGATATTGTGCAATATACCAGAGATAATAACAAAAGTCTAAGAACAACTCCTGTGCCTGGCTTCAGGACAGGTGCAGGATGTTGACTCTCATTCTTAAACCTTTCCACAAGAGTAACTGTGCCATGTACTTTTGCCCAGCTCCTGAGTGACTTAATATTTCTGGCTAAGGTATAGCCCATAAATGAGATTTTGACAAATAGCTGTGCCATATATTAGTGATTGGCCTTTGCTATCTTAACAAAGTCACCAGGAGGGAATTGCAACATATTTCTGGACCCATTTTCTAAGATACATGCCTTTCCCTTCCTGCCTGGATCCTGCTTTTTTTTGGTAATTGTAGCTTTTCTAAACACTACATCCAAATGATATGAATTTCTTGCTTGGATCCTGCCAACAGGAGGCATTGTGACATAAGTTAGGGCCCAACATTTAGGTGATATGACTCTCCCCTCCTGCCTGGACACTGCCCATAAAGGACATTGTACCACAGAGGTGGACCTAGAACACAAGTTATGTAAAATTTCTGACAGTATCCTGCCCACTAAGAGAATATGGGAATATTTCTATCCCAGAATTTAGGTGATGTGGCTGTTCTGTCTGCTTCATAAACACAGAAGGAATTGTAACATATACCTAGACACAGTTCACAGGAATGATAATGACTCTCATATGTGGACTCAGCCAATAGAGAATATTTTGACTCATAACTAACTTTAGGGACATGCATGATGTCTTGAATCACCTTCTTCTGCAAAGGTCACAAGAGATTACAACATTCACACATATTTTACCAAGTCTTTAGATTCAGACAGCATCAAAGCAAGGCTCAGCACACAGGTGAAATTGTGAGTCCTGTATATACACCGAGCTGTGAGTAAGGACTGTCATTATCTCACATGGATTAAGCCAACTATCACACACAAAAGTGAGACATGTGGTATTGTAAATCTCACCTTTGGAATTTTCTAAAAATGTGATTGTGATATAAATTTTTGCCAAGCTCCTGTGTAATTTGACTCTCCAGAATGTTTCTAACCCATGATTGTGATATCTACAAACTCTAGGTGACACGACTCTCCTGCCTGGGCCCTTCTCTCAGTAAGGATTGTAATATATCACTGGATCTAGCATCCAGATGATGTTACATTCTTGCCTGTGCCATGCCCATCCAAATTATTGTGACATATTTCAGTGTCCACCTCATAGGTGTTGTAACTCTTTTCTCTGAAATGGACTGTGCCCAAAGAAAGGATAGTGACATATTGGAAGGCCAGTTCTGCAGGCAAGAATACTCTTTTGCCAGAGGCATGACCAAAGGAGGACATTTTGACATATCTCTGGATCTATTACCTAGGAGATGTGGCTCTCCTGCTTGGGCCCTGCCAACCTTGAGAGTGAAATATTTCTTGGCTAGGGACACAGGTAGTGGTACTCTTTTGACAGGGCTATGCTTCATAGAGGACATAGTGACATATCTCTGGACCCATCTCCTAGGTGAAGTGATCCCTTTTTTGGGCCCTACGTCCATGGGATATTTTGGCATAAGTAGAGAAACTGCACCTAGGTAGAGTAACTTTCTCTGCTGGGGGCTGTTTTAAGAGAGCATTGTGCCATATCTCAGAACCCAGCAGCCAAGTAATATGGCTCTTCTTCCTGGTTCTGACCACATGTTACCTTATGATATATTCCAAGGGAAGCACATAAGTGATATCGCTGTCTTTTTCTGCCTGAGCCCTGCATACTGGGGATATTGTGACATAACTTTGGGCCCATGATCTAAGTGATGTGACTCTCTTTTTCTGCCTGGGCCTTCACAATAGGAGGATTTTGGAACATTACTGAGCCCAGCACTCACAATATGTGAATCTCCCTTTTCTCCTGAATTATGCCACAATAAAAGGCATTTTGAAATATTGCAGGGCCTATAACTCAGATGATATCACTATAAAACCTTGGTTCTGCATAAAGAAAAAGTTATGACATAACACATATTGCTGGGCCCACCACCCTTATGATGCGACTCTCCTGCCGGTGCTTCAGCCAGTGAAGGTATTTTGACAACGGTAGCCCATTTTGTAGCTGTTTTGGCTCTCATAATTTGGCATGTTTTTTTCCATATGTGGGATGGTGTTATATTGATGTGTCCAGCACCCAGTTAATTTGACCCAATTTCTTGTACCATGCCTTGAAAAGGCATTGTTACTTATTGACTGGCACAGTATGTAAGTGATGTTATCCTTATGCCCAGGTTTTTGCTCATATATGGGATTATGACATATAACTTCCTTCAGTTCACAGACATGATGATGAAACTTATATTGGGATTCAGCCAATAAAAATATATTTCACCTCTCAGTGTTATGTTTAGGGCAATAGGTAAGGTCCTGGGTTGCATATTTTTTCTAAGTTCACAGAAGTTTACAACATTAACTTATATTGTAAAAACTCTGGTGGTAGAGAATTTTATAACAGTGCCCAGCAAAAAGTTCAGATTGGGGTTCTCGTTTACACACCTAGATGAAATTAAAAATTGTCACCGTCCCACATTTACAATGCCCACTGTAGAAGTTCTGAGTCTAACCAAGGAATACATCATACAGTTGGAATTGGGACATTTTTATGTGGATCTGGACACAGTTGTGATGGTGAATTATTTCTGAACAGAGCCCACAGTCATAATAATGGGTGTTCCTGGCCAGGCACGGTGGCTCACACCTGTAATCCCAGCACTTTGGGAGGTAGAGTCAAGTGGATCATTAGGTGAGCAGATTGAGACAATCCTGGCTAATATGGTGAAAGCCCTTCTCTAAAAAATACAAAAAAAATCCAGGCTTGGTGGCAGGTGTCCCTTGTCCCAGTTACCTCTGAGGCTGAGGCAGGAGAATCACTTGAACCCAGGAGGTGGAGGTTGCAGTGAGCCGAGATGGTACCATTGCACTACAGCCTAAGTGACAGAGTGAGACTCCATCTCAAAAAAAAAAAAAAAAAAAACCTAAATAAATAAGTAAAAATAAAATAAAATGGGTCTTCTCTTTTAACCCTGCCTATAGGAGATATGTTGAGCGTCATAACTCGGTTTAGGGCAATATGTAATACTGTGAGTCCATATGAGCACACAGGCCTCAGAGAGGTTTGAACATCTCATGCAGGTTTTTTAAGGTCCTTGGATGTTTTTGAGAGTGTCATTCATTGGTCCAGCGCACACGTGAGATTGTGATGAGTGCATTGTTACATATCACTAGGTCAGGATCATAATAGCATGGCTCTCCTGTCTTGGCGTTTTTAACAGGGGATATATCACATATATCTGGGTCTATCAGCTAGGTGACTTTTCTCTCCTGCCTGTGCCCTACCTTCAGAGAACATTTTGAAATATCACTGAAACTAGCATCTAGTTAATGTAACTCTCTTCTCCTGCCTGGGTCCTAAGCCCACAGGAATTGTGACATACGGCTGATTGTAAAAGCTAGGTGGTATGTCTCTCCCCTCTATTCAAGAGAATAAGTCTGTGCTGCATTCTATTTCATTATTTTGGTATTCTACATTTATACCAGTATCAAAGTGCTTTGATTACTGTAGTTATTTTGTGTGTGTTTGAAATTTGTTATGTGTAATTCTTCTAACATTTTTCTTCTTTTTAAAGCTTGTCATTGTCTCTTAAGATCTTATGTAATTTTGTGATTATTTTTCTATTATTAGAAAATTCATATTTAAAATTTAAAAGGGGTGTGTTTTACATGTGGGTTACACTAAGCAGCATGGACACATCATAATATTGTATCTTCAAACCCTTAAAAAGAGCATGCTCAAAATATGTTGTTGGCTAGGCATGATGGCTCATGCCAGTAATCTCAGTACTTTGGGATGCTGAGGAGGGTGCATGCAGAGTTCAGGATGCTGAGACCATCCTGGCCAACTGGAAGAAACACCATCTCTACTAAAATATAAAAAAGTATTTGTACTTTATGGTTGTTTGTGTGACTGTATTGTGGGATCTTGCCAGAAGCCCACAATGCAATGGGGCTCTCTCTGTTCCCAGGCAGATCAGCCGATTGAGAAATAATAGACACACACAAGACAGTGAAAGCTGGGTCCAGGGGGGTCACTGCCTTCTGGTCCAATGGTATCAACAATGCACTGGATATACCAGAATTTATTATTAAGTTTAGTGAGGGTGGGGGTACGTTAGTGAGGGATTTAGGGTCATTTCATTATGAGGTGAGATGGTCACATGGGGATGAAGTAATTCTTTAACATAACATCTGTATGCAGAAGTACAGTATACAGAGATAAGAATTTACAATACAGTGAGTGCATCAGTAATTTCTAACAGAGCCTTAAAACAGAAACACATTCTTTCAATAACCTATGATTAGCAAAATATTAATCAGCAGTAACAGTTAAAGCAAAAGCTGGTTATAAATAATTCATAAAAACAAGATGTGAAGCTAGACAACCAGTTAGACCAGAAATTCTTAGAAGGGGGTATACCTTAACCCTAAAGAGGCCTAGAAGAGCCATGGCAAGATGAGGGCCTTTATAGCCCTACCTTATCCATATAGACAGGCACCCCCCATGTGTCCATTTATAGGCTCTCCACAAGGGTCACATTCCATTCCCAGAGCTATGAACATCTGCTTTTCTGGGATAGGAATCTTGGTGATGTGAAACCTCCCTAACTGCACATCCATTCATAGGCTCTTTGCAGGGGAAAGCACATCACGTGCCATTGGCTCATTCTGGAAGTTCAACCTAGAATTGCCTTTACACAATCCTGCATGCAATTTTGTATTTACAATAATCAGAAGCATTTCATCTTTTATTCTGTAGCAATAGTTTCAGAGAGTCTCCCTACATGACTGTATTCTCAGCTACTCAAGAACCATGGCAGTTTGTGCACCTGTATTCCCAGCTACTAGAAAGGGTGAGTCCGGGGAATCACTTGAACCTGGGAGTTGGAGGTTGCAGTTAGCCATGGCTATGACACTGCACTCCAGCCTAGAGACACAGCAATACCCCAGCTCAGAAACAGAGAAACAAACAACAACAAAGCTTTTTTTCTGTTACCAATTTCTAGTTTCATTCCTTTGGGCTATAAATAATCGTAAAATTTTAATTTAAAAAACGTTTAAGTCTTCTTTTACGGTGTCACACGTGGTCCATCTAGGAAAATAGTTTATTAGCTATGGAAAATAATATGTTCTTTAGGCTTAGGATTGACTTGGCAATGCAGGCTCTTTTTTGGTTCCATATGAACTTTAAAGTAGGTTTCCTTCCAATTCTGTGAAGAAACTCATTGCTAGCTTGATGGGGATGGCATTGAATCTACAAATTACCTTGGGTAGTATGGGCATTTTCACGATATTGATTCTTCCTATCCATGAGCATGAAATGTTCTTCTATTTGTTTGTTTCCTCTTTTATTTCATTGAGCAGTGGTTTGTCGTTATCCTTGAAGAGTTCCTTCACATCCCTTGTAAGTTGGATTCCTAGGTATTTTATTCTCTTTGAAGCAATTGTGAATGGGAGTTCACTCATGCTGTGGCTCTCTGTTTGTCTGTTATTGGTGTATAAGAATGCTTGTGATATTTGCACATTGATTTTTACACAAGTCTTTCCCTGAGACTTTGCTGAAATTGCTTATCAGCTTAAGGAGCTTTTGAGGTGAGAAGATGGGGATTTTTAGATACACAATCATGTCATCTGCAAACAGGGACAATTTGACTTCCTCTTTTCCTAATTGAATACCCTTTATTTATTTCTCTTGTCTGATTGCCCTGGCCAGAAACTCCAACCCTATGTTGAATGGGAGTGATGACAGAGGGCATCCCTGTCTTGTGCCAGTTTTCAAAGGGAATGCTTCCAGTTTTTGTCCATTCAGTATGATATTCACTGGGGGTTTTTCATAAATAGCTCTTATAATTTTGAGATAAGTCCCATGAATGCCTAATTTATTGAGAGTTTTCAGCATGAAGCACTGTTGAATTTTGTCAAAGGCCTTTTCTACATCTGTTGAGATAATCATGTGGTTTTTGTTTTCAGTTCTGTTTATATGCTGGATAACATTTATTGATTTGCGTATGTTTAACCAGCCTTGCATCCCAGGGATGAAGTCCACTTGATCATGGTGGATAAGCTTTTTGATGTGCTGCTGGATTCAGTTTGCCAATATTTTATTGAGGATTTTTACATCGATATTCTTCAGGGATATTGGCCTAAAATTCTCTTTGTTGTTGCGTCTCTGCCAGGGTTTGGTATGAGGATGACGCTGGCCTCATATAATGAGTTAGGGAGGATTACCTCTTTTTCTATTCATTGGAATAATTTCAGAAGGAATAGTACCATCTCCTTCTTGTAACTCTGGTGGAAATTGTCTGTGAATGCCTCTGGTCCTGGACTGTTTTTGGTTGATAGGCTATTAATTATTGCCTGAATTTCAGAGCCTGTTATTGGTCTATTCAGAGATTCAACTTCTTCCTGGTTTAGTCTTCGGAGGGTGTATTTGTTCAGGAATTTATCCATTTCTTCTAGATTTTCTAGTTTACTTGTGTAGGGGTGTTTATAGTATTCTCTGATGGTACTTTGTATTTCTGTGGGATCAGTGGTGATATCCCTTTTATCATTTTTTATTGTGTCTGTTTGATTCTTCTCCCTTTTCTTATTAGTCTTGCTAGTGGTCTATCAATTTTGTTGATCTTTTCAAAAAAACAGCTCCTGGATTCATTGAATTTTTGAAGGGCTTTTTGTGTCTCTATCTCCTTCAGTTTTGCTCTGATCTTAGTTATGTATTGCCCTCTGCTAGCTTTGAATTTGTTTGCTCTTTCTTCTCTAGTTCTTTTAATTGTGATGTTAGGGAGTCAATTTTAGATCTTTCTTCCTTTCTCTTGTGGGTATTTAGTGCTATAAATTTCCCTCTACACACTGCTTTAAATATGTCCTAGAGATTCTGGTATGTTGTGTCTTTGTTCTCATTGGTTTCAAAGAACAAAATGAAATGAAGGCAGAAACATCTTTATTTCTACCTTCATTTCGTTATGCACCCAGTAGTCATTCAAGTGCAGGTTGTTCAGTTTCCATGTAGTTGAGAGGTTTTAAGTGAATTTCTTTATCCTGAGTTTTAGTTTGACTGCACTGTGCTCTGAGAGACAGTTTGTTATAATTTCTATTCTTTTACATTTGCTGAGGAGTGCTTTACTTCCAACTATGTTGTCAGTTTTGGAATAAGTGTGATCTGGTGCTGAGAAGAATGTATATTCTTTTGACTTGGGGTGGAGAGTTCTGTAAATGTCTATTAGGTCTTCTTGGTTTTTTAGAGTTGACCTGGCCTTTGTCCCTAGCTGCCTTTAATAATTTGTTTTTCATTCAATTTGACCTTGGAGAATCTCAGGATTATCTGTATTGCAAATGACCTTCTCATGGGGTATCTTACTGAGGTTCTCTACATTTTATGTATTTGAATATTTGCCTCGCTATCTAGGTGGGAAAGTTCTCATGAGTGATATTCTGAAATATGTATTTCAGTTGTTTTCATTCTCTCCATCACTTTCAGACACTTTCTTAAATCATATATTTGGTTCCTTTACATAATTAAATATTTCTCATAGGTTTCATTCATTTCTCTTTTTTTTATTATTTTTCTTCTTCTCTGCCTTATTTCAGAAATCCAGTACTGAATGTCTGATGTTCTTTCCTCTGCTTGGCATGTTCTGCAGTTAATATTTGTGAATAAATTATAAAGTTTCTGTATTATGTTTTTTAGCTCTATCACGTTGGCCATATTTTCCTCCAGACTGGCTGTTTTATCTGTCAGTTTCTGCATTTTCCCCTTCTTTGTATTGGCTTGCAACCTACTTTTGTAGCTTTATGAAGTTAATTTCTATCTGCATTCTGAATTCTAACTCTGCCATAGTAGGCCTTGCTGGAAACATAATTTGGTTATTTGAATTAAATAAGTCACTCTGGCTTTTTTTTTCAACATTTTTGCATGTATTTTTTCTAATCTTTGTGGGCATATCTTTGAAGTTGCTGAATTTTAAATCAGGTTTTTCTTTTTATTAATCCTATTTGATGTTCTTGAGTATTTGATTGTGGCATAAGGTGTTTTCATCCAACAGGTCTTGTTCCTGGGAGAAGGTTATTATTAATTTTTGTGGTGGGGTGGGGGGCAGTGCTCAGCTCACAACTCAGAGGTTGAATACTCAGGGGGACTTGTATTGAGCCCCAATTTTCTTCCTTGTCTCCTTGATATCTGGAGTCTGCCACTTTGTGGGACTACATTGCCACAGCTGTAGCAGAGTGCTAGTTGACATGAAGTTTCTGCATATCTTTGATTATTCACCTCAGTAGCAGGAGCAAAGTAGCTGGAATGGGAATAGGTGTTCCTGATGGAGACTGTGTGTGCTGTTGCACTAAAGGTGGTGTTAGCATGTGTCAGGATGCTGGGTAATGAAGTTTTGAAGCCTTCTTTTTGCCCCCCAAAGAAGAACTGGTTGTTCACAGTGTGGGAGGATATGCTGTTCTCTGCACAGTGTTACCACAAAGGTAGTGCTGAGGCTTTTTGGCTCTAGGCCAACCAAAGCCTTATCTACAGTGGCAGCTGCTGGAGTGGCAGGGGCATACTGCATTCCCATTTGATGTTGGGCCAAGCAAAGCCAAATCTGCCTTTGAAGACATGAGCCACCAAACTAATATGAGAAGTTGCCATGTTTTAGGGGGAAGCTGCAGTGTGGGAAAGAAACATGCGGGCTGGTGCAGTCATAGGGGCTGCCTAGCTGGAGCTCTTCAAGGGTCATGTGTGACCAACCAGTGTAGATGGTATAGTACGGGATCCCAGTGTGGATAAGACTGCCCTGTAAGGATCTGACTGCCAGACTGGGTGCCTGGAAGAAGTCAGCAAACCAAGGAGTGTTCAGTTAGACAAACTTCTTCTGATTTGCAAGGCTATAGTGCAGTAATTAGGTCCAACAGTTACCTAGGGCTAAAGTCTCTTATGGGAAAAGTTGATCCCAGAGAAATGGCCTTCACTGGCCACACTACTACAGATGCTCTTGCACCAAACCCTCTGATCACCACATGAGCTGGCTTGCTTCCCTACTTCTTTGTTTGTTTTCTGGAGGCTGCATCTCAGAGAGATGCACATCAGCAATCCTTCAGTGCAGTCAGCTCATGATGGAGAATCTGTAATTTTGGTCAACTTAGGGGTCCACTGTCTGTTGAGGAGCAGTGGATAGTTTGTGGGACCCATGGTGAATGCACTGGCCTCCTGTCCTTGGGTAAACTGCAACTTGTTTGATGTTTGAATAAGGCACTTAGGGTTTTGGATTTTTCATCAGTCTGAGGGTAGCAAGGACAGTTCTCCTGCAGAGGCAGTGGCAGAAATATCTTCAGTTTCCATTGGAGGCTCTGCCAAGGAGTTGCGAATTTGCTACTCTTTCAACAGCTCTGGCAGTGATTGGCTAGTGGTCCAGGCCTGGAGAACTTGCCCATTGAGGATATATGAGAACAGGTACTCACATAACAGTCTGGCCACTTTTCTGAAGAGCTGCTTCAGTATTCTAGTTGTCTACTGAAGTTTCTATTCACCTCAGTTTTCCAGTACCTGAATTTATCACTAGTGAATGCTCTCAGACTAAACAATTGCAGCATGACCTTTTTTTCTGGGAGCTCAATCTCTGGGAGGTATAGACCTCTTTCCAGCCCAGTAGCACCTGTGGAAAGTAGCTGGAATCCCTTGTTGAAATTCCTTACTTAGTAAGGAGAATATAACTGGGGAGCCACTTAAGAAAGCACTCTAGTTACATTTTTGTAGTACATCTCTGCTATGCAGAGGTACCACTTCCATCCCCAGTTTATTTGGATTCTCCAAAGCCAGAAGACTGGAATAGCTAAGTCACACACATAGGAAAAATTGCTGCTCAGTCTTCCCTCTAGCAGTTATATCCCACAGAGTTTTTAAAATTCCATCGACCAAAGAGCACCAGTGGTGGTAGCTGGACACACTGGTTAGGAAGTCCTTTCCAGTGACAGGAAAGGAGATGGGAACCTGATTTCACAGGCAGTCTGGCCATGTCTTTTTAGAACCCCTGTACTGTGCTAGAAGATTCTTTCTGCCTCCAGTTGGCTTGAGCTCTTCAAAGCCAGAAGGCTGGAATGGGTAACTTGCCTAAGGAGCTAAGGTGGTGTCCCACTCAAATTTCTTGTAGCTTCATTCCAGGGAGGTGCAGTGCAGTTACCAATGGATGACAAGAATGCTAAGGCAGTAGGTCTTACACTGTGAGGCACTGTGGACATGGGTCCTGGAGACCATCACCACTCAGCTTCCTGGATTCTGCCTCTTTTATATGGATACTTATAGAAATGTAGCCTACTGCTTTGCTGGAGTTGCAAGTACTTTTTCTGGGAGGCCTGGAAAGCCCGAGTACCTAAGGCTATGGAATCTCTGCACAGGCCTCAGCAGCTGATCTCCTGGGATTCCATTTAACTCTGTGTGTTAAACTGAAGGCCTTGATGAAGTGGGTTCATGAAAAGATCTCCTCATCTGATGGTTGCAAAGATCTGTGGGAGAATTGTGGTTTCCCAGGGTCACGCATATACTCACTGCTTTACTGAGTGGGGAGATTTACTTGGCTCTATGTTATTCCCAGGTGGTCCATTGTCCTGCCTTGCTCTATTCCATTCTCCATAACTTAAGTTGTTTGATTGTTCCCAATGCAAGTACCTGGATATTTCAGATGAAGGTGATGTATTTATTCACACCTTTCATTCCTCTCCATAAAAACTACACAGACTAGCTGCTTCTAGTCAGCAATCTTGATCATTTTCTTATAATAGGAACCTACTTCTTTATATTAAAATAATTTAATATTTTTTCAAAACCAAATATTGATGTAATTTAACTCTTTCATTTGTTGCTATGTCTTCATTTCTAGAATTTATGTGAAAGAACACAGACAATGGTTACTTCACCAGATTTATGAGAGGTTCTTCTATATTAGATGGACAGATTTATATATTTTCTGATGGAACATTAAGAAAACTGGAATCTAAGATACATGAAGAATTTCTAAGTGAAAAGGCCAATTATTGGTTGGTTTATAACAGTATCATAGTGACAGGATGATAGGAGTGTGGTGAGTGATCAGGATAATATTATACATAGTAACTGCAACAATTTGAATTTTAGAGGAAAACTGCTTTACCATTTGCAAATTAATGTAATTAAAATACAGTGAATTTCAAAATACCTTTTTAATGACAATGTGTGGACTTAATTTTTTTCTAGTTAACCAAAATTGTTGTTATTGTGTTAAGGCTATTTTACATTGAATGTGTGTCTTGCCACTGATATTAACATATCTTATCTTACTCAAGGTTGTAGGTAACAGATGGTAACGATATACTATTGGGTGACAGTAAAATAACATCTCTAGTGATTCTTTTGTCAGTGGCCTTTGACTTAAAATAATTTAGAAAATATAGTTTTTACAATTTACATTCATGATTTTCTTGTAACTAGAGGTTATTATAATGGTTTTAATGGAGATTATGAGTATAATGGAGCTACATTCTTCTGAATTCTGAACAACTATTTACAAAATTTTATCTTAGTTTTTTCTGTTAAACATATGACTTCTGTGGTCTGCTGAACATATAAAGATGTTTAGTTTTAATTTATATGAATTTAAATATAGGAGATATATTACTGTAAGATAAACTTCAGATGTGTAACAGATCTGTATAGCAAGTAATCATAGTTATTTAGGGATGTGTACCTACTTTGAGAAGCAAATAAAAACATTAGAATGAAAGGGATAATTTTACAAGTGTTGATAACTTACCACCAAATAAGAAACTTCAAAAATTCTGAAAGCAAATCTCTTTTCTCAGCTTTGTATCAAACTTATTTATTTAAAATATTACTGCTCCTGGCTTAGAATAATTTTGTTCAAATTCTGCTTTGTTTGTTTGTTTGTTTGCCTGTTGTGAATTGTAGACATCATATACAATAATCTTTTCAGAAAATTTCATAAAACATTCTTTGGTTCAGATGCATTGGCTCACATTTGAAATCTCAGCATTTTGGGAGACCAAGGCAGGTGGATCACCAGAAATGAGGGATTCGAGACCAGACAGGCCAACATACTGAAACCCCACTGCTACTACCAATCCAAAAATTATCTGGGCATTGTGGTGGTAGCCTGTAATCCCAGCTACTCAGGAGGCTGAGGCAGGAGAATCACTTGAAACCTGGAGGGGGAGGTTGCAATGTACCTTCAGTTCCGGGTAGATTTGGGACATTTGAGTGATACATAGAGTAGTAATGTTGCATCAGGTTCTATGAAAACACAACTGCTGCAAGTAGTAAAACCAAATAAGGTTAATAATATTTTTTCAGATATTGAAAGATAAAGAACAAGTAAATAATCTGTTTGAGTTTTGGTGGTTAATGCAATCAGTAAATTTAATCTCATTTTTATAATCTTTAAATTTTACTACTGAAGAACACAATAGATTTTTTTCTCCTAAATTTTTGGCAACTATATAAACCTGTTCATAATGTCACTTTCATAAACAATATGAATATCAATTGTCAGGTGTGTTAATTTCTAAAATAAAATATTTGAGAATTATATTACTTACCATGTACAATAAAATATTTTTAAGTTGCCTAATTAAAAAGTCTGTCAACTAAATTGCATGTCTAGGCAATTTTTTTAATTGAGAATAAGATGTAAAATAATTTATACAAGTAACATAAACTAAGTTTACAGAAATTATTTACTCATTTAAGAAATCATATTACATTTTAAATAAATTGCTATCACCTGTTAATATTTGTGTAGCATATTATTTTATTTAAATTTTGTCTCTAAAACAGGTAACAATTTAAACAAGGACACAAAAATTCAATGATAGGCCTGAAAATAAATTTCAGGAAAATAAAAGGTTTGTATGATGAGTTAATTAAAATAATGTGAAGAGTAAAAATCCTAATATATGCTTTTATACATTTTTAAGCAAAAGTAACTCTGAGATAGAAATGGTCAGAAAATATTATAATTAGATTTTTTATACTCTCTTGCTGACTTTTGCACTTAGAAAACCTCCAACACAGGCCCAGGATTCCCTAGAAATTTCTTCCAGGAGAACAACCAATGGAAATGAAGCAGAACACCACATTCACAAAGACAAATTCATGCTCACCTCCTAGATGCCAGTGGGTGCAAGTTGCTGAAAGTGTACAGTCTTGGAGGTCCAGCAAGGGGCTCTGGGCATCAACCTAGAAAAAGGTCCTGGAAATCCACTGAGCTCTCCTGCCTGCAGAGGCCTCAGAAAGCTCCGAGGGATGCCAGCCTAGGTGCTCTGACCTGTTCCTGTCCGTTGAGTCCTGCCTTACCTGCTAGTTTTTCCACAAATAAATCAGGATGACACCCACCAATGCAGCCCCACTAGAGGAAGGAGATGAAGAGTGTCAAGGCACACACCCACTTTGAAACATTAAGTGAATTATTGATTAATTAGTCAATAAGTTAGAGCAGAATGTGCTGCTGTGACCCCCTGAAATCACATTTTAGGAGGAAACCTGGGTGGCACCTGACTGACAGATTGCATCGGAGGTAGGATCAGCAGGCTACCTGGGTTTCAGTGAGCATGTGCCCCTAGCCAACCCGGGGAGACATGGGCTTGGCCAGAGCAGGCAATATGGATGACATACAGCACACACGCTGAGCTGTCAGGTGGGCCCTGACAGGTAGGCATGAGGGTTCCCTGAGTGGGAGAAACCTCTCAGGGCTCTGAACTCAGCCCAGAGATCCCCCAGGCTTTTGAAGCACAGGATGTACCTGGGGCTGCAGGGTGGGCACTCTTTAGTGGCTTGGTAAAAGTGGGGTGAGCAGCCTGTCACTGAGGGCTTTCATTGCCCATTTTTCTGATGAGTAAATTGAGCCCCCAAAGCTATAAGCCAGGAGGGGCAAAAGCACATGTCTGATGCATCAGCTTTTTTCTTTACTGGCTCCCTTAAGCCTCAGACTTCCCCCTGGGCTTGCTTGAATCCTCTCTGAGCTTGCCTTGAGAAAAAGGGTTATTCTTCCTTGTGAAGGTAGGCAGAGAAGCAACCAGTCATCTGTGGTAGGCCCACCAACAGCCTCTTTTGTGGGCTGACCTGGGCCTCTGCACTTCACTGGACTGTGAAACTGGAATTCCAGAGTCCAGAATTCACGTTTTGTTCTAGAACCAAAGAATTAAGTGCCAAGAACAGATCGGTCAGGGAGACCCTCACCGAGCGGCACTAGGGGAATTAAAGACACATACACACATAAATATAGAGGCGTGGAGTGGGAAATAAGGGTTCTCACAGCCTTCAGAGCTGAGATTCTCGAACAGAGATTTACTCACGTATTTATTAACAGCAAGCCAGTGATAAGTGTTGTTTCTATAGATTATAGATTAACTAAAAGTATTCCTTATGGGAAACAAAGGGATGGGCCACAATGAAGGGATGGGTTTAGCTAGTTATCTGCAGCAGGAGCATGTCCTTAAGGCACAGATCCTCATGCTATTGTTTGTGGTTTAAGAATGCCTTTAAGTGGTTTTCCACCCCGGGTGGGTCAGGTGTTCCTTGCCCTCATTTTGGTAAACCCACAATCTTCCAGCATGGGTGTAATGGCCAATATGAACATGTCACAGTGTCACAGAGATTTTTTTTATGGCCAGTTTTGGGGCCAGTTTATGGTCACATTTTGGGGGGCCTCTTCCCAACAGTTAAGCATCCAGGCCAGAGCAGAAGTGGGTCTGTTAATTCCATGGCACAAGGACCAAACCAGAGAACTGGCTTCACTGTTCAGCTACACCCAGGCAGGGTTTGTACTGTTTCAAGCAGGTCCCATTCTCTTCCTGCCTCCCATTAGCTCACCTGCAACTTGTCGTCTGTACCAGACCTTTCTCTACCTGCCATATCCTATAATTTTTAAATTCCTTGATGACTGCATAAGCTAAGCATCAAGGGTCAGAGAGTTCTAGCCTACTCAGGCTGTTCCAGGAATGGAAATCTCCCAACTTACCTTGACAATTAAGAATCATGTATAAATAGTACCAACTCTAGGAGGGGGACTGTCACATACTTAGATTCTTTTCTGGTCTCCACAAAAAAAGATATGTTAGAATGACAAGGATGATAAGACACAACCCTGGCAGTTCTCCCATTTAAAAAGCAACCTCAGCCTGGTCATTCTGGGCCACAATTTTAAGGTTTGTTTCAGCATGTCCCACCTTGTAAAATAGTGTAACTGGGGCCCCAGAATGTCATGGTCAAATGAGAAACTGGAGAAGGAGCACCTTAGCAGCCTGAACACATCCATAACAGGAACAGACACTACCAACTAAGAAGCCATCTCATTAACTTAGATATCCATACCATCAATGTGCACACACATGAGGCCTCTTAGATAAAATCCTGTCAACCCAGTGATTCAAAAAAAAAGCAAAAAAAAAAAAAAAATTTGAATCTAGAGTTGCAGCAAGAAGAATCTCTGTTGCCTGAAACATACTGTATGATCGATGCAACTGACCATGTTAACTTTAATTGGAAATAGTTGGTGACTAACCCTATATTAAAAGGGCTTCTGAGTGTTAAAACTTCCAAGTGAGAAAAATTGGATTGTGGCATGGCTGGGCACAGTGACTAATGCCTGTAACCCCAGAACTTACACAGTCTGAGCCAGGTGAATCACCAGAGGTCAGGAGTTCAAGATCAGCCTGATCAACATGGAGAAACCACATATCTACTAAAAATAGAAAATTAGCCAGGCATGGTGGCACTTGCCTGTAATCCCAGCTATTTGGGAGGCCGAGGCAGGAGAAGATCATGCCATTGCACTCCAGTCTGGTCAATAAGAGTGAGATATTGTCTCAAAGAGAAAAAAATAGTAGTGCCCAACCTGGAAATTATTATTTATCTATGACAAACATCTGAGCCCCTAGTCTGTCCTATTCTGTGGCATGGAACACAGGCCACACAGGGGATTGAAGCCCTTCTTTTTTTTTGTTAAATAAAGGCTGACAGGTGAAAGGTTGTTCAGAAAAATGTGCTAAATTAAACTACTATACAAACTGCAGGCTTTTTGCAGGTGGGTGTAGTTATCCTACTAAGCCCGCTGACACTGGATTTTCTCTCCTTTACGTAAGCCCCCAGTAAAATGCCATATCTCATTCACTGGTTCTGAGTCTATTCTTTGACATCTTGAACCTGGTGCCATTTACATGGGAGTTGAATTTGACACAAGTTACCCCATAGTGAGGAAGGATTTCAGTCTCTGCTCAATGTGCTTCAAAACTCACCAATGTATCAGCTATAGAAGGATCCAGTTGTTCTCTTTACCACTCTCATCCAAGCCTCTTTTTTCAGATGAACCTTCAGTGGAATACCAAGAAAGATGAACATGAAGCACACCATGCTCAGAAGCAAGATTGATGCCAGAATAGGCAGTGACCAATTTCAAAGCAAAAGGGAGCATTTTCCTTCCTTTGTGAGCAGCTCTCAACTTCTGTCATCACTTTCTGACTTCAATAATGGTTTCATCCTGGGTCTGGAGGAACCATAGGCCCTGTGTAGTAAAAAGTTTCACTTTATCCTGCTGCAAAAAATCTTTCTTTTGACACATATGTCCTCTGTGATCATGAGCTTCTAAGCAATCTGGACAAAGCACAACCTAAAAAACCTCCGAAAGAGAGATATACAGGTGTTAGGGAAACAATATCCCACTTTTTTCCTTGTCAAGTTCAAACAACTTTGATGGTAGACAATTGTTCAGAAGAGGACAGCATAGTATAACTCCTCATCATGTGAGTTTATAACCAAAGTTTTCAATCTTAACTGTGAGAGCTTCAAATAAAAACCAGAAGTTACTTCACTGTGCATCTATCAATGTCTGAATGAACCATATTTTATTTGTAATACTGAGGAGCCTTCACTGAGGATTTTTCCACTGAACATATAAACAGGAAAAGATAAAATATCAACTTCACAAATTTATTAAACAAACTGTAGAAATGTTTATCTTCTCATTTTATTACCATTTAGCACATATTTGCATCTATATCTAACCATAAAGATGAAATTTTCATACTAAATGTGTTATATGTCAAGTTTAAATTTAAAAAAGAAATATTTTTCAGACAGTCATGGTGGCTCACACCTGTAATCCCAGCACTTTGGGTTACTGAGATGGATGGATCACTTGAGGTCAGAAGTTTCAAACCAGCCTGGTCAACATGGTGAAACTACATCTCCACTAAAAAGTCAAAAAAAAAAAAAAAAGCCAGAGATGGTTGTGAATGCCTGTAATGCAACTTGGGAGGCTGAGTCAGGTCAATTGCTTGAATCTGAGATGTGGAGGCTGCAGTCAGACAAGATCATGCCACTGCACTACAGGCTGGATGACACAGCAAGATTCTCAAAAACAGGCAAAAACAAAAATATTTTTTCTTTTTTACAACAAAAAAGACATGCATATGGTCTAGACATGCCCTGGTGGAGTGGATTAAGTGTGGAGCCTGTCCTGGTAAAGAAGGAAGAAGGGTCAGTGCCTTGAATTATGTGAAGTGGATCCACTGGCACACAAATAAAGGAGCAGTCAGGCCCTCAGCCTAACAACACTGAAGCTTGCAGGGGCCTTCTGAAAGCAGGAGAAATGGCCCAGGCAATTAATGCTAGATGGCTCTGTAAAAATGAAAGATCTGCCCAGAGATCTTAGTAGTCCTGCTAGGAGGCCCTAACTATACCCCTGGATTGGAGACGCCTGGGGTAGAGTGGCTGAAAGAGAGCCTCAGCAAACACAGTTTTGACTATTATGGATGGGTCAATCTAAAACAGGTTATCTCTTCTGTTATATATATAAAACAAAATATATTTAAAAAATTTAAAAAAAGAAAACAAGAGAAAAAATGTAAAAATAAATTTAAAGTAATTAAAAATAACAAATAAACTGAAATAAAATAGAGAAAAATAAGCAAGTGTAATTAAGATCAGGGAAAATAAATATAATGAAGATGAAGATAATGAATACAATAAAATTAGGAGAAATAAACAGAAATTAAATAATATGCAATAGAACAAAATAAGAAAATCTTAAGAATTGGGAGAAAAAATAAAAATTAAAAATAATGGTAAATATGGAGAAAGAAAATAAGATAAAGGGATATGAATGGAAATAAATAAACAAAGAAATTAAATAGAATGTTTCAAACAGACACAAATTGGAGAAAATTTGAAATGAAGAGGAGGTAACATACAAAATAAAAAATAGAAATAAAATTAAATGAGTAGAAAATATGAAAGTAAATAAAAAATAAAGAAAAATGAAATAAAGGAAAAGAAAATGTGAAAGTAAATAAAAAATAAAGAAAAACAAAATAAAGGAAAAGAAAAATAAACAGAAAAATAAAAGTTAAAAAGCAAAATAAGATCTGGGGATAATCTACAAAACATTTCATCCAATAATAGGGCAGTACATAATAGTTCTAAATACATTTGGCCATTTTCTTAGACAAACTTTTAAGCTAGAATGCAAGTTTTAGCATACATATACAGATGGTAATCACAAAAAGTATTAATTGTGACAATAAAATAAATCGTTATACAATAAAATATAACTGGAAGTAAAAACCAAAAGAAAACTAGTATGTCTGCGTATATATGAAAACTAGACAAATTCTTGAGCATACTATTTTTTCAAGAGTTAGAACAGGCAAGTTTCTTTAGATGTTAATTGTTGGGATTCACTCAGGCTGCTAGCAGAAATATTAAAGGGAAGTATTAGGGAAAGATATAAGAAATAGTCACAAATGTTTTGGAAGGCTGAAAGGTTGAAATTATTACATAGCTTGTAAGAATTGAACAAGCTGAAGGCAGCTTGTTCTTACTTTAAAGCATTAGGTCATAGGGTAAATACTAGGGAGAATAGAGGCTTCTCCAGTTAAGTCTGTTTACCGTACTTCCATTAACTAAAGTTTAAGCTAGATGGCTCTCTTGGGGTAGGTCGACCAGGGAAATTGCCCCCACTGGTATTTATTTACACCAAGGTAACTGAGATTTAATCATTTGTAGAACTATTATCTTAACTATGTTAATTATTCACAAGTGTGTTTACTCAAAGCTTCTGAGATTAATTCTATACTAAATAAATGCCTGGAGTGTGAGTTGCTCAGGGTGGGGCTGCCATTCTTTACAGGACTCTCCTTGGCATCTGGGAGTGGCCTTGGACCCTCAGCTGGACTGGCAAAGCAAAATATTTGTGTGTCAGGGCACTTTATTCACCCATCACCGTGTCAGGGGTCTGCAAGGGAAAGTCTCCTGCAGCTACTGCCCCTGCAAAAGGAGGGCTGCCTCAACTGGTGTCCCCATATTAGGGCAGCCAGTGGTCCACAGAAACAGTTGCCTGCAGTTGAAGCCCATTAGGTGAGGCAATCTGCAAAGGAAGTATGAGAACCACCCTCATGAGGAAAGCTGTGAAGGAAGAGTGAGGAACACAATGGACCCTCTAAAAGCAAAGGTGGAAAAAGAAACCACATGGTGAAGTCAGTGAGTAAGCATTAAGTCATTGGTGCCCATTCAAGGTTACCAAGTTCTGGGGGAAGTTGGATCAAGCTGAGGTATTATCATGGGACAACATGTATCAGCTCAATAGAAACAGTATCTAAAAGTGTTGAAACAGTTGCTTAAGGCTAGTGGAGCATCAGTTTCACAGGCTTAGCTAAGGAACATAATGCAAACTGTTGTAATCCCAAGATGATGGTTCCCAGAAGAAGGAACACTGGACATAGAACTCTGGGAATAAGTGAGGATAAATCTTGAACATCATCAGACACAAAGGCATCAGGTCCCAGCTGTCATGGGCTTTAATTAGAGCAGTGCTGGCTCCATTATACACAGAACAGCCTATAAAGGGGAAGGAGGAGAAAATGTTATCTGTCTTATCACCTCCTCTTCCCTCGGCCTAATATCACTGGGCCAAATTAACAAAGAAGAAACAGACATTTCACCTGAGCCTCTTTTTTCAATAGATAAGAAAAAAGACCAAGGATATGCTATAGCTATCAGTCCCTGTCTTAAGCAGGCAGCATTAGAAGGAGAGCTCTTAGCCTGCTTGGTAATGCAAAAGTAGCAAAGTAATCAGGGCCAGGACAAGGAAGCAGTAAGTAGAAAGAAAAACTCAACCTACATGGTAGCAGTGGCAATAAAGAGCCAAGCTGCAGCCAGAGCCAGCCTGCTGGGAAGGGGCCAGAGGCACACACCACAAAGTCCACCCAGGCTTATTAGAATGTGTCATTCTTTACATATCACAGATCAGGAACCCTGCTAAAGGACTGTTTAGATGAGGTAGGAAGCCAATTTTTCCACTGGGATTTTCTTGGCTCTGCAAGTTGAGCTTGACTTCTTAAAGTGAAGGTAAATTTTGCAGTCAAGGCCTTGGTAAAACAACCAGTTTCCCCAACTGTGTTCTGTTGGAAAAGATATTGGACTATTATTGCACTGAGGTAAACACCTATATTGCCATAAATTAAGAATACTCACACTATTTTTCCAATTCTGGAGAAGTCCTGCAGAGAAAGACAAACATGATCAAAACTGCGTACACAGGAGTACACCTTACTCACATATTAAAGGCTGTAAATATCTCAAGATGTTTCCTTGACTCTGGTAAACTATACAAGAAGTAGTAATGTTTCAAGCTAAAGTCAGAAAGATTACTTCAGTTTTCTGTTAGTCCAGTCCATTCAGTTAACTCTTCTTTTGTTTGATATTCGTGAACATTTTAGCTCTTTAAGAGTTCTCTAAGTTTTTCCTGTAATCCAATGTCACAAGCTCCAAAGTTATCACAAACAATTGAGAGCAAGTCAAAGATCTATAGCTGATTGAAAATGTTTTATAAAAAACATCAAAAAAGGACAACACTTGTCTGTGTATAACAAAATGTCCAGGGTAGTTACAGTCAGAAACATGGCAAAAATTTTCATTATTTCTATGGTTTACAACAAATTGACATAACAAACTTAAGTGGGGATTATAGCATATACACTAGAATTTTAGAAATCCCATTAACTTTTGGAACAAGTATTAGTATTAGTCACCAAAATATAATCTAAATAATATTAAACACCATTGTGGCAATTCCACATAACTAATCCTGTCATATAATCCTGTTTCTCTCTCTTGTAGATACCCAGCATCCAAAATCCAAAATTAAGAAAGGTAATTTTGTAGATAAAGTTTAACCAAAATGATGGCTTAGAAATGTAAAAAACAAAAACTTTTTATAATTCTTTATGAATTTTGGTAAAGAACAGATTAGTGCCTTAACAGTAATTTGTTGAGCTTTTATTTCAATGCCCAATTTACAAGCATCTCACAGGCATGATAATGACTGCCATAGGTGGACCTCACAATCTGAAGTAATTTTGACTTTTATAACTTGCTTTTGAAATATGAGTGATTAAATCTGTTTCTGGTAATAAAAAAAGTCAAAGAAGATTTTAACAGCCTCAAGTATTTTACAATGTCCTCAGCTTGTACAGAGTTTTATGACATAACCTAGCAGAAAGGTGAAGTTGTGAGTATCATATGCCCACCCAGCTGACAGTGTAAGAAATGTCACTATCTTAAACATATGAAGCCAACTGTCACTCATAAGAACAAGTAAAGTGTGGTATTGTAAATCTTATCCTGGGAATTTTCTTCCTGTGCTCTTGTGATTTAAATTTTTTTGAAGCACCTGTGTGATTTGACACTCTACTCTGATTTCAGCCCACATATGTTATTATGGTATCTACCTGGGTCAACCTCTAGGTGATGTAACTCTCCTGCCTGGGCCCTGTTGTCAGTAAATATCAAGACAATTCACTATATTCAGCACCCAGGTCATGTTACATTTTTGTCTAAGCCATGCCCACAGAAATTGTTGTGACATATCACTGTGTCAGCCACTCAGGTGCTGTAACTCTCCTCATTAGATTTGGCTGTGCACAGATGATGGAACTCCTTTGCTAGGACTTTGTCCTAAAGAGGGCATTGTGACAAATCTCTTGGCCTATCCCCTAAGTGACGTAACTCCCTGCTTGAGTCCTGCCCACATGGAGTATTGTGACATAAGTTTGAAACCTGTAACTATTTGTTGTAACTCTCTTAACTGGGTTTTGTCCTAAGGCAGCATTGTGACATCTCAGGACCCAGCATAAAGGTGATGTGTCTCTTCTGCCTAACTTCACCTCACACGTTAGACTGTGTTATATACCTAGGGAAGCACCTAGGTGATATGACTTTTCTGCCTCAGCCCTGCCTACTTGGGACATTAGGTCATATATCTGAGCCTGTGTCCTAAGTGTTGTGTCTCTTTTTTTCTGCCTGAGCCCTTACAATAGTATGATGTGACATATTGCTAAGCCCAATACTTAGATAAAATGACACTTTTTCCTCTGAACCATGTCAATGAAAATAAATTTTGAGATATTGCAGTGTACAGCACCCAGATGATGTCACTTTTCTACCTGGGTCCTGAAGAAATAGATAATTATGGCATATTGCTGGGCCCCTCACTCTGATGATGTAACTTTCCTGCTTGTACCATAGCAACTGAAAGTATTTTTATATATATTGGGCCCATCCTGTAGGTGTTTTTACTCTCTTCATTTGTTTGGGATTGTTTTTCCACATTTGGTATCATGTCATATTGCTAGGTCCAGCACACCAGCTCCCAGTTAATGTGACCCTCATTTCTAGACCCTGCCTAGATAGGGTATTATGACATATTGCTGGCCACAGCACCTAAGTTGTGCTACCCTTTCACCAAGTTTTTTTCTAAAACTGAGATTATAATATTTACATTGCATCAACTCAGTGGCATGATGATCAAACATAATTGGCATTCCACCAATAGCATATGTTTTATCTTTCATCGCTGCACTTAGAACAATAGTTATGGTTATGAGTTGCATATTTGTGCTAAGATCACAGAAGTTTACAACACTATCTCATATTCTATCAAACTGGGTGGCACACAGGGTTTTATAGGGCCCAACAAAAGATTAAAATCATGGCCCTTGATTATAAATGCAGGTGAGAGCAAAAGTTTTTAGCATCCCATATTTACAAAGCCCACTATTGAAGTTCTGACTCTAAAAAGTGAATAAGGTATAAAGATGGAATTGTGACTTTTATATGTAGATCTTGCAGCAGATGAGATGGTGACTGATTTCTGAACTCAGATCAGAGGCACAATAATGGGTTTCCTGTCTGAACCCAGTGTATAAGAGAGCTGTTGATTATCATAACAGGGTTTATATCAATCTGTATATTTTCAGTCAAATAAGCATGTACGCTTCAGAGTGGTTTGTAACTCTAAGGTATTTTGCATAAAGCCTTCAGATGTTGTAGAGTGTCTCATAAGATGACCTAGAACACATGTGAGATTGTGAGTCTTATACATAACAAATTAACGGTTAAAGCTGTCATCTAAAAGATGAAGTAATTCTGTCTTATCACAAACCCTAGCACCCCAGTGTTGAGACTCTTGGCTTAGATTCTTTCCCATGGGTGATTTGTGAAATACTGCTGGGTTATAATCATAAAAAGGTGACTCTTCTGCATGGATCCAGCCAAAGGGGATATTATCACATATCTCTGGGCCTATTGGCTAGGTGATGTGTCTCTCCTCTCACAGTGTCCTCTCACAGGGGACGCTGTGACATTACACTGGATATAGCATCTAGGTAATGCGACTTTCCTCTCCTGCCTGGATCTCCTCTAATGAAGAAACTCTGACATAGCACTGAAGGCAAAACCTAGGTGGTGTGACACTCCTCTTTGTGCTGGAATCTGCTGAAGAATACGTTATAACATATTGCTGAGCTCAGCACCTAGGGAATGGGAGTACCCACTATTTTTTCAACCGTGTATACAGTTGTCAAGATGATATATTATTTGAGATTGTTCACAGGTGATAAGACTGTTTGGACTGGATCCTGCCTATAAAGAAAATATAATGTATTTCTGACTCAGGACACAGATGATGTGACTTTTCTATCTTGTCTCTGTCCAAAGAGGAAATTCTAACATATACCTAGATTCAGCTGATATGCACAATAATAACTCTCATGCATAGACACTGCCAAGGGAGACATTTTCACTCTCATAGCCAGTTTATAGCCATGAGTAAAGTCCTAGGTCAGCCCCCATAAGAATTCAGACAAAAGTATCTTACTCAGGTGTATCATATAAAGCTGCATGGTACAAAGAGTGTCATAACAGACACCAGCAACCATGTGTTATGCACATCCAGCTGGCACAGTTGTCATTTTCACACATGAACAGAGCCTAGGAATGAGTTCCAAAATCTCACACACATAAGCAGTTGAAGCTTGAAATTGTTACTGTCATACATGAATCTGATCCACAGACGGTTTGGTGACATTTAAACTATGATTCTCCAGACCTGTGGTGCTTTGACTGTCCTACTGGAACACAACCTTCAATGTGATTGGGGCTCTTACACATGCATCTTGCCCATTGTTGAGATTGTGACTCCTTTACTTTGACCCAACTCATAGGAGATGCTGACTTTCATACTCGAAGCCAGAAGTTGTGTGGGAGTGTAAAATTTATTTCTGAACATTTTTGAGTGTGTGATTGTGGAGTTTGACTTTGTCCATCATCTGAATATTTTGACTCTCCTTTCTAGGCCCAGAGACTAGAAATTGTGACATAAGTGCACCAGACAATGCAACTAGGGGCAGTTTTACATATCACTGGTACCAGCAACCAGCTGATGTGAAATCTTGGACTAAACTCTGCCTACAAAAAGGATTATGGCTTTTATCTAGGACCATCACGTAAATGATGTGAGTTCCTTCTACTGCCTTGGCCCTGCACTTATGGTGTATTATGACTTATAACTAGGTACTGCACTCAAGTGATGAGAGACTTTTTTGAGGGAAGTTCTGCCATTGAAAAGCTATGTAACATATGACTTGACTCAGCCCCTAGGTGATGTTTCTTCTCTCCCACCTTGGCCCTGACCACCAGAGAGATTTTGACATATTATTGAACCCAGCACCAAGCTGATGTCACTCTCCTGCCTTGATCTTGCACAGAAGGGCCATTGTGATGTATGCCATGGCAAATTGCCTATGTGCAATCTGTCTCCTCTCCTGCGTAAGTCCTGCCAACAGGGAAGATTTAAATATTTCACTTAAACCAGAATCTAGGTGATTGACTCTTCTCCAACAGTCCTACCCACAAGGAGAATTGTGACATTTCACCGGATGTGCATCCACTAAGGTGATGTGACTTTCCTTTCTTCTCCCTCCCCACAGGTGATATTGCACCATATACTTGAGAGCAGATAAAAGGCCTAATAATAACTCTCATACTAGGAACTAGGACATGTGCCGGATTGTGACTCTCAACCCAACCCTGAGCCTTTCCACAGGTGTTATTGTGACATTTACTTTTGCCAAGCTCCTGAGTGATTTACTAATCCTGTCTATTTATAGCCCAGATATGACATTTTTACATATAACTGGGACAAAACCTTGGTGATTTGACTTTTGTCTCAACAGTGTCCTCCAAAGGAGTCATAGCATATCTCTGGACCTATCTTCTAGCTTTTGTGACTTTCCCGACTGAACCCTCATTAAAATGAAGAGTGTAGCATTTCTACACACTACATCCAAATGATATGACCCTTTTGCCTGGGCCGTTACAACAGGAGGCATTGTGATATATCTCTGGACCCATCATTTAGGTGACATGACTCTCCTCTCCTGCCTAGACACACTCCACAAGGGACATTATGCCACAGAGCTGGGCATAGCACCCAAGTTCTGTGACTTCTCTGTTAGGGCCTTGGCTACAAAGAGAATATTGGAATATTTCTGGCTTAGGATTTAGGTGGTGTGTCATCCTGCCTGTTTAGTAACCACAGAGGGCTTGGTGACATATATACCTAGGTATAGCTAGCAGGCTTGATAATGACTCTCATATGTGGACACAGCCAACAGGAGAAATTTTGAATCTTATAACTAAATTTAGAGACATGAGTGATGTGAAGCATCTCTTACTGTTAAGAAAGTCACAGAAGATTACAACACTCACACATTCTTTATAACACCTTTATGTTGTATAGAGAGTGTTATAAAAGGGCCCAGTGCAAAGAGCAAATTATGAGTCTCATGTAACCACCCAGCTGACCATAAATGCTTTCACTATCACAGATGGATAAAGGCTACTGTCCTACATGAAAACAAGACACATGTGGTATTGTAAATCTAATCCCTAGAATTTTATTTTATCATGACTATGATATAAAACTTTTCAATGCACTTTTGTGATTTCACTCTTCAGACTGGTTCCAGCCTACATATGGGATTTTGAAACCTATCTGGGACAACATTGAAGTCTTCTGACTCTTCTGCCTGGGTCCTGCTCTCAGTAAGAATTGTGACATCATTGGATCCAGTACTTAGGTGACATTACATTCTTGCCTGACCCATTCCCCCAGACATCCTTGTGACATATGATGTTGACCATTATGGAGGTTATGTAACTTTCCCTGCTGGAATGGGTCCTTCACACAGGGCAAGAGACTGACATAGACCAGGCACACAGGTAATGATACTTTTTTTTTTTTTTGCCAAGGCCATGTACAAAAGACAAGATTATGACATATTACAGGGCCTGTTATATAGGTGATATGGCTCTTCTGCTTGAAACATGCCCACTTGAATAGTGACATATTTCTAGACCAGGAACAAATGTGACGGTATTCTTTTGCCAAGGCCATGCTTTCAGGAAGGGTATGTGACATATCTCTGGGCCTGTCACTTAGGTGATGTGAATTCCTTCATGGGCTTCCCACATGGAGCATTTTATCATAAGGGTGGAACTTGCTCCTAGGTGATGTGATGTAACTCTCTTGTCTTGGTCTTTTTCTAAAGGAGACTTGTGGATATCTCAGGACCCAGGACCAGGAGATGTGGCTTTTCAGCCTGGTTTCTTCCCACATATTAAATTGTGACCTATACCTAAAGAAGCACCTAAGTGATATAGGTCACTTTTTTTTTTTTTTTTTTTTTTTTTTTTTTGCCTGAGCCCTGCCTACTAATGACATTGGGTCATATCTTTGAGTCCACGACCTAAGCAATTTGACTCACTTCTTCTGTCTGGGCTTTTACAATGGAGAATTGTGACATATTGAGAAGCCCTGTACTTAGGTAATGTGACTCATCTTCTTCCTAAAGGGTGCCCAGTAATAGGACTTTTGCTCTATTTCAGGACCCAACACCCAGATAATGTTACTCTTCTGCCTAGGTCATATATAAAGTGGAAATTTTGACATATTGCTTTGCCCAGCATTCTAAGGATATGACCCTGCTGTCTATGCCAGGGCCACAGAAGGTACTTTGACATATCTTTGGCTCGTTCTGTAGGTTTTTTGGCACTAATCAGTTTGCTGGGTTTCTTCCATGTGGTTTTGTGTAATATTGTAGGTTCCAGCCCCCAGTTAATGTGACCTCATTTTTTAGGCCCCGCCTAGATAGGGCACTGTGATATATTGCTTGACACAGCACCTTAATGATATTAACCCTCTGCCTAGATTTTTGCCCACAAATGGGTTTATGACATATAACTTGCTTCAGTTCAAAGGCATGATGATCAAGCTTATTGTGGGGTTAAGCCAATAGGAGATGTTTTTCCTCTCACCCTTAGGTTTAAATCAACAGTTAAGGTCCTCCATTTCATATTTGTTCAAAGATCACTGAATTTTAAAACACTAACTTATATCCTACATTTACAAAGCTTAGTTTTGAGGTTCTGAATCTAACAAGTCAATACAACCCAAAGTTTGAATTGTGACTCTCATAAGTGAATCTGACTACTGGTGAGATGGTGAGTCATTTCTGCACCCATCTCACACACCTAATAATGATCTCAACCCTGATGCCAGCCTATAGAAGACATGTTGTCTGACATAACTTGGTTAGGGAAATATGTAAGATTATGAGTCCATATAAGTATGTAGGCCTCAGAAAGTTTTACAACTCTCATGCATGTTGCATAAAGTTTTCAGATGTTGCAGATAATATCATACAATGGCAAGCACACTCAGAAGTTTGTGACTGTCATATACACAACTAGATAACAGATAATGGTGTTGCACTTAAAGATGACGAGTTTATGTCATAACAGCAGATATTTTCACCTATCGCTGGGCCTATTGGGTAGATGACATTTCTCTCCTGCCACTGCCCTGCTCACAGGTGACACTGTGACATATTGCTAGATATAGCATCTAGGTAATGTGACTCTCCTCTTGTGCATGGATCCTGTTCACTGAAGAAATTGTGACATACCACTGAGCACAAACTCTAGGTGACATGGCTCTCCTCTTTGTCATGGACTCTGCCAAAAGAGGGACTTATTACATATTATTGAGCCCAGCATGCTTGTCGTGTAATTCTTTTTTTTTTTTCTTTGAGCATGTCTACATTGGGCATGGTGACATATTACCTGAGGTTGTACTCAGGTGATGTGGGGGGGGGTCTTCTTCCTGGTTTCTACCCACATGTTAGATTGTGATGTATAACTAGAGAAGTACATAGGTGATAGAACTCTTCTTTCCTACCTGAGCCCTGCATAAAGGAGAGAGTGGACAGTGGGATATATCTCTGAGCCCATGACCTAAGTGAAGTGACTCTTTTCTCCTGCCTAGTCTTTATAATGGGATGATTGTGACATATTGCTGACCCCAGCACTCAGGTTATTAGAAAAACAAAAATGTGACCTATTGCAGGGCCCAGAATGCAGATAACATTACTCTTTTGCTTGTGTCCTGATATATGAAGAATTATGGCGTATTGCTGAGTACAGCACCCTAATAATGTGACTCTCATGCCTGTCCTGAAGCCATAGAAGATATTTTGACATATCGTGGGCCCATTCTGTTGGCATTTTGGTTCTCACTTCTAGGTTTTTTCTTTTTCCACATATGGGATTTTGTCATATTGCAGGGTCCAAAACCCATTAATGTGACTCTAATTCCTGTATCCTTCTTAGAGAGGACATTATGACATGATGCTTGACACAGAACTTAAGTGATGTTATCTTCCTGCCTACTTTTTTGCCCACAAATGGGACTTTGTCATATACCTTACTTCAGCTCACAGGCAGGATGGTCAAACTTATCCTGGGATTCAGCCAATAGGCGATATTTTGCCTCTCATCACTAGGCTTAGGGCAATAGATGAGGTCCTGTGTTTCATATCTGTATCAAACTCAAAAACTTTACAACACTAACTCATAATGAATACACTTCTTGGGTTGTGCAGAGACTTTTATGACAGAGATCAGCAAAAGTTTAGATCAGAACTCTCCATTAGACACCCAGGTGAAAGCAAATATTGTCACCATCTCACATGTACAAAGACCACTATTATGTTCCTGAGTCTGAAAGTGAATAGAGTACAAAGTCAGAATTGTGAACTTCATATGTGGATCTGGCCACAAATGGGATGGTGACTCATTTCTGGATCCAGCTCACTGGCAAAATAATGGGTCTAATCCCTGAACCCAGCCTATGGAAGATATGATGACTATTATATCTGGGTTTAGGACAATATGTAAGAATTCATACTAGCATGTAGGCCTCAGAATGGCTTGCAACTCTTATGAACACTGTATAAAGCCTTCAAAGGTTGTAGAGTGTCACACATACAGTGTGGTCCAGGAAACATGTGAGCTTGTGATTCTCATATTCACACCCATCTCACAGTGAATTGTGTCACCCTGAAAGACAAGGAGTTCTGGCATATTACTAGGCCTACTACCCAAATGTTGAGACTTTTAGGCTTAAATTCTTTCCTATGGATTAACAGTGACATATCGCTGAGTTAGAATCATAATAATGTGACTCTTCTGCATGGACTCTGCCAACAGGGAATATTTTTGCATATCTCTGGGACTATAAGCTATGTGATTTGTCTCTCCTATTCATTCCCTGTCCCCAGAGGATGCTGTGAAATATCATTTTACTTAATATTTAGAAAATGTGACTATCCTCTCCTGCCTGCGACCTGCTCACCATAGAAGATGTGATATACTGCTGATTGCAAAACCTAGGTGATGTGGCTCTCCTTCATATTCTAGACTATTCCAAGATAAGAAATTATTACACATTGTAGAGCTCAAAAGAATTGGTGGAACACTCCTCTTTTTCTTCTTTCCTGTCCATAGTGGGCTTCATGACATACTATTTGAAGCTGTACCCAAGTAATATGACTCTTCTGACTGGGACCAGCCAAAAAATTAGTATATACTGTATCATTTTTTTTTTCAGAAAAAAGCCACGAGAGTCATATCACCTGGGTGCTGAGCCAGTTATATAGTATAATCTTACTTTTTTCTGCTCACAGGTCAAGTTGTGACATATACCAGGTTTAAGCACACATGCAAAATAATAATTCTCACATCTGGACCCATCCAGTAGAGACACTTGACTCTCAGAGCCAGTCTCACAGCCATTGGTAAAGTCCTGTGTTTTTCACTTGTATAAATTTCATGACCGATTATAACACTCAAGTATATCATACAAAGCCTTAATGATACAAAGATTGTAATAACAGAAACCAGCAATGAGGTGAGAATGTGACCCTTCAATGCACACCTAGCTGACACGATTGACATTCTCACACATGAACGGGGCCTAGGAATGAGGTAATAAATCTCACACATAAAAAGGAGTCAAAGGTTGAAATAATTACTCTCATAGATGGATCTGATTTACAGGTGGTTTGGTATCATGAACCATGTTTCAACATGCCTGTAGTGCTGTGACTCCCCTACTGGGGAGTCAAGTGGTATTGGGGCTCTTATACATGGATCTTGCTCATTGTGAGATTGTGACTGCTCTACTTGAACCCAACTCACAGAAAAAATTTCATCACATTCACAAAAGAAATACCTATGTGAGTTGTGAAACTTATTTCCAAATCTTTCTGAGAGTATAAAAAATAGTAGTAACTTTGCTCAGCACTTGAATAATCTGACTCTTTTCTAGTCAGACTGCAAATTAAATTGTGCCATATGTGAAACAAGCACCTAAGCAATATATAATAGCTTCCAGAGCTCCCACTGCAAAGGGCACTTTTATATATCACTGGGACAATCACCCAAGTGATGTAAATTATCCACCTGAAAACTGCCTACAAGGAGAATTGTGTCTTAAATCTACCCTGACCACAGGGAAATTGTGACATATTGCTGCACCCAGCACTAATTTGAGGTCACTCAAATTTGAGGTCACTCTTCTGCCAGGGTCCTGCCCACAAAGTGTACTGCAACATTTTACTGGACCCACACCCACATAGTTGATGTGAATTTCTTGCCCACTCTGGCCATAGGTGATATTGTGCCATATACCTGAGAACATAACACAACCTAATGTTCAGGATGGTGACTCTTATTCTTCAATTCCACAAGTTTAATTGTGACCTAAACTTTTGACCAGCTCCTGAGTGATTTAATAATTCTGCCTAGGTATAGCCCACAGATGAGAGTTTCACAAATACCTGAGCCAAGTACCTTGGTGATATGAATGTTCTACCTTAAAAATGTCCTTGGGGGAATTTTAACATATTTCTGGATGTATTATTTAGATAACATTACTCTCTTCTTCTGCTTTTACTCTGCTTAATTGTAGCTTTTCTAAACACTGCATCCAAATGATATTAATGCCTTGCTTATTGGCTTTCCAAAATGGAAGCATTGTGACATATTTTGGAGCCTATCATTTAGGTGATATGACTCTCCTCCGTGGACACTGCCTGCAAGGGACATTATGCCACAGAGTTGGACATAACACAGAAGTTATGTGACATTTCTAACAGTTTACTTACTACAAAGAGAATACTGGAATATTCCTAGCCCAGCATTTAGGTGATGTAGCCATTCTTCCTGCTTCATAATCACAGAGGAAATTGTAACATATATTTAGGCACAGGTCACAGGAGTGATAATGACTCTCATATGTGAACTCAGCCAATAGGGGATATTTTGACTCTTATAACTATGTTTAGAGGCATGCATGACGTCCTACATCAGCTGCTTGTACAATCATCACAAAAGTTCACAACACTCACGTATATTTTACTAAGTCTTTGGGTTATACAGACACAGTCAAAGCTGGGCTCAGCACCTAGCTGATATGACTTCCTTCTTGGCCCTGCTCACAGGGAGCATTGTGATGTAAGTGTGGAACTTGCACATACGTGGTATAACTCTCTTGACTGGGTCCTTTTCTAAAGAGGGCTTGTGAATATCTCAGGACCTAGGACCAGGTGATGTGGTTCTTCAGCCTGGATTCTGCCCACATGTTAAATTGTCTAGGTATATGTAATATACCTAGACAATAGGCATATTGTGACACATTGAGCCCAAAACCTAGGTAATATGACTTTCAACTTGTTGCCAAACAATGCCCATGAAAAGACATTTTGCCATATTTTGTGGCTCAGTAACCAGATAATGTTACTCTTCTGCCTTGGACATGTATAAATAGGGAATTATGGCATATTGTTTGCACAGCAACCTAATGACATGATCTCCTACCTGTGCCAGAGCCACAGAATGTGTATTGACATATCTTTGGCCCAATGTGCAGGTGTTTTTTCTCTCATCATTTTGCTGCTTTCTTCCACACGTGATTGTATCATATTACTAAACTCCATCCCCCAGTTAATGTGACCCTCTTTACAAGCCCCTGCTTAATGAGGGCGTTGTGACATATTGCTTTGCACAGCACCTAGGTGATGTTAATGTTCTGCCTAGGTGTTGCAAACACACACACAAAAATAAATTATGACATATACCTTCCTTCAGTTCAAAGATGTAATGATCAAGCTTGTAATGGGATTCAGCCAACAGGAGATATTTTTCCTCTCATGAGTAGGTTTAAGTCAGTAGGTAAGGTCTGCCAGGGATATTTGTACAAAGCTCACAGAAGTTTATAGAGCTAATCCATATCATAAATACTTCTTGTGTGGTACAGAGAGTTTCATAACATTGCCCATCAAAATGTTAAGATTGTGACTCTCAACTACACATTGAGGTGAAAGTAAAAATTGTCTCCATCCTATATTCACGACGCCCTTTGTTGAGGTCCTTATGCTAACAAGTGAATACAGTAAGAAATTTGAGTTGTAACTTTCATAAGTGAATCTGGCCACAGGTGGGATGGTGACATTTCTAGACCCAGCTCACAAGCAAAATAATAATCTCATCCCTGAAGCCAGCATATAGGAGAGATGTTGACTGTCATTCCTTGGTTTAGTAAAATATGTAATATCATGATTCCATAACAGCATGAAGGCCTCAGAGTGGTTTGCAACTCTCATTCATGCCGTATAAAGCCTTCAAATTTTGTAAAGGGTCATAGAGTGGCCCAGGAAACACATGAGATTGTGACTGTCATATACAAAGTCAGCTCACAGTTAATGGCATCACACTCAAAGGCAAGGAGACTTGGCATGTTACTAGGCATAGTGCCCAGGTGTTGAGACATTTTGGCTTAAATTTCTTCCCATGGGTGCATTGTGACATATTGCTGGGTTGGAATCACAAAAATTTGACTCTTCTGCTTGGACCCTGCCAAAAGAGGATAGTGTTACATATCTCTGGGCCTATAAGCTTTGTGATTTATCTCTCCGGCCTGTTCTCTGCCCCCACAAGGCATTGTAAAATATCATTTGGCTTAACATCCAGGTCATGTTATCCACCTCTCTTGTCTGTGTTCTTCTCACCAAATAAATTGTAACATACCGCTGATTGCAAAATCTCAGTAATGTGACTCTCCTTCATATGCTAGACTTTGTCAAGAGAGGGGATTATTACATATTGCAGAGCCCAGCACCTAGGTTGAGGTACTCTCCTCATTTTCTCTTTTTCTGTCAATAGCGGTCTTTATTATTATGATGATTATTATTATACTTTATGGTACATATGCACAAAGTGCAGGTTTGTTACCTATGTATACATGTGCCATTTTGGTGTGCTGCACCCATTAACTAGTCATTTAACATTAGGTATATCTCCTAATGCTATCCCTCCCCACTCTCCCCACCCCACAACAGGCCCCGGTGGGTGAATATTCCCCTTTCTGTGTCCATGTGTTCTCATTGTTCAATTCCCACCTATGATTGAGAACATGTGGTGTTTGGTTTTTTGTCATTGCAAAAGTTTGCTGAGAATGATGGTCTCCAGCTTCGTCCATGTCCCTACAAAGGACATGAACTCATCATTTTTTATGGATGCATAGTATTCCATGGTGTATGTGTGCCACATTTTCTTAATCCAGTCTATCATTGTTGGACATTTGGGTTGGTTCCTAGTCTTTGCTATTGTGAATAGTGCTGCCAGAAACATATGTGTGCATGTGTCTTTATAGCAGTATGATATATAATCCTTTGTGTATATACCCAGTAATGGGATGGCTGTGTCAAATGGTATTTCTAGTTCTAGATCCCTGAGGAATTGTCACACTGACTTCCACAATGGTTGAACTAGTTTACTGTCCCACAAACAGTGTAAAAGTGTTCCTGTTTCTCCACATCCTCTCCAGCACCTGTTGTTTCCTGACTTTTTAATGATTGCCATTCTAACTGGTGTGAGATGCTATCTCATTGTGATTTTGATTTGCATTTCTCTGATGGCCAGTGATGATGAGCATTTTTTCATGTGTCTTTTGGCTGCATAAATGTCTTCTTTTGAGAAGTGTCTGTTCATATACTTCACCCACTTTTCGATGGTTTTTTTTTTTTTTTCCTTGTAAATTTGTTTGAGTTCATTGTAGATTCTGGATATTACCCCTTTGTCAGATGAGTGGATAGCAAAAATTCTCTCCCATTCTGTAGGTTGCCTGTTCACTCTGATGGTAGTTTCTTTTGCTGTGCAGAAGCTCTTGAGTTTAATTAGATCTCATTTGTCAATTTTGGCTTTTGTTGCCATTGCTTTTGGTGTTTTAGACATGAAGTCCTTGCCCATGCCTATGTCCCAAATGGTATTGCCTAGGTTTTTTTCTAGGGTTTTTATGGTTTTAGGTCTAAAATTTAAGTCTTTAATCCATCTTGAATTAATTCTTGTATAAGGTGTAATAAGGAAGGGATCCAGTTTCAGCTTTCTACATATGGCTAGCCAGTTTTCCCAGAACCATTTGTTAAATAGGGAATGGTTTCCTCATTTCTTATTTTTGTCAGGTTTGTCAAAGATCAGATGGTTGTAGACATGTGGCATCGTTTCTGAGGGCTTTTTTCTATTCCATTTGTCTATATCTCTCTTTTGGTACCAGTACCATGCTGTTTTGGTTACAGTAGCCTTGTAGTATAATTTGAAGTCAGGTAGTGTGATGCCTCCAGATTTGTTCTTTTGGCTTAGGATTGACTTGGCAATTCGGGCTCTTTTGGTTCCATATGAACTTTAAAGTAGTTTTTTCCAATTCTGTGAAGAAAGTCATTGGTAGCTTGATGGGGATGACATTGAATCTATAAATTACTTTGGGCAGTATGGACATTTTCATGATATTGATTCTTCCTACCCATGAGCATGGAATGTTCTCCCATTTGTTTGTATCTTCTTTTATTTCATTGAGCTGTGGTTTGTAGTTCTCCTTGAAGAGGTCCTTCCCATCCCTTGTAAGTTGGATTCCTAGGTATTTTATTCTCTTTGAAGCAATTGTGAATGGAAGTTCACTCATGATTTGGCTCTCTGTTTCTCTGTTATTGGAGTATAGGAATGCTTGTGATTTTTGCACATTGATTTTGTATTCTGAGACTTTGCTGAAGTTGCTTACTATCTTAAGTAGATTTTGGGCTGAGATGATGGGGTTTTCTAGATATACAATCATGTCATCTACAAACAGGGATAACTTGACTTCCTCTTTTCCTAATTGAATACCATTTATTTCTTTCTCCTGCCTGATTGCTGTGGCCTGAACTTCCAACATTATGTTGAATAGGAGTGGTGAGAGAGGGCATCCCTATGTTGTTCCAATTTTCAAAGGGAATGTTTCCAGTTTTTGTCCTTTCAGTATGATATTGGCTATTGTTTTGCCATAGATAGCTCTTATTGTTTTGAGATATGTCACATCAATACCTAATTTATTGAAAGTTTTTAGCATGAAGCATTGCTGAAATTTGTCAAAGGCCTTTTCTGCATCTATTGAGATAATCATGTGGTTTTTGTCATTGGTTCTGTTTATATGCTGGATTACATTTATTGATTTGTATATGTTGAACCAGACTTGCATCCCAAGGATGTAGCCCACTTGATCTTTTTGGATAAGCTTTTTGATGTGTTGCTGGATTCACTTTGGAAGTATTTTATTGAGGATTTTTGCATCGATATTCATCAGGGAGAGTGGTATAAAATTCTCTTTTTTTGTGTGTCTTTGCCAGGCTTTGGTATCAGGATGATGCTGGCTTCATAAAATGAGTTAGGGAGTATTACCTGTTTTTCTATTGACAGGAATAGTTTCAGAAGGAATGATCCCAGCTCCTCCTTGTACGTCTGGGAGAATTCAGCTCTGCATCCACCTTGTCCTGGACATTTTTTGGTTGCAAAGTTATTAATTGTTGCATCTATTTCAGAGCCTGTTATTGGTCTATTTAGAGATTCATCTTCTTCCTGGTTTAGTCTTGGGAGGGTGTATGTGTAGAGGAATTTATCAATTTCTTCTATATTTTCTAATTTATTTGTGTAGAGGTGTTCATAGTATTCTCTGTTGGTAGTTTGCATTTCTGTGGGATCAGTGGTGATATCCCCTTTATCATTTTTTATTGTGTCTATTTGATTCTTCCCTGTTTTCTTCATCAGTCTTCCTAGCGGTCTATCAATTTTGTTGATCTTTTTAAAAAACCAACTCCTGGATTCATTGATTTATTGAAAGGTGTTTTTTTGTGTCTTTATTTCCTTCATTTCTGCTCTGATCTTAGTTCTTTCTTGCCTTCTGCTAGCTTTTGAATGTGTTTACTCTTGCTTCTCTAGTTATTTTAATTGTTTTGTTAGGGTGTTAATTTTAGATCTTTCCTGATTTCTCTTATGGGCATTTAGTGCTATAAATTTCCGTCGACACAATGCTTTAAACATGTTCCAGAGATTCTGATATGTTGTGTCTTTGTTCTCCTTGGTTTCAAAGAACATGTTTATTTCTGCTTTTATTTCGTTATGTACCCAGTAGTCACTCTGGAGCATGTTGTTGAGTTTCCATGTAGTTAAGTGAATTTTGTGGGGAAAAACAAGAGAGATAAGATTGTTATTATGTCTGTGTGGAAAGAAGTAGACATAAGAGACTTCATTTTGTTCTGTACTAAGAAAAATTCTTCTGCCTTGAGATGCTGTTAATCTGTGACCTTACCCCCAACCCCGTGCTCTCTGAAACATGTGCTGTGTCAAACTCAGGGTTAAATGGATTAAGGGTTCTGCAAGATTTGCTTTGTTAAACAAATGCTTGAAGGCAGCATGCTCCTTAAGAGTCATCACCACTCCCTAATCTCAAGTACCCAGAGACACAAAACCTGTGGAAGGCTGCAGGGACCTCTGCCTAGGAAAGCCAGGTATTGTCCAAGGTTTCTCCCCAAGTGATAGTCTGAAATATGGCCTCCTGGGAAGGGAAAGCCCTGACCATCCCCCAGCCCAACACCTGTAAAGGGTCTGTGCTGTGGAGAATTAGTATAAGAGGAAGTCATGCCTCTTGCAGTTGAGACAAGAGGAAGGCATCTTTCTCTTGCCCATCCCTGGGCAATGGAATGTCTTGGTATAAAACCCAATTGTATGTTCCATCTACTGAGATAGGGAAAAACTGCTTGGCTGGAGATGAGACATGTGGGCAGCAATACTGCTTAGCAAAGCATTGAGATGTTTTTGTGTATGCATATATAAAGCACAACACTTGATTATTTACCTTGTCTATGATGCAAAGACCTTTGTTCACATGTTTGTCTGTTGACCCTCTCCCCACTATTGTCTTGTGACCATGACACATCCCCCTCTCTGAGAAACACTGACAAATAATCGATAAATACTAAAGAAACTCAGAAGCCAGGGGGATCCTCCACATGCTGAACACTGGTCCCCTGGGTCCCCTTATTTCTTTCTCTATACTTTGTCTCTGTGTCTTTTTCTTTTCCAAATCTCTCATTCCACCTAATGAGAAACACCCACAGGTGTGCAGGGACGACCCACCCCTTCATCTGGTGCCCAATGAGGAGGCTTTTCTCTATGGTGAAAGTACGCTCGAGCGTGGTCATTGAGGACAAGTTGATGAGAGATCTCGAGTACATCTACAGTCAGCCTTAAGGTAAGCTTGTGGACTTGGAAGAAAGCTAGGGTGATAATGGGACAAACTGAAAGTAAAACTAAAAGTAAATATTCCTCTTATCTCAGCTTCATTAATATTCTTTTAAAAAGAGGGGGAGTTAAAATATCTCCAAAAAATCTAATCAAACTATTTCAAATAATAGAACAATTTTGCCCATGGTTTCCAGAACAAGGAACTTTAGATCTAAAAGATTTGAAAAGAATTGGTAAGGAACTAAAACAAACAGGTAGGAAGGGTAATATCATTCCACTTACAGTATGGAATGATTGGGCCATTATTAAAGCAGCTTTAGAACCATTTCAAACAGAAGAAGATGGTGTTTCAGTTTCTGTTGCCCCTGGAAGCTGTGTAATAGATTGTAAAGAAAATACAGGGAGAAGATCCCAAAAGGAAATGGAAAGTTTACATTGCGAATATGTAGCAGAGCCGGTAATGGCTCAGTCAATGCAAAGTGTTGACTATAATCAATTACAGGAGGTGATATATCCTGAAACATTAAAATTAGAAGAAAAAGGTCCAGAATCAGTGGGGCCATCAGAGTCTAAACCACGAGGGCCAAGTCCTCTTCCAATAGGTCAGATGCCCATAGCATTACAACCTCAGACGCAGGTTAGAGAAAATAAGACCCAACTGCCAGTAGCTTATCAATACTGGCCACCGGCCAAACTTCAGTATTGGCCACCCCCAGAAAGTCAGTATGGATGTCCAGTAATGCCCCCAGCACCATAGGGCAGGGCACCTTACCTTCAGCCATCCACTAGGAGACTTAATCCTATGGCACCATGTAGTAGACAGGGTAGTGAATTACATGAAATTATTGATAATTCAAGAAAGGAAGGAGATACTGAGGCATGGCAATTCCCAGTAATGTTAGAACCGATGCCACCTGGAGAAGGAGCCCAAGAGGGAGAGCCTCTCACAGTTGAGGCCAGATACAAGTCTTTTTCAATAAAAATGCTAAAAGATATGAAAGAGGGAGTAAAACAGTATGGACCCAACTCCCCTTATATGAGGACACTATTAGATTCCATTGCTCATGGACATAGACTCATTCTTTATGATTGGGAGATTCTGACAAAATCGTCTCTCTCACCCTCTCAATTTTTACAATTTAAGACTTGGTGGATTGATGGGGCACAAGAACAGATCTGAAGAAATAGGGCTGCCAATCCTCCAGTTAACATAGATGCAGATCAACCTATTGGGAACAGGTCAAAATTGGAGCACTATTAGTCAACAAGCATTAATGCAAAATCAGGCCATTAAGCAAGTTAGAGCTATCTGTCTTAGAGCCTGGGAAAAAAATCCAAGACCCAGGAACTGCCTGCCCCTCATTTAATACAGTAAGACAAGGTTCAAAAGAGCCCTACCCTGATTTTGTGGCGAGGCTCCAAGATGTTGCTGAAAAGTCAATTGCTGATGAAAAAGCCTGTAAAGTCATAGTGGAGTTGATGGCATACAAAAACGCCAATCCTGAGTATCAATCAGCCATTAAGCCATTGGAAGGAAAGATTCCTGCAGGATCAGATGTAATCTCAGAGTATGTAAAAGCCTGTGATGGAATTGGAAGAGCTATGCATAAAGCTACGCTTATGGCTCAAGCAATAGCTGGAGTCATTTTAGGAGGACAAGTTAGAACATTTGAAGGGAAATGTTATAATTGTGGTCAAATTGGTCATTTAAAAAAGAATTGCCCAGTCTCAAATAAACAGAATATAACTACTCAAGCGACTACAACTACAGGTAGAGAGCCACCTGACTTATGTCCAAGATGTAAAAAAGGAAAACATTAGGCTAGTCAATGTCATTCTAAATTTGATAAAAATGGGCAACCATTGTTGGGAAATGAGCAAAGGGGCCAGCCTCAGGCCCCACAACAAACTGGGGCATTCCCAATTCAGCCCTTTGTTCCTCAGGGTTTTCAGGGACAACAACCCCCACTGTCCCAAGTGTTTCAGGGAATAAGCCAGTTACCACAATACAATTGTCCCCCACCACAAGTGGCAGTGCAGCAGTAGATTTATGTACTATACAAGCAGTCTCTCTGCTTCCAGGGGAGCCCCCACAAAAAATCCCCACAGGGGTATATGGCCTGCTGCCTGAGGGGACTGTAGGACTAATCTTGGGGAGATCAAGTCTAAATCTAAAGGGAGTTCAAATTCATACTGGTGTGGTTGATTCAGACTATAAAGTTGAAATTCAATTGGTTATTAGCTCTTCAATTCCTTGGAGTACCAGTCCAGGAGACAAGATTGCTCTATTATTACTCCTGCCATATATTAAGGTTGAAAATAATGAGATAAAAAGAACAGGAGGGTTTGGAAGCACTGATCTGACAGGAAAGGCTGCATACTGGGCAAGTCAGGTCTCAGAGAACAGGCCTGTGTGTAAGGCCATTATTCAAAGAAAACAGTTTGAAGGGTTAGTAGACACTGGAGTGGATGTCTCTATCATTGCTTTAAATCAGTGGCCAAAAAATTGGCCTAAGCAAAAGGCTGTCACAGGACTTGTTGGCATAGGCACAGCCTCAGAAGTGTACCAAACTACTAAGATTTTACATTGTTTAGGGCCAGATAATTAAGAAAGAACTGTTCAGCCAATGATTACTTCAATTCCTTTTAATCTGTGGGGTCAGGATTTATTACAACAATGGGGTATGGAAATCACTATGCCCACTCCATTATATAGCACCACGAGTCAAAAAATCATAACCAAGATGGGATATACAGCAAAAAAGGGACTAGGAAAAAATGGAGATGGCATTAAAGTTCCAATTGAGACTAAAATAAATCAAGAAAAAAAAGAAATAGGGTATCCTTTTTAGGGGCGGCCACTGTAGAGCATCCAAAACCCATACCATTAACTTGGAAGACAGAAAAACCAGTATGGGTAAATCAGTGGCAGCTACCAAAACAAAAACTGGAGGCTTTACATTTATTAGCAAATGAACAGTTAAAAAAAGGTCATATTGAGCTTTCATTCTCGCCTTGGAATTCTCCTGTGTTTGTAATTCAGAAGAAATCTGGCAAATGGTGTATGTTAACTGACTTAAGGGCCGTAAATGCTGTAATTCAACCCATGGGTCATCTCCAACCCAGGTTGTCCTCTCCGGCCATGATCCCAAAACACTGGCCCTTAATTATAATTGATCTAAAGGATTGCTTTTTTACCATCCCTTTGGCAGAGCAGGATTGTGAAAAATTTGCCTTTACTATACCAGCCATAAATAATAAAGAACCAGCCACCAGGTTTCAGTGGAAAGTGTTACCTCAAGGAATGCTTAATAGTCCAACTATTTGTCAGACTTTTGTAGGTCAAGCTCTTCAACCAGTTAGAAACAAGTTTTCAGACTGTTATATTATTCATTATACTGATGATATTTTATGTGCTGCAGAAATGAGAGATAAATTAATTGACTGTTATACATTTCTGCAAGCAGAAGTTGCCAACACAGGACTAACAATAGCATCTGATAAGATCCAAACCTCTACTCCTTTTCATTATTTAGGGATGCAGAGAGAAAATAAAAAAAATTAAGCCACAAAAAATAGAAATAAGGAAAGACACATTAAAAACACTAAATTATTTTCAAAAATTGCTGGGAGATATTAATTGGATTTGGCCAATTCTAGGCATTCCTACTTATGCCATGTCAAATTTGTTCTCTATCTTAAGAGGAGACTCAGACTTAAATAGTAAGAGAATGTTAACCCCAGAGGTGACAAAAGAAATTAAATTAGTGGAAGCAAAAATTCAGTCAGCGCAAATAAATAGAATAGATCCCTTAGCCCCAATCCAACTTTTGATTTTTGCCACTGCACATTCTCCAACAGGCATCATTATTCAAAATACTGATCTTTTGGAGTGGTCATTCCTTCCTCACAGTACAGTTAAGACTTTTACATTGTACTTGGATCAAACAGTCACATTAATTGGTCAGACAAGATTACGAATAATAAAATTATATGGAAATGACCCAGACAAAATAGTTGTCCCTTTAACCAAGGAACAAATTAGATAAGCCTTTATCAAGTCTAGTACATGGCAAATTGGCCTTGCTAATTTTTTGGGAATTATTGATAATCATTACCCAAAACCAAAAATCTTCCAGTTTTTGAAATTGACTACTTGGATTCTACCTAAAATTACCAGACAGAAACCTTTAGAAAATGCTCTAACAGTATTTACTGATGGTTCCAGCAATGGAAAAGTGGCTTACACAGGGCCAAAAGAATGAGTAATCAAAACTCCATATCAATCAGCTCAAAGAGCAGAGTTGGTTGCAGTCATTACAGTGTTACAAGATTTTGGCCAACCTATCAATATTATATCAGATTCTGCATATGTAGTACAGGCTACAAGGGATGTTGAAACAGCTCTAATCAAATATAGCATGGATGATCAATTAAACCAGTGATTCAATTTATTACAACAAACTGTAAGAAAAAGAAATTTCCCATTTTATATTATTCACATTCAAGCACACAGTAATTTACCAGGGCCTTTGACTAAAGCAAATGAACAAGCTGACTTACTGGTATCATCTGCATTCATAAAAGCACAAGAACTTCATGCTTTGACTCATGTAAATGCAGCAGGATTAAAAAATAAATTTGATGTCACATGGAAACGGGCAAAAGATATTGCACAACATTGCACCCAGTGTCAAGTCTTACACCTACCCACTCAAGAGGCAGGAGTTAATCCCAGAGGTCTGTGTCCTAATGCATTATGGCAAATAGATGTCACGCATGTACCTTCATTTGGAAGATTATCATATGTTCATGTAACAGTTGATACTTATTCACATTTCATATGGGCAACTTGCCAAACAGGAGAAAGTACTTCTCATGTTAAAAAAACATTTATTGTCTTGTTTTGCTGTAATGGGAGTTCCAGAAAAAATCAAAACTGACAGTGGACCTGGATATTGTAGTAAAGCTTTCCAAAAATTCTTAAATCAGTGGAAAATTTCATATACAACAGGAATTCCTTATAATTCCCAAGGACAGGCCATAGTTGAAAGAACTAATAGAACACTCAAAACTCAATTAGTTAAACAAAAAGAAGGGGGAGACAGTAAGGAGTGTACCACGTCTCAGATGCAACTTAATCTAGCACTCTATACTTTAAATTTTTTAAACATTTATAGAAATCAGACTACTACTTCTGCAGAACAACATCCTACTGGTAAAAAGAACAGCCCACATGAAGGAAAATTGATTTGGTGGAAAGATAATAAAAATAAGATGTGGGAAATTGGGAAGGTGATAACGTGGGGGAGAGGTGTTGCTTGTGTTTCACCAGGAGAAAATCATCTTCCTGTTTGGATACCCACTAGACATTTGAAGTTCTAGAATGAACCCATCGGAGATGCAAAGAAAAGCACCTCCGCAGAGATGGAGACACAGCAATCGAGCACCATTGACTCACAAGATGAACAAAATAGTGATGTCAGAAGACCAGAGAGTATGCTGCTTGCAGCCTTGATTGTATCAACGGTGGTAAGTCTTCCTATGCCTGCAGGAGCAGCTGCAGCTAATTATACCTACTGGGCCTATGTGCCTTTCCCGCCCTTAATTTGGGCAGTCACATGGATGGATAATCCTATAGAAGTATATGTTAATGATAGTATATGGGTACCTGGCCCCACAGATGATTGCTGCCCTGCCAAACCTGAAGAAGAAGGGATGATGATAAATATTTCCATTGAGTATCATTATCCTCCTATTTGCCTAGGGAAAGCACCAGGATGCTTAATGCCTGCAGTCCAAAATTGGTTTGTAGAAGTACCTACTGTCAGTCCTAACAGTAGATTCACTTATCACATGGTAAGCGGGATGTCACTCAGGCCACAGGTCAATTATTTACAGACTTTTCTTATCAAAGATCATTAAAATTTAGACCTAAAGGGAAACCTTGCCCCAAGGAAATTCCCAAAGGATCAAAAAATACAGAAGCCTTAGTTTGGGAAGAATGTGTGGCCAATAGTGTGGTTATATTACAAAACAATGAATTCGGAACTATTATAGATTGGGCACCTCGAGGCCAATTGTACCACAATTGCTCAGGACAAACTCATTTGTGTCCAAGTGCACAAGTGAGTCCAGCTGTTGATAGCAACTTAACAGAAAGTCTAGACAAACATAAGCACAAAAAATTACAGTCTTTCTACCCTTGGGAATGGGGAGAAAAAGGAATCTCTACCCCAAGACCAAAAATAATAAGTCCTGTCGCTGGTCCTGAACATCCAGAATTGTGGAGGCTTACTGTGGCCTTACACCGCATTAGGATTTGGTCTGGAAATCAAACTTTAGAAACAAGAGACTGTAAGCCATTTTATACTATCGACCTAAATTCCAGTCTAACAGTTCCTTTACAAAGTTGCGTAAAGCCCCCTTATATGCTAGTTGTAGGATATATAGGTATTAAACCAGACTCCCAAACTATAACCTGTGAAAACTGCAGATTGTTTACTTGCATTGATTCAACTTTTAATTGGCAGCACTGTATTCTGCTGGTGAGAGCAAGAGAAGGCATGTGGATCCCTGTGTCCATGGACCGACCGTGGGAGGCCTTGCCATCCATCCATATTTTGACTGAAGTATTAAAAAGCATTTTAAATAGATCCAAAAGATTCATTTTTACTTTAATTGCAGTGATTATGGGATTAATTGCAGTCACAGCTATGGCTGCTGTGGCAGGAGTTGCGTTGGACTCTTCTATTCAGTCAGTAAACTTTGTTAATGATTGGCAAAAAAATTCTACAAGACTGTGGAATTCACAATCTGGTATTGATCAAAAATTGGCAAATCAAATTAATGATCTTAGACAAACTGTCATTTGTATGGGAGACAGACTCATGAGTTTAGAACATCGTTTCCAGTTACAAAGTGGCTGGAATATGTCAGATTTTTGTATTACACCCCAAATTTATAATGAGTCTGAGCATCACTGGGATATGGTTAGACGCCATCTACAAGGAAGAGAAGATAATCTCACTTTAGACATTTCCAAATTAAAAGAATAAATTTTTGAAGCATCAAAAGCCCATTTAAATTTGGTGCCAGGAACTAAGGCAATTACAGGAGTTGCTGACGGCCTCACAAATCTTAACCCTGTCACTTGGATTAAGACCATTGGAAGTACTACGATTATAAATTTCATATTAATCCTTGTGTGCCTGTTTTGTCTGTTGTTAGTCTGCAGGTGCATCCAACAGCTCTGAAGAGACAGCGACCATCAAGAACAGGCCATTATGATGATGGCGGTTTTGTTGAAAAGAAAAGGGGAAATGTGGGGAAAAGCAAGAGAGATCAGATTCTTATTATGTCTGTGTAGAAAGAAGTAGACATAAGAGACTCCATTTTATTCTGTACTAAGAAAAATTCTTCTGCCTCGAGATGCTGTTAATCTGTGACCTTACCCCCAACCCCGTGCTCTCTGAAACATGTGCTGTGTCAAACTCAGGGTTAAATGGATTAAGGGTTGTGCAAGATGTGCTTTGTTAAACAAATGCTTGAAGGCAGCATGCTCCTTAAGAGTCATCACCACTCCCTAATCTCAAGTACCCAGGGACACAAAAACTGTGGAAGGCCGCAGGAACCTCTGCCTAGGAAAGCCAGGTATTGTCCAAGGTTTCTCCCCAAGTGATAGTCTGAAATATGGCCTCATGGGAAGGGAAAGACCTGACCATCCCCCAGCCCAACACCCATAAAGGGTCTGTGCTGAGGAGGATTAGTATAAGAGGAAGTCATGCTTCTTGCAGTTGAGACAAGAGGAAGACATCTGTCTCCTGCCCATCCCTGGGCAATGGAATGTCTCAGTATAAAATCCGATTGTATGTTCCATCTACTGAGATAGGGAAAAACCACCTTAGGGCTGGAGGTGAGACATGCGGGCAGCAATACTGCTTAGTAAAGCATTGAGATGTTTATGTCTATGCATATCTAAAGCACAGCACTTGATTCTTTACCTTGTCTATGATGCAAAGACCTTTGTTCACATGTTTATCTGCTGACCCTCTCCCCACTATAGTCTTGTGACCATGACACATCCCCCTCTCTGAGAAACACTGACAAATAATCAATACTAAGGGAACTCAGAAGCCAGAGTGATCCTCCATATGCTCAATGCTGGTCCCCTGGGTTCCCTTATTTCTTTCTCTATACTTTGTCTCTGTGTCTTTTTCTTTTCCAAGTCTCTCATTCCACCTAATGAGAAACATCCACAGGTGTGGAGGGGCGACCCACCCCTTCAGATTTAGGTGAGTTTCTTAATCCTGAGTTCTAGTTTGAATGCACTGTTTTCTGAGAGAGAGTTTGGTATAATTTCTGTTCTTTCCTGTTTGCTGAGTAGTGCTTTACTTCAAACTATGTGGTCAAATTTGGAATAGGTGTGGTGTGGTGCTGAAAAGAATGCACATTATGTTGATTTGGGGTGGAGAGTTCTGTAGATGTCTATTAGGTCTGCTTGGTGCAGAGCTGAGTTCAATTCCTGGATATCCTTGTTAAATTTCTGTCTTGTTGATCTGTCTCATGTTGACAGTGGGGTGTTAAAGTCTCCCATTATTATTGTGTGGGAGTCTAAGTCTCTTTGTAGGTCTCTAAGGACTTGCTTTATTAATTTGGGTGCTCCTGTATTGGGTTCATATATATTTAGGATAGTTAGCTCTTCTTGTTGAATTGATCCCTTTACCATTATGTAATGGCCTTCTTTGTCTCTTTTGATCTTTGCTGGTTTAAAGTCTGTTTTATCAGAGACTAGGATTGCAACCCCTGCCTTTTTTTGTTTTCCATTTGCTTGGTAGGTCTTCCTCCACTCCTTTATGTTGAGCCTATGTGTGTCTCTGCACGTGAGATGGGTCTCCCAAATACAGCACACTGATGCATCTGGACTCTTTATCCAATTTGCCAGTCTGTGTCTTTTAATTGGAGCATTTAGCCCATTTACATTTAAGGTTAATATTGTTATGTGTGAATTTGATCCTGTCATTATTATGTTAGCTGGTTATTTTGCTCATTAGTCAATGCAGTTTCTTCCTAGCCTTGACGATCTTTACAATTTGGCATGTTTTTGCAGTGGCTGGTACCAATTGTGCCTTTCCATGTTTAGTGCTTCCTTCAGGGGCTCTTTTAGTGCAGTCCAGGTAGTGACAAATTCTCTCAGCATTTGCTTGTCTGTAAAGGATTTTATTTCTCCTTCACTTATGAAGCTAAGTTTGGCTGAATATGAAATTCTGGGTTGAAAATTATTTTCTTTAAGAATTTTGAATATTGGCCCCCACTCTCTTCTGGCTTGTAGAGTTTCTGCTGAGAGATTAGCTGTTAGTCTTATGGGCTTCTCTTTGTGGGTAACCCGACCTTTCTCTCTGGCTGCCCTTAACATTTCTTCCTTAATTTCAACTTTGATTAATTGGACAATAATGTGTCTTGGAGTTGCTCTTCTCGAGGAGTATCTGTATGATTTTCTCTGTGTTCCCTGAATCTGAATGTTGGCCTGCCTTATTAGATTGGGAATATTCTCCTGGATAATATCCTGCAGAGTGTTTTCCAACTTAGTTCCTTTCTCCCCATCACTTTCAGGTACACCAATCACACATAGATTTGGTCTTTTCACAGTCTCATATTTCTTGGAGGCTTTTTATTCTTTTTTCTCTAAACTTCTCTTCTAGCTTAATTTCATTCATTTGATCTTCCATCACTGATACCCTTTCTACCAGTTGATCGAATCGGCTACTGCGGCTTATGCATTAGTCATGTAGTTCTCCTGCCATGGTTTTCAGCTCCATCAGGTCCTTTAAGTACTTCTCTGCATTGGCGATTCTAGTTAGCCATTCATTTAATCTTTTTTCAAGGTTTTTAACTTTTTTTGCCATGGGTTCGAACTTCCTTCTTTAGCTCAGAGTAGTTCGATTGGCTGAAGCCTTCTTCTCTCAACTCATCAGTCATTCTCTGTCCAGCTTTGTTCCATTGTTGGTGAGGAGCTGCATACCTTTGAAGGAGGAGAGGCACTTAGATTCTTAGAATTTCCAGTTTTTCTGCTCTGTTTTTCCCCATCTTTGTGGTTTTATCTACATTTGGTGTTTGATGATGGTGATGTACAGATGTGGCTTTGGTGTGGATGTCCTTTCTGTTTGTTAGTTTTCCTCCTAACAGTCAGGACCCTCAGCTGCAGGTCTGTTGGAGTTTGCCAGAGGTCCACTCCAGACCTTGTTTGCCCGGGTATCAGCAGTGGAGGCTGCAGAACAGTGGATATTGTTGAACAGCAAATATTGCTGCCTGATCATTCCTCTGGATCTTTTGTCTCAGAGGAGTGCCAGGCCATGTGCGGTGTCAATCTGCCCCTACCAGGGATGCCTCCCAATTAGGCTACTCAGGGGTAAGGGACCCACTTGTGGAGGCAGTTTGTCCATTCTCAGATCTCAAGCTTTGTTCTGGGATAACCACTACTCTCTTCAAAGCTCTCAGACAGGCACATTTAGGTCTGCAGCGGTTTCTGCTGCCTTTTGTTTGGCTATGCCCTGCCCCCAGAGGTGGAATCTACAGAGGCAGGCAGGCCTCCTTCAGCTGTGGGGGGTTTCACCCAGTTCGGGCTTCCCAGCCACTTTGTTTACCTGCTCAAGCCTCAGCAATGGTGGGCGCCCATACTTCAGCCTTGCTGCCACCTTGCAGTTTGATCTCAGACTGCTGTGCTAGCAATATGAGAAAGGCTCCATGGGCATAGGACCCTCCAAGCCAGGCATGGGATACAATCTCCTGGTGTGCCATTTGCTAAGACTGTTGGAAAAATGCAGTATTGGGGGGGAGTGACCCGATTTTCCAGGTGCCATCTGTCTCCCCCTTTCTTGGCTAGGAAAGTGAATTCCCTGACCCCTTGCACTTCCTGGGTGAGGTGATGCCTCACCCTGCTTCAGCTCATGCTCAGTGCACAGCACCCACTCTCCTGCACCCACTGTCCAACAATCTCCAGTGAGATAAACCTGTTACCTCAGTTGGAAATGCAGAAATCATTCATATTCTGTGTCACTTAAGCTGGGAGCTGTAGACTAGAGCTGTTCCTATTTGGCCATCTTGGCTCAACCTCCAATAGCAGTCTTGATGAATAATATCTCAGTCTGTATCTAGGTGATGTGATTCTTCAGACTAGACCCAGCCTATAAATGTTTTTAAACTGTACCAGTGGCTAAGAATCCAGCTGATGTGACTCTCCTGGCCCCTTCCTGCTTATAGGTGGGATTGTGACAAATGTGTGGGTTAAGCACTCCTGTACAATAATATCTCTAATACCTGGTCCTAGCCAGTATGTTGTGATTCACTCAGGTTGGTGGCAGAAATATTAAAAGGAAATATTAGGGAGCATTATAAGGAATAGTCACAAACCTTTTTGGAAGGCTGAAAGGTTAAATAGCTGGCAAGAATTGAACAGGCTCAAAGTGGCCTGTTCTTACCTTAGAATATTATGTCATAAGGTAAAATTAGGGACAATATAGGCTTCCCCAGTTAAGTCTGTTTATTCTACCTCCATTAACTACCTTTGAACAAGATGGCCTTCTTGGTAGGGACCTCAACTAGGAAAATTGCCCCTAACAGTATTTACTTTAGACCATGGTACCTGACCTTAATCATTTCTAGAACTACTCTCTGAACCATGTTAATTATCCACAATTGTGTTTACTCAAAACTTCTGTTGTTAATTCTATACTAAAGAAATTCCTGGTTTGCAAGCTTCTTCGTGCCATGTTAGTCATTCTTTACAGGACTCTCCTTAGAGTATGTGAGTGGCCTGGGACCCTCAGCTGGATTGGCAAAGCAAAATATCTGTGTGTCAGTGTTCTTTATTTGTCACTGGGTCAGGGGTCCACAAGGGACAGATTCTCCACAGCTAGTGTCCCCAAAAATGTGCAGCCTCACCAGAAGAGATATATTGACTCTCATAACCAGTTTGAAGCCATTGGTAAAGTCCTGGGTTTTTCACTTGTATAAAGTTCACAAAGGATTATAACACTCAGGAATAACATATAAGGCTTTAATGATACAAAGAGTGTCATAACAGAGACCAGCAACCAGGTGAGAATGAGGCTCATGTATACAAAACTAGCTGACACAATCCTCATTCTCATACATGTGCAGGACCTACTAAGATGGTACTGAATCTCACACATAAAAAGCAGTTGAAGGTTGAAATAATTACTCTCATACAGGAATCTGATTCACAGGTGGTTTGGTAACATTTGAAGCATAATTCAGCACACTGTGGTGCTATGGCTCACAGACTGAAACATAATCTTCAAGTAAGAATGGGATCTTATGTAGAGATCTGGCTCATTGTTGAGACTGTGACTCCTCTGCTTCAACCCGTCTGATAGAAAGTGCTGACTCATGAAACCAGGACTTGTGTGACATGTGAAACTTATTTTTGAACCTTTCCGAGAGTGATTGGGACAGGTAACTTTGCACAGCACATTAAAAATTTGGCTGTCTTTTATAGGCCCAGATCACAGAAGAAATTGTGCCATTGGTGGAGCAAGCATCTAAGCAATATATAACACATTATTTGGCTCTGTGAAGGGCACTTTTATATATCACTGGGAACATCACCCAGGTGATGTGAATTATCTGTCTGAAAACTGCCTACAAAGATAATTGTGACTTATATCTAGGTCCAACATGTAAGTGATGTGACTCCCTTCTACTCCTTTGGCCTTGCATTTACAGTGCATTGTGACAAATAACTGGGTATGGCACCCAGGTAATGTGATTCTCCTATTTTGTTTCTGCCAACAGGGTTTATGTGACATATTACTTGGTTTACAAATTAGGTAATGTTTCTTTGCCTTTACCTGGGCCCTGACCAAAGTGATATTGTGACATACTTCTGGGCCCAGCACCAATGTGAGGTCACTCTCCAGGTTGGGTACTATACATGAGGGTCATTGCTACATACAAGTAGGACAATTGCCTAGGTGAAATAAGTATCCTCTTGCCAAAGTCCTGCCTACATAGGGGGTTTTCAAATGTCACTGAAGTGAGCTTCCAGGTGATATAACTCTTCTGCCAGGGTCCTGCCCACAAGGGGGATTGTGACATCTCACTGGACTCTCACCCAAATAGGTGATGTGACTTCTTACCTTCCCTCTGGCCACAAGTGATATTGTGCTTTATATCTGAGGTCGTTACAAAAGTCTAATATCAACTCATATGTGTGGAGCCAGGACATGTGTAGTATGATGAGTTTTATTCTTAAACTTTTCCACAAGTTTAATTGTGACATAGACTTTTGCCCAGCTCCTGAGTGACTTAATAATTCTGCCAAGGTGTAGCCCCAAAATGAGATTGTGACAAATATCCATGCCAAACACCTTGGTGATTTGACCGTGCTATATTAACAGTATCCTCAGGGGCAATGTCACATATTTCTGGACACATCATTTAGGTTACTTGACTCCTCTTTGGCCTGTACCCAACTTCCTTTAATAATTGTAGCATTTGTAAACACTGCATCTAAATGACATGACTGTCTATTCTGGATCCTGTCAACAGGAGACATTGTGACATATTTCTGGGCACAGCTTTTAGATGATATGACTCTCCTCTCCTGCCTGGTCACTGGCCACAAAGACATTGCACAACAGAGATAAACCTAGCACACAAATTTTGAGACATTTCTGAAAAGACCTAGCCTACAAAAAGAATATTGGAATAGTTTTGGCCCAGCATTTAGGTGATGTTGCTGTTCTGTCTGCTTCATAACCACAAAGGCATTTGTAACATATAACTAGGCACGACTAACAGGAATGATAATGACTTTTATATGTAGATTCCTCCAATAGAGGATATTTTTACTCTTATAAGTAGGGTTAGGGACATGCATGGTGTCCTGAATCTCCTTCTTGCACAAAGGTCACAAAAGATTACAATGCTCACACATATTTTACAAAGCTCTTGGGTTATACAGAAGGAGTCAAAGCAGGTCTTAGAATGCAGGTAAAATTGTGCATCTTGTATGCTCATCCAGCTGACAGTAAGGATTATTATCATCTCACATGGATGAAGCCAACTGTCACACTTGAAAAAGGACATGTGGGCTATTGTAAATCTCATATTTGGAATAGTTGGACAGTGTGATTGTGATATCAATCTTTGCCAAGCATCTGTGAAGTTTGACTGTCCTGTCTTGTTCCAGAACATATATGGGAGTTTGATATCTACCAAGTCCAACCTCAAGGTGATGTGACTCTCCTGCCCAGGCCCTTCTCTAAGTAAAGATTGTAATATATCACAGGATCTTGCATCCAGGTGATGTTACATTCTTGCCTGCACCATGTCCATCACAATTATTGTGACATATTCCTGTTTCCACCTCATAGGTGATGTAACTCTTCAGTCTGGAGTGGTCTCAACACGAAGAAAGAATAGAGACATATTGCAAGGCCAGGCACAAAGGCATAAGTACCTTTTGCCAGATCCATGCCAAAAGAGGGCATTGTGATATATCTCTGGGCCTATCATCTAGGTTATGCTTTGCCTGGGCTATGCTTTATAGAGGACATTATGATGTATCTCTGGGCCTATCACCTAAGGGAAGTTACTCACTCCTTGGGCCTTTCCCACAAGAAACATTGTGGCATAAACAGAGAACCTCCACCGAGTTGATGTAACCCTCTTGACTTGGTGCTGTCCTAAGAGAGCCCTGTGACATATCTCAGGATCAGCACCCAAATTATGTGGTTCCTCTGCCTGGTGTCTGTCCTTATGTTACCCTGTGACATATTCCTAGGGAAGCACCTAGGTGATATGACTCTCCTAATCTGCCTGTGCCCTGCCTAGTGGGTCTATTGGAACACAAGTATGAAACCAAGACTGAAATGATGTGACTTTCTTTTTCTGCCTGGGCCTTCAAAATAAGGATATCGACTCATTGCTGAGCTGAGCACCCAGGACATGTGACTCTCCTCTTTTTCTGAAACCATGCCCACAAAAAAGGAATTTTGACCTATTGCAAGGTCCAGCACCCAGATGATACTCTTCCACTCAGGTTCTGCAGAAAGAGAAAATTATGGCATATTGCACATTTCTGTACCCAGCATTTTTATAATTTGACTTCCTGCCTGTGCTGGAATCAAATATTTTAACATATCTTCTGCCCATTCGGTAGGTGTTTCGGCACTCATAACTTGGCTAGGTTTTTTTCCACATGTGGGGTGGTGTCTTATTGCTGGGTCCAGCACTCAGTTAGTGTGACTGTATTTCCTATACCATGCCTAGTGAGGACACTGTGACATATTGCCTGGCACAGCACCTAAGTGATATTACCCTCTTGCCTAGCTTTTGCTCACAAAACGGATTGTGACATATACCTAGGTTCATTTCACAGGCATGATGATGAACTTTATATTGGGATTCACCCAATAAAATATATTTTGCATTTCATCATTAGGCTTAGTGCAATATGTAAAGTCCTGGGTTGCATATTTGTACCAGGCTCATAGAAGCTTTAAACACTACCTTATATAGTGTAAACTCTTTGTTGACAAACTTTGAAGACAGGGCCCAGCAAAAAGTTCAGATTATGACTCTCAGTTACACAACTAGTTGAAAATAAAAGTTGTCACCATCCCACATTTACAATGCTCACTCTTGGGATAATGAGTCTGACAAGGGAATACAGCATGAAGTATGAATTTTGACTTTTATATGTGGATCTGGCCACAGGTGGAACGGTGATTCATTTCTGGACCCAGCCCAGAGGCTTAACAATTGATATTCCCCCTTAATCCTGCCCACAGGAGAGATGTTGACTATCAAACCTAGGTTTAGGATAGTATGTGTAATTGTGACTGCATATGAGCATGTAGGCCTCAGAACTCATGAAAGTTTCATAGAACCCACAGGTGTTTTAGAAAATGTCATACATTGGCCCAGCACACACATGAGATTATGACTCTAATATGCATCCTCAGCCAAAATGTAAAAGTTTCACCCTTAAGGATGAAGTTGTTGTGTAATATCACTAGGCCTAGTGCCCAGGTTTTGAGACTTTTTGCCTCAAATTCCTTTCCATGAATGCATTGTTACATATCACTGGGTCAAAATCATAATGTAATTCTCTCTGAGCCCTGTGAACAGTGGATGTTATCAAACATCTCTGCATCTTTCAGCTAGGGAATGTGTCTCTTCTGCCAGTGTCCTGTCTGCAGGGAACATTGTGACATATTGCTAGACACAGCTTCTATGTAATGTGACTCTACCCTCCTACCTGGATCCTTCCCACTGAAGAAGCTGTTACAAAACACGGAGTGCAAAACCTAGGTGATATGACTCTCCCCTTAGTTCTTGATTCTGCCAAGAGAAGGAATTATACTATTGAACCCAGCACCTAAGGGTGTGACTATACACTATTTATTCAATCCCGTATACAGTGGGCATATTGACATATTATTTGAGACTATACCCAAGTGATATGACTCTTATGTCTGGGTCCTTCCTAAAAGGAGGTTATTTTGTATCCCTGACTCAAGACCTAGGTGATGTGGCTCTTCATTTGTCTCTGCCCAAAGGTGAAATTGTGACATACCTGGATTCAGCTCATATGCACAATAACAACTGTCATGCCTGGACCAAGCCAGGGGATTTATTTTGATTCTCTTAGACAGTCTGGCTACCATGGGCAAACTCCTCAATCTCCCATCTGTAAGAATTCACAAAAAGTATGCTATTCATTCATATCACTTAAAGTCTGAGTGGTACAAAGCGTGTCATAACAGGCACCAGCGATGAGGTGTTATTGTGAATCTTGGAAACACACCCAGCTGAACCCTGGTTGTCATTCTCACATATAAACAGAGCCTACAAATTAGGTATTAAATCTCACACCTATAAGCAGTAGAAACTTTCTGTTACTCTTATACATGAATCTGATCCACATGTGGTTTTGTGACATTTGAAGCATGATTCAGCAGACCTGTGGTGCTTTATAAAACAAAGGTTTTATAAAGCCCTTGGATGTAGAGAGCATCATACATACATTGGCCCAGCATACACATGAGATTGTGACTCTAATATTCAAGCTTAGCTGAAAGTTTGAGGGGTCACCCTAAAAGATGAGGAGATTGTGTCATATCACTAGGCCTAGTAACCAGGTGTTGAGACTTTTGGCTTAAATTCTTGCCCATAGGTTCATTGTGAATTATCACTTGGTCAGAATCCTAATAACATGAAACTCCTGCTCGGACCTAGTGAATAGGGGATATTATCACATATCTCTGGGCCTATCAGCCAGGTGATGTGTCTCTCATGCCAGTGTGCTGCCACAGAGGACATCGTGACATAGTGCTTGATATAGTATCTAGGTAATGTGACTCTCCACTTCTGCCTGGATTCTGGCCACTGAAGAAACTGTGACATACCACTGGGTACAAAACCTAGGTGATGTGACTCTCCTATTTGTCTTGGACTTTGCCAATGAGGAAATAAAAACAGATTGCTGAGCCCAGCACCTAGGGCTGTGACAATCCTCTATTTTTCAACCCAGTATTTAGTGGTCATCATATTATTTGAGACTGTACCGAGGTGATATGGCTGTTCTGACTGGGTCCTGACTAAAAAAGGAAATTATAATGCATCCCTTGCACCACCCAGATAATGTGACTCTTCTGTCTTGTCTCTGTCCAAAGGTGAAATTGTGACATATACCTGGATTCATCTCATATGCACAGTAATAACTCTCATACCTAGACCTAGCCAGTGGAAGATATTTGACTCTCACAGGCCGACTTAAGGCCATGGGTAAAGTCCTAGATCTCCCACCTGTAAGAATTAATGGAAAATTATGCTACTCAGGCATATCATATAAAGTCTGAGTGTTACAAAGAGTTTCATAACAAGTACTTGCAACCAGGTACTATTGTGACTCTTGGATGCACACAGAGCTGACATGATTTTCATTTTCACAAATGAACAGAATCTACAAATGAGGTAGTAAATCTCACACATAGAAGCAGTCAAAGCTTGCAATTGTTACTCTCACAGAGGAATCTGATCCACAGATGGTTTGGTGATGTTTGAACTATGATTTAGCAAACCTGTGGTACTTTGACTTTCCTACTGGAACACAATCTTCAAGTGGGATTGATGCTCTTATATATGGATCTTTCCTATTTTTGAGATTGTGACACCTGTAATTCAACCCAATTTATGGAAGGTGTCGACTTTCATACCTGAAGCCAGGACTTGTGTGGGACTATGAAAGTTATTTCTGAACATTTTTGAGTGTGTAATTGAGAAGTATGACTTTGCACAGCATCTGAGTGTTTTGAGTCCCCTTTCTATGCCCAGAGCACAGTTGAAATTGTGACTTATGTGCACCAAGCACCTAAGCAATAAGTAACATATTTTTTGGCAATGCAACAGAGGTCATTAATATCACTGAGACAAGCACTTGGCCCATGTGAAATCTTGGCCGGAAGCCTGCCTACAAACAGCACTGTGGATTTTATTTAACTTGATTGCTTAAGTGATATGATATTCTTCTACTGTCTTGGCCCTGCACTTCTGGTGGGTTGTGACACATAACTGGGTACTGCACTCAGGTGATGTGACACTTTTTGGGGGAATGAAGTTTCTGCCAATAGGAATCTTTGTAACATATTACTTGGATCAACACCTAGGTGATGTTTGTTATCTCTTGCCTGAGCCCTGATCACCAGAGGGATTGTGACATATTGCTGAACCCAACACCAAAGTGAGGTTACTCCCCTGACTTGGTCGTACACATAAGGGACATAGTGACATATATTCAGGCCAATTGCCTAGATGAAGTTTGTCATCTCTCCTGCCTAAGTTCTGCTCACTGGGGGGATTTTATATATCACTGAAACCAGCATCCAGGTGATGTGACTCTTCTACCAGTGTCTTAGCCACAAGAACGATTGAGACATTTCACTGGACCAGCATCCACTAAGGTAATGGAACTTTCCTTTTTTTGCTCTCTGTCCATTTTTACATTTATCTGAGACCAGACAAAAAGCCTAATGATGATGCTTGTCCCCAGAGCCAGGACATGTGCAGGATCATGATTCTCATCCCTGCCCCTTTTCACAGGTAGTATTGTGACGTATGTCTTTGCCCAACTCCTGAGTGATTTAATAATATTGCCTTGTTACAGCATACAGATGACATTTGGACCTACATCTTTGCAAAGAACCTTTGTGATTTTACTCTCATGTTGTAACAGGGTTCTCAGAAGCGATCATAACATACCTCTGGACCCACTGTCTAGGTTTTGCGACTTTCCTCTCCTGCATGAACCCTGCTTGCAGTGAGGAGTGTAGCATTTCTAAGCACTGCACCCAAATGACATGAAAATCTTGTCTGGGCTTTTTAAAGACAAGACATTGTGATATCTCTCTTGACTCTCCTCTACTGCCTGGACATAGGCCAAAAGGGGCATTATACCATACAGCTGAGCCTAGCACCCGAGGTTTGTGACATTCCTGTTAGGGCACTCCCTACCAAAAGGATATTGGAGTACTTCTGGCTTAAGATTTAGGTGATGTGGTTGTCTGCCTGTTTAATTACCACAGATGGGATGGTGCCATATATGTAGACACATCTAAAATACATGATAAGCACTCTCATATGTGAACCCAGGCAATAGAAAATATTTTGACTCTTATAAGTAGGTTTAAAGAGATAAGTGATGTCCAGGATCTCCTTCTGGTAAAAAGGTCACAGAAGATTACAACACTCACACATATTTTATAACATCCTTGTGTTGTATAGAGACAGTCATAACAGGGCCTAGCACAGGGAGAAAATTGGGATTTTCATATGCACATCCACCTGACAGCTTTCACCATTATAGATGGATGAAGGCAACTGTCCTACATAAAAACAGAACATGCATGGTATTGTAACTTTAATCCCTAAAATTTTATTCTATCATGACTGTGATATAAATCTTTGCTAACCATCTGCATGATTTCACCCTTCAGACTGGTTCCAGCCTACATGTGGGATTTTGATATCTATCTGGGTCAAACTTGAAGTGATGTGACTCTTTTGCCTGGGCCCTCCACTCAGAATTATAACATCACTGGATCCATCACACAGGTGATGTTACTTTCTTGCTTGCACCATTCCTACAGATATCATTGTGATGTATTACTGTATCCATCAATTAGAAGATGTAACTCTCCTCTCTGGAATGGTCCTTGCACACAGGGCAAAACAGTGACATATTTCTAGGTCAGACACACAAGTGATGATGCACTTTTGCCAGGGCCATGCCCAGAAAAGTTCATTTTGACATATCACAGGATCTACCATGTAAGTGATATGGCTCTTCCACTTGAAACTTGCCCAGTTGAATAGTGACATACTGCTAGACTAGGCACAAAATTGATGTAACTCTTTTGCCAGGGCCATGCTTGCAAAAAGGCTTTGTGACATATCTCTGGGCCTATCACCTAGGTAATATGACTTCATGCTTGGCACTGCACACATGAAGCATTGTGACATAAGAGTGGAATCTGCACCTAAGTGATGTAACTGTCTTGCCAGGGTCCTTTTCTAAGGCGGACTTGTGAATATCTCAGTACCCAGGACCAGGTGATGTGGCTCTTCAACCTGGTTTCTGCCCACATATTAAGTTGTGACATATAACTAAGGAAACATCTAGGTAATATGACTCTTTTTCTCTCTGAGCCCAGTGTACTGGTGACATTGGACCATATTTCTGAGCCCATGACCTAAGTGATGTGACTGTTGTTTTCTGGGTCTTTACAATGGTTAGATTGTGACATACTGATGAACTCAGCACTTAGATAATGTGACTCTTGTCTTGTAACTAAACAATGCCCACGAACAGATCTTTTGCCGTATTACAGGGCCCCATACCTGGATGATGTTGCTCTTCTGCGTAGGTCATGCATAAAGAGGAAATTGGGGCACATTGCTTGGCCTAGAACCCTAATGACATGACTCTCTTTTGTGCCAGGATCAAAGAAGGTATTTGGACACATCTTTGGCCCATTTTCTAGGTGTTTTGGTTCTTATCATTTTGCTGAATTTCTTCCACATGTGATTATATTATATTGCTGGTTCCAGCCCCCAGTTAATGTCACCCTCTTTCCTAGGCACTGCTTAGAGAGGGCATCGTGGCATATTGATTGACAAATATCCTAAGTGATGTTAACATTCTGCATAAGTTTGCTAACAAATGGGATTATGACATATACCTTTCTTCATTTCAAAAGTATGATGACCAAGCTTATGTTGGGATTCAGCCAATAGGAGATATTTTTCCTCTCATCACTTGGTTTAGGTCAAAAGGTCAGGTTATTCATTGCATGTTTCTACAAAGCTCACAGTAGTTTACAACACTAACTCATGTAATAAAAACTTCTTGTGTGGTACAGAGGGTTTCTTAAGAGTGCCCAGCAAACAGTTAAGATTATGATCCTTGACTACACACTGAAGTGAAATTAAGTTTCTACCATCCTACATTTACAAAGCCCGTTGTTGAGATCCTAAGTCTAACAAGTGAGTACACCACAAAATTGGAATTATGACTTTCATAAATGAATATGGCCACAGGTGGAATGGTGACCATTTTTGGAGCAAGCTCACCGTCATAATAATGATCTCATCATTAACGCCAGTCTATAGGAGAGATATTGACTGTCATGTCCGGGTTTAGGGCAATATGTATAATCATAAGTCTATGAATGCCTGTAGGCCTCAGAGAGGATTGCAACTCTCATGAATATTGTGTAACGTTCTCAGATATTGTAGACAGCATCATACAATGACTAGCACACACATGAGATTGTGACCCTCTTATACACAAATAGCTAACATTTAATAATGTCACCTTTAAAGATGAGGATATTTTGTCTAATTCCTTGCCCTAGCACCTTGTGTTGAGAACTTTTAGTTTAAATTCCTTTCTATAAGGGCGTTGTTACATATCACTGGGTCAGAATCATGATAATGTGAGTCTTCTGCTAGGGCCCTGAAAACAGAGGATAATTTTACATGTCTCTGGGCCTATTGGCTATGTAATATCTCTCTCCTGCCAATACCCTGCCCAGACAAGACACTATGATGTATTGCTAGATTTAGAATCTAGGTAATGTGACTCATCTCTCCTGCCTGGATCCTCCTTTCTGAAAAAATTGTGATATACCACTGAGTGCAAAACCTAGGTGACACAAGTCTTCTTTTTGTCCTGGACTGTGTCAAGAGAGGGAATTATTACATATTGGTGATCAGAGCACCCACGTGATACCATCGTCTTTTTAATAAAACTATCTATATTGAGGATGGTGACATATTACTTGCAGTTGTACCCAGGTGATGTGGCTCTTCTGACAGGTTTCTGCCCACAGGTAAGATTTTGGCATATAACTAGGGAAGAATTTAGGTGATAGGACTCTCTCTTTCTGCCTAGCCCTTGTTTACTGGGGACGCTGGGATATATATCTGAGCCCATTAAGTGAAGTGACTCTCTTTCTGACTGGTCTAATGGAGGGATTGTGAAATATTGCTCAGCCCCACTATCAGGTTATTTAATTCACTTTTTTTTTTCTCAAATCATGACCACAGACAGAAATTTTGGCCTATTGCAGGGTCAATCACCCAGATAATGTTACTCTTTTACATGGATCCTGCATGTAGAGAATGTTATGACATACTGCCGGGCCCAGCACCCATATTTTAAGCCTTTTGTGGAACTGCGATTTCTCTTTTATGTGCCGTTTTTCTCAAACCCTTAGCAAGGAATAATTTGTATACTTGTTTCCCAGTCAAATATGTAATCATGGCAATTTGCTAAGTAAGAAGCAGGGAATGGCAGGCATCCTTAAATGGAGTTAAATAAATCCTAATTACTTACACCTGCAGAAGCTGTTGCTTTTGTGAGGTATGTGATTAGCAGCCAGTGTGTACTGGAAAATGTGATTCTCTGTCTAAATATGGGATGCAGCCCAGAGGTCCCTCAGTTCACAGCTCTCTCACTGTGTACATTAGCCCAGCCTGGGCTCTCCTGGCCACTTTTTAAGGCTGACTGCATGCCTGAATGCAGTGTGTGGCCAACTGAGCCCATTCTTCTTGTTCCATGTGCAAAGCAGCTGTGATCATTTAAAAAAAAATTGGTTCTGTTTAACTTAGTGATTATGAACTTTCTGCTTTTCTAGCCCAGTGATTCTTGGCCTTGGCTACATATTAGAATCACCAGGGACACTTTTTTTAAAAATTCTGATTCCCAAGCTGCACACAGTTAAGTCAGACTCTCTGGGGGATCAAATGTGTAAAGTGCCCTTAGCGATTACAAATGTGCTGTCAAGTTTGAAAATGAGTGGTTCCCAAACTTCAGTTAGCAGGCTTGTTAAAACAAAGATTGCTGGACCCTACCCCCTAGATTCAATAAGAGGGAGACAAGGGTGTCCCAAACTTTGCACTTCTCATATTTATTACAAAACACTGTCAAGGTTTGCTGTGGTTTGGATATGGTTTGTCCACACCAAACTCCTACTGAGGCTTGGTCCCCAGTGTAATGGTGCTGGGAGATGGTGAGACTTTTAAGAGGTATTTGGATAACAAGGGATCTGCCCTTGACAAATTTAATGACATCTGGTGGGAGTGCGTTCTCCCTCTCCCCAGACTGGATTAGTTACCAACAGAGGGGATTGCTGTAGAATGAGGCTGACTCTCCTGTATTTTATCTTTGCACTTGCCCACTTCCCATTCTGCTTCTCCATCATGTTATGATACAGCACAAGACTCTCACCAGGGTCATAATATGAAACCCCAGGCTCCAGAATCATGAGCCAAATTAACCTTTATTCTTGATAAATTAAAAATAAAATCTTATTTATTTATTTTTGTGGGCCTTAAACAACATGAATTTATTTTTCACTGTTTTGGAGGCTGGGAAGTCCAAGATCAAGGTGCTAGTCAATTTTATTATTATTATTATTACCACTATTATTATTATTATACTTTTCTGGGGTACATGTGCAGAACATGCAGTTTTGTTACATAGGTATACACCTGCCATGGTGGCTTGCTGCACCCATCAATCCGTCTCCTACATTAGGTATTTCTCCCAATGCTATCCCTCCCCTAGCCCCTTATCCCAACAGGCCCTAGTGTGTGATGTTCCCCTCCTTGTGTCCACGTGTTCTCACTGTTCAACTCCCACTTATGAGTGAGAACATGTGGTGTTTGGTTTTCTGTTATTTTGTTAGATAAAACCTTTATTCTTGATAAATTATCCAGTCTCAGGTATCATTACAGCAACAGAACACAGACTAAGAGAAAGATCAAAACAATGTTAAATTCCTTTTGGAGTTAGAATATTTAACTATTTTTTGCACATCACAGGCATTGACTGTCATGTTCATAAATGTTTAATAGGTGTTAGCTCATACAATCATTTTCACAAGGCTGTTTCCTTCTTATTTTTCACGTCTTATAAAAAGTGCCATAGCTCAGATTCCCTTAAAAAGTCACCTGACTCAGTTACTCTCTCTCACTTCACCTGGTTTCTTTCATTGGAGACTCTAACTCATCTGTAATCTTGCTTCTGTCTCTTTTAGTTCCACATTAAGTTCCCAAATGGCAGAAACCCCATCTTCTTCACCTATTGGCTAGCATGCGATAGGTACTTCTTTGCCTAGTATGTAGCACATGACCACTATTTTTCTAATTGCAGAATGAATGGGTTCAGGCAGCAACATGGAAAAAGATGTATCATGGTCTACATTTCACAAATCAGCACATAATTATTAAGTAAATTATCTGGGATCACAGTGGAGGAACTAAGATTCAAATTGTCTTCTGACCAGAGCTGGGCTCTCAAACCATTCCAAGAATTGATCATCAGCCTTAAATATCAGTCTTCTTTCCTGGCAATTAACTGAGTTACTCCTTTAAGAATGCCAATTTTCTTTGCCTTACTACCACCTGGCTCAACTATTTTATTTTCCAAATAACAATAAAAATACAGCGCCCAAACTGTAGAAAGTGGCAATATCCTACTGATTTAAAAACTACTGTCCATACCAAAAATCCCATTAACAATGCCCCAAAGAATTAAGTAAGATTTCTACCTCATATAAAATCATAAACATTTTATTTTAAAATGTTGATATTTAGGAGAAAAAAAGCTACATGAAAGTAAGTGGATTTGAATTATCTGACTTTATTTAGCATGCAATGCCATTTATTCTGGCAATAAATTAATATGTACAGTTATAAAAAATGTTGGGTGCTTTTTCCAACAAAAAGGTTTCTGAATATGCACACTAGAATATATGCAGAATCCTTTAAACAGTCAAATTCATAATTTTTAAACCCAGAAGCATGGTAACATCAAGTTACGGAAGAATGGACTTTATCTGTAACTCATGATTTAGTTTGAGTTTATAAAGGTTTCAATTACCATTTCAGTTCCTACAAGCTACCAAGCCTGAAATTAGAGAACTGACAGCTGAGAAATGAAATCACCTGATCGAGTCTCCTAATTGTACAGCTGAAGAATTCAATGGACTTGCCAAAGATTACAAAGCTAAAAAGAGACATAGCCTGGATTACAAATCAGTTTTTATAGGTGCTCCAGAAATGTCTTGGGCTAAATAAGGAATATATATCACACAGAACTTCAGTCATATATCAGTGTCCAGTTTTACTTTCCTGACTCATTATCTTTTAGAGATGAGGTCTTGGCCTGTCACACAGGCTGGAATGCTGTGGTGTGATCACAGCTCACCACAGCCTCAAAATCCTGGGCTCAAACACTTTGCTCATGGCCCCACACCTTGCTAATTAAAAGAAAATTTTTAGAGACAGGGTCTCTCTATGTTGCACAAACTAGTCTTGAACTCCTGGCCTCACATGATCCTCCTGCCTCAGCTTCCTGAGTAGCTGTGATTACAAGCACGAGCCACTGCACCTGGCTCTGATACTACTTTATGCTTAACACAGGATTCAATCTTGATGTGTTCTTTTATAGTTCACAACCTTAGTGACTCAACTTTTTAGAAATAAAGAAATATATGATATGCTTTGCTCCTCTCATTAGAAATGATTTTATTTAGAAATAAAAGAGGTAACATGTTGGCAATACCTAGAAAACCATCAACATGAGCATCTTTGCATTAACATGAGCATCTTTGCAGGTGATCCCACCATAGTAGGAGAGTACTCTGATCTGTTCATCTGAGCAGTCATTTTGCTTTTGCAAGGCAGTTGTGGATTACTTCTGGAATGACAGTGTCCCGAACAGCAATGAGATTTCTCTTCACATCCAGAATATGCCAATAATGTACCAAGCACTTTCAGCATACAATTTTTAGTAATTTATTGTCTCAGTCTAGCGGCTGCACGTAGCCACGCTGATGGCAGGTAAAAAAAGGCTACTCACTTGTTTTTTAACCTCCAATGAACATGTGCAGTGCATTTACCAATCAGTAATGGAACATTCACATTACACTAATTTATTTTTCTAATTGGAGAAGCCATTCCTACAACAACCTGACAGACATCAGTGCATTAAAGTTTTTTATTTATACCCAGTAAAGTTGTGTATATAAAGTTAATTTTCAAATTTCCCATGTATATGATTATTTCTTGCTATTCTTAGTACTGCAGCAAAGGAAGACTGATAGACTATCTTTATGTTTCTTTTTCTCCAAGGCAACATTTCCATGCAGGAATGAATGTCTGGTTTGGCTGAAGGTTATAGAGGCTTATTAAATGTGCTCTCATAGGCATATTTATTCACAATAGGCCCCTCATTTTCAAACTCATTCTCTGTTGTATATGCTTTATCTTGTAGTAGTGGCATGACACTGTGATATCCCAAAAGCACAGTCACTGGCCATGAAGACTTGATATTAACCCCTATCTGGAATGCAATTTCATTAGCCTTATCAAGAAACAAACAAAAACCCTGATACAGAAATATGACGTGCTCTGATCTGCCAAAGTCATTCAAACATTTCATTTACTACACTCGTATGCTTTGCTCTTCTCATTCTGTTAACAATTTCACTTCTTTTGGATGCCTTTCTTTTCATCTTGTCCTGACTTCCGGGGAATATACAGAATATAAGAAAAGTCTCTATTCTTTCATCACTTCACTTTGGACTTTCTTTCTTGTTCACTAACTTTTAGCTCTGGGGAAATTGTGACCTCACTGTATCTTCTTTTAATACTATGACTGAACTCTGTGCAGGAAGCATTACAGAAATGACATGTTGAACAGAATGTGTCCATTCCAATGGGAAAACTAAGGAGACAGGCTTGGTACAGAAACTAGAAGTGTGGGACTGCTGAAGCAACTAGTTTTAAATTTAGAACAGCAAAGCTGATGTCAAATTTCAAAGGAGGGACTAATTTTAATCATCTTAATAACCAAGTCAAAAATATAATCTCTTTTGGAATCCTAATGACTGAGGTAGATGACGCTGTTATCACATATTAAAGCAATTTGGTTTAAGACATGAAAATACCACTGCTGTTCTGTAAGAGTGTGAATTCTTTCCAACAACTGCTGATTTCATCCAACTGTTCAGTATTTGAAGGATTCTTCAGCATTTAACTAATTTAACTAATTGTTGGCTGAAGGGGCTGGGACTGATTCTGCACACACAAACTGATCCCTGTGTCACACACAAACTGATCCCTGTGTCACAATGCATTAATATTAAACCTTCATTTTGTTACAGAATCAATCCAGCTCTTTTAATTTTGTTTTTCCATTGCTATTATCATTTCATCCTTGTTCAAAGAGCCAATAATATCACCAGAATTAGAATCTTAAACATGTATCAGTTTTTGTTTCTGAATTCATTATTTAATATAAATCACCTTATAAACACACATGCCCATTTTCAGTACAGAGCAACCACTTCTCAGAAATCACATAAAGACATGTTACATCTTTTAAATTTCTGTGTTAATTACTACTTACACTAAAACTTCTCCACTTCAATATTTGGTCATTCAAATACCAGTCCTCTTTAAAGTAATTACTTCTTCCAACTAAAAGGGACAGGTCTTTATGTGTTTCCCAAAACAGATAATTTGCAATGTTAGCTACAGAGATGGATAAATGAAATTCCATCTCTGACCACTTATCCAGGCTTATGTCAGCTACCACAAGAAATCTCTGCCTCCGAGGTTATCCCTCATCTCCAGCAATCTGATTCCCAAAAGATTGGCCCTACTCTGTCCCTACTGCTTTGTTGCCCAGTATTTGAAACCCTTTCAGTGTTGTGGTTATAACCGACCATAGAGTTTCAGCTAGGTAAAGAGAATGCGAAGGGAGTGAGGGGCAGTGAAAGGGTGGTAGGATGAATATGATGTCGTTCCAACGGGGTTCGGGTATGGCATCCAGGGTGGATAAATGAGGGCAACAGCACTCTTCTCTCTCTCCTTCCTGTTCTCTTGGGAAAACCATAAACCTAGTTAAATCTAACCTTCTGTGTCTATATTCACTTATGAAGACTGAATTGCTACCACCTTTAACCCTCTCTTTATCCTCCATCACAACTGTTTACCGTCCCATGTCTCTCTCTCGTTTGCAGCAAACTCCTTAAAAGAAATGCCTATACTCACTGCCTTCTGTTCTCTCATCCTCTCCCACCAGTTTTCTGCCCATTGGTTTCTTCAATCATGCACCGTTCCTGTTACTCCATAGAAAATGCTCTATCACCTTCACAAATGAACTCAGTGTTGCTAAATGGTTAAATCCCTTTTTCTTTTTTGAGGTGGGGCCTCACTATGTTGCCCAAACTCCTGGGATCAAGTGATCCTCCTGCTTCAGGCTCCCAAAGTCCTGGGATTACAGGCATGAACCACCATACCCAGCCAAAGCTAATGGTTAATTCTTGATTTCTTTCTATCAGTGTCATGTGACAAGGATCACCACTTCCTTGACCCTTTCTCATCTGGTTTCCAGGATTTGACACTGCTGATTTTCCTCCTTTCTTAGCGGTTGCTCCTTTACCATCAGCTTTGGCAATTCCTCAATTCCCTCCCTGAATTTTTAAAACTGGAGTGCCTTAAGGAGCAATCCTGTATTTTATCCATCTCTACATTCACAGAACTGGTAATCTCATCCAATCTCATGGCTCTAACTGTTACCTATCACTGATAACTCCCAAACTGACATTGCTAGCCAATCTCTCTCATGAACTCCAGACATACATATCCAATTGCCTTCTCAACAGCTCAACTTGGATGACAGACCTCTCAAAGTTTGTAGGTATAATTCCAACCACTATACCAACCCCCATACCTATAGCTACATTGCCTCAACTGACAGTAACTCCATCCTCCCAGTTATTAAGGTCACAAATACTGAAATCATCCTTGACTCACTCCTTCACAAACTATATCCCATCAGTCATTCAAAGTGTATCCAGAATCTAACTACTTCTCATTACTTTCATTGCTGAAACCAGGTCCAATCTACCTATCTCCTTTAATTAGTGTAATAATCCCCTAACTGGTTTTCCCATTTCTATCCTTGCTCTCTATAGTCTACTCTGAACACAGCAGTCAACATCACTTTTTAAAAAAACTTAAGTTGGATCATAGCACTCCTATGTTCAAAAATCCTCCAATAGTTCCCTATACACTTGCAAGAAGAGACAAAGTCCTTAAAGTGATCCACAACTTTATCTTGAACTACTCCCATCCTTCTCTGCTCTGGTCACACCGGCCTTCTTTTTGTTATTTGAGAAAATCAGGCATGTTCCTGTTTTAGGTCCCCTTCGCTGAACGATACTTTACTAGACTGTCTTAGCCCCCATGACCTCATATGTACATGGCTCACTCCCCCACCTCCTTCAAATCTTTACTTAACAAGTCTTTCCTCAGTAAGGCCTGCCATGATCACCCTATGGAAAACTGCAACCTCCGCGCAGACCAGCACTCCTGATCTTCCTTGCCATGTTTGCCTTCTGTTGCAGAGCACGTTTTAATACAAGAATGAATCATTATATTTCTAAATAATAGTATATATTATAGCCTGCTTCTCTTATGAGGCTCTGTGCCTCATCTCAACTTTCTGTATATTCATTTTAGAGCTCATCCTTGAGAGTGTTAAGCTCCTTACCTAAGATTCCATTCAAAGTGCTGAACGAAACTTTTGGCAGGAGTGGGCAGTAATAACATTTTTTTTTCCTATTGTCAACATCCTTGGGTGAAAGACAATAGGGCAAATAAAGGCTAAAATGAAATTGTAAAGCTGCACCTAGTAATTATACCTCAAACAAGATAATGCAGAATTCAACGTATAAGCCAGGCATGAAATACCATACAATTGTTTCCGAAGTAACTCTAGAAGCTCTAAGCAATTTTAATTACATATTAAATAGAAGAGAAATATAAAGATTGTCCATTAAATAATCTATATAATTACTTTCTTCTATTTAATAAGTAATAATTTTCACTAGACAAAGCTAGATTTAGCTTTTTAAAAATTTATTATTTTTTTTAAATTTACTACTTGGCTGTTTATCAAAGGTGTTTAAAACCTGACTAAAAAAACATACCGCACTTTACCTAGCACACTGAAACATTCTCCTGCCCTCATCACTGACAGGCTAATACGAGTCCTTGTCACTGCCTTACAACCCCCTTCTCCTGTTTTAAAATTATATCACTTTCTTTGTCACAAATCACTTTTATAATGAGAGGGCAGCTAGGACACGTTGCCATGTCTTCCACATTCTCCAGATCTTCCTACAAGGAAATCAAACACCATGTCGTCAGCATAGTCTTCTCTTCTCCACCTCCTCCCCCAAACCTATCCCACCGCTAGGTGCAAGTCTCTAGGTGGCTTGCCTTCCCCACAAGGTGAGTGAGAACCCCAGGGCCTTTAGCAAGAAATGCCGAAATCATTTTCCCTTGGAAGCGTCACTTAGGGGAAACAGGAAGGTTAATTGAGCTTCAGTCGCCCCAAAAGCCCTGGGAAAGAAAAACCGAGTCACCTCCTAGACAGAAATATCCCGGACGAGGACTCTAAGGCAGGGAGACAGGTTCCCCGCCGCCCTCTCCCTGGCCTAATCTAAGGTCAGAACTACGTGCCTACCGAAAGAGCTCCGGGTATTAGGTGGGGTGGGGGGATGCGGGAGGAGGAAGATTCAGCAACAGGAGGAATATTCAGCAACAGCTTGGGTAACCCAGCACAGCAAAGGCTACCCAAAGACAGAAGGAACACGGCGGAGCAAAACTGCGCTTACTTGGGTGAAGCTGCATAAGGGGCCCTAAAGTTACCTTGGTGATGGAGAGGTTATCTCCACATGGGCAGCGATAGAAATAGCTATCGGAGTCCTCTTCATATTGAAAGTCCTTGACTTCCAGCTCGTCTTGAAACACTGCCATGGTCAGCCGGGTCGCCAAAGAGATGACACCCAGCTAGGGTCGGAGACACTGGGAAGAAAACAACTCTTGCTCAGTGGGGTAGCGCACCCCTCCTCCTATTGAACGGCCGTGACCAATAGAATGTGGGGCTTGCTCGCGCCACTGCGTTCTGTCTGGGACTGCGTAGTATCCTAGGCAGTAGTAGCTGAACTTGGCCAGGTCTGCAAGCTAGATGCCAATGGAGAAAGTTTCCCTGCTTATCGCCTACTTTAGGCCTTAAACAGCCCGCTGAAGGCTGCAGCAGATGCTAGGTGGCATCTTCCTGGCCCTCGGGAAAGGCGGAGTGGGGAGACGAGAGCAGCTTAGCGTCCTCCACCTCCCTGGTGAAGGACTAAAAGTTCCCCTAGTATTTCTGTTCCCCTAGTGACGTTGAGCCCAGGGCGACTGTCAGCTTGTTAGTTCCTGGTTGCAGGTATATCCCACTTCTTTCTCACCCCTGACATCTTAAAATACCCTAAACTGTGTTGCTGAAAGGACCAAGCCATAGAACATAAAGATTGAATTCAAGTCTTCTGTTTGCCAGGCGTGTAGCATTATTGACTATGATAATTTGTAGTAATAGTAATAACATTACCTTTTATTATTGGGAAGTTATGTGCTAGGTGTTGCAGTAAGTGGAGGTGTCAACTCTAGGAGTTTACATGATATTCCGTTTTATTAATCTTTAAACTGAGGTACAGAAAGTTGGACATCTTGACCAAAATTATACACCTAGGAAATAATGAAGAGCTTGTCTGTCTCCAAAGCCCAGGAACAAATTACTTCTGTGAGCACGTTTTTTCTTTGTGAAAGAAATGTTGTCAGTGGGCAGGTTTATCAGGGTGAGGCCTATCATTTTGTCTTGAAAGCAGTGCTAGTGCCTGTTTTGGTACAACCAATTCCATTGGGTCTTACTCAATTACCAGGCATTTTAATATCTTAGTAGAGAAGGAATGCATCCTAGTGAGAGGTGAAGCCAGCTGGGCTTCTGGGTTAGGTGGGGACTTGGGGAACTTTTCTGTCTAGCTAAAGGATTGTAAATGCACCAATCAGCACTCTGTGTCTAGCTGAAGGTTTGTAAATGCACCAAGCAGCCCTCTGTAAAAACAGGCCAATCAGCGCTCTGTAAAATGGACCAGTCAGTGCTCTGTAAAATGGACCAATCAGCAGGATGTGGGCAGGGCCAAATAAGTGAGTAAAACCTGGCCACCTAAGCCAGCATGGCAACCTGCTGGGGTCCACTTCTAGGCTGTGGAAGCTTAGTTATTTTGCTCTTAGCAATAAATGTTGCTGCTGCTCACTCTTTGGGTCAGCACTACCTTTATGAGCTGTAACACTCACCCTGAAGGTCTGCAGCTTCACTCCTAAAGTCAGCGAGACCTCGAATCCACTGGGAGGAAAGACAACTCTGGAGGAGCTGTAATAGTCACTGTGAAGGTCTGAGGCTTCACTCTGAGGTTAGCGAGACCACGAACCCACCGGGAGGAATGAACAACTCTGGAGGTGCAACATTTAAGAGCTGTAACACTCACTGTGAAGGTCTGCAGCTTCACTCCTGAAGTTAGCAAGACCACGAACCCACCAGAAGGAAGTAACTCCAGGCACATCTGGACATCTGAAAGAACAAACTCCGGACACACCATCTTCAAGAACTGTAACACTCACCCCAGGGTCCACAGCTTCATTCTTGAAGTCAAGGAGTCAAGATCTCACTGGAAGGAACCAATTCTGGACACAGTAGTTGGAATAAACGATCTGAGATCAGAGTCTTGAGTTGTTTATTAGCTCTGGCAAATGGATATTTAAGTTCTTTGGGCTTTATTTTCTCTTCTAAGAAAGGGTTGGAGTAGAGATGATTATAAGATCCCTTTTAGATGTAACGCCGCACTTTTGCATGGAAATTATGAGTTTTACTTGGTTCAGCAATTATGTATAACACATTTAGTTTACATGTACATAATATATCCCTGTGCTTATATTTACACACTCATATGTTGGCATGAAGTTACCAATTTTGTGCATACTTAGATGAACCTCCACCAGTGTGGCCCTTTTAGAGCTTGAAAACTTAAAGGCAGAGGAGTTTTAGGGAGAAAATCCAGAAGTTACATTACAGGACTTTATGGAGGATTATTTCGAAGGCCTCACAAACACTTAATTTTGTGTAATTATAGATTTACCCAGCAGCTAGGAAATATTTGTTAAACTTGTCAAGGATTATCTGTGATTATTCTAGTCTGTCTGGGCAAAGGAGAAACCAGAGAAACCCCAGCAAAGCCCACTCAGGTTGATAGCTGCTCCGTTTATCACTGTTGACACAAATACTTCCCACATAGCCTGTTGGAGAGAGGAAAAAAAGGAGATTCTCCATGTCTATTCTGTAGTCCTGATGATCATTTGGAGGTTGAGAGCCATCTTTAGTTCTTTAGTACTTCTGAGTTTAAGTACTTGAAATATGAGCCATTTTTGTATGTAAGAGAAATGGGTGTAGTCATATTTGGCTCATGAGAAGTATAAATTGGTAGATCTTTTCGGAAGCAATTCACATCTTTCAAAAAGAACTTGCTGAGGAATTTTTAAATCTGAAGTTAGTAGTCCAAATGTTTCAGGGTTGTTGGGTAGTTTTTCTTTGTAATGTTCCAACTTTTCGTTGAATACATGTAACCTAAAATGGAAAAAACTAATGAGCTACTTATTAATAATAGTTGACACTATGTTGGTCATACAATGTGACTAAATCCTTTTGTACGTTATGTCATTAAAACAACCCAATGAGTTATAAATGTTATTATCCCCATCTTTAACACTGAGAAGCATGAGGCTTAGGGGCTGAGGAACTTGCCTAAGGCAAAGCTGGTAAATGGCAGTAAGCTCTGATGAGAACTAAAATCTATCTGACCCTAGATCTAGGATTGTAATTAACAATAATGTCATTTTAATTAACAATGATATACCATTTGTGATGGTACTTCAAGCAGAGCTAAATTTAAAAAGCTGGGCTGTAGCTCTGCAGACTGCTGAGATCTTCCACTAAGCAGTGCTCATTCTCATAAGAACTAGATTTGGAGAGGGGGAGGGTCTCCATGGCTTTCCATATGTTTTCATCCTGGCATCTGTTGGCCATCCCCATTGCCTTTCCGAGGCATCCCCATTGCCTTTCTGCCCAATTTGAGCTTGTACTGTGTTGAAGAAGATAAAACCATAGCCAAGCATGTAATGTAGTTTATTTTACTCCACCCAGCACTTTTAAAGAAAACATTACAATGACTACCAAACTTTACATTTATTCCTAAAAGGATGGAAAAATTTTGTAATGACACACTTTTGGACCCTGAGAGTGTGACACAAGCAGATTTACTAGTTTCTTCAGAGTAATTTGAGGTCACAAGTTTATTTTATTTATCATAAATGTTAATTAACACTGCTTATCTAGAAAAAATCAGTGCCTAGGATTCTTAGCATAAGTTCAGATTTAGAAGTAAGTCATAATTGTATAATGGAAATTCTGTGTGATGAGTGCTGTTGTATATCAGGTAAGAGGGAGTTGTTTATTGCCAGTAACAAACCTCCACCTTTCTAGATTGTTTCACGAGGAAGAAAAGGTGTTAATGTATTAAGATTGATTTTAGTAGTACTCTTGCTTGCCAGGGACTTTAGTAGACATTTTATTTATTCCTCTCAGTAATCCAGTGAGGTGGCATGGGTAGTGTTAAAATGGCAGGAGGAGACTTGCTGAGTATTAGAAAGCAGAAAGGAGTCACACCTGAGCCTAGTTCTGCTGATTTCCAGCCAAATACTCTATGTATACTACTTGTTTACCACTTAGGTTTCTTTGCCTAATGGCGTAAGAGGAGCCCTTTTGCTCCCTCAGTGACACCTAAGATTCTAAATAGACAGACGCCATGATTGTTCTTCCATCTTACTAAATTTCAGTACATTTATGCTTGCTGAAGCATTCTTGGTTTTTCTGTTTGTGTCAGTGTCCTCTCACACCCTGTCTAATGTATCAGCAAGTTTTGGGGCTCTAATCCCAAAATTTATGTCATTCATCTACTTCTGCCGTCTCTGTAGCTGTTACCTTATTAAAATCTTAGACCAGAATCTTTTAACTAGACTTTCTGTTTCCACGCCTGCCCCTGTCCCTCTATTATTCTTCCCAGAGCAACTTGAGCAGTAGTTAAAAAATATAAATTAGATCTTGTCCTTCTCCTGATTGATTCAGACTGTTAAGTTGCTTCCTGTAAATTACCCTTAGGATAAAATTCCTACCCTTACCGTAGACTGCTGAACTACATCTCATTTCACTCTTACCAGCTTACTGCTCTCCAGTCACACTGGCCTTGGTTCCTATAACATGCCGGGTTTATTTTTGTGTTGGGACTTTTGTTCTTGCTAGTTCTTCTGCCAGAGTGGCCTGCTCTTAACATTTGCTTTTGTGCCTTTTCATCATCATTCAGGTCTCAGCCAAGGTCTCTTCACTAGAGAGATGTCTTTCCTGATACTTCCCCCACCTACCCACCCCATCACTCTTACTTTGTGTATCACACTCATAATCTGTGATTATCTTGTTATTTGTTTACTACTACCTGTCTCTGGAACTGTAATAGCTTCATTGTGGCAACGGCCTTGTGTCTGGTTCTTTATTGTATCTTCACGGCCTACAGTAGTGCCTGGCACCCCTGTAATTGTTGAATGAACTGAGTATACCTGTTGAACTGAAACTGGTGTCAACTTAAATCTTAAATTTAATCTGTCACTTCCAGAAATTTGCTTTAATATGTATTTCATTGGTGTCAGTTTTCTTTAGAATTTATTATAATTTTCTTCATTTCAGAAATAAAGTTAATTAAGATTTTTTGGTACGGGAAGGCCTGTGAGGATTCAGACATTGATGGGATATTCTTCTTTATATGCTTTTAGAAATAATTTGATATATATTGTTCTGCTGTTATTGATTAAATATCTATAGTGTGAAACCACTGGACATATTTCAAAAAAATAGTAGCTTTCTAATTTTTTATATTTTATTTAAAGTACTGGTAAGCTTTGGAAAGCGCTTTGGAAACCACTTTGAATAGAATTTTATAAAAGTGTCCTTTATTTACCAATAGGTGACAGACACTCTTGGTCACGGTTACTTTTACAAAATAAAATCTTAGGATTTTAAACAGAACAGGTGTTTTTTTGTTTGTTTGTTTGGTTGGTTTTTTTAATGGAATTTTGTTTGTATTGCCCAGGCTGGAGGGTAATGGTGTGATCTTAGCTCACTGCAACCTCCACCTCCCGGTTCAAGTAATTCTTCTGCCTCAGCCTTCCTAGTAACTGGGATTACAGGTGCCTGCCACAACACCCAACTAATTTTTTGTATTTTTATTAGAAGTGGGGTTAGTTATTTCAAGAAGTTCAAAACTTCTTGGGTTTCAAAAAACTGTTGAATACCTTATGCATTTCAAGTTATCAAAATGATAGTTGTAGAATTTAGATACTCAAATATGAGTGAAAAACACCAATGTCCATATTTTAGTAAACTGATGTTATCAAGATAGATTCTGGTTTCCTACTTAATCTTGTTTAACAAGTTTAAGAGTTTCCTGTTAATCTTGCTTAACTAGTTTAAGAGTTAACATGTACTTTGACTTGAAACCAGGAGGCAGAGGTTGCAGTGAGTCAAGATTGCCCTACTGCACTCCAGTCTGGGCAACAGAGTAAGAATCTGTCTAGAAAGAAACAATAACAACAACAACAAAAAAGTAGAAAAGTTAACATGTATTTTGTATACTTCTTGATTTTGGAAGCTGATGGCTTCACTAAGGCAGTTGAATCAAGTAATTGTGTGTTCAGGGCTGTGTTAACTATATTTCTCTTTGCCTCATCACTTTAATACAAGTGATTTTTCTGATTTAGCTTTTAGGCATACTTTTTTCTCATCTCCAATTTTTTCTTCTGGAATTTTTTTAGAAGGGTATTTTCCTTGATTGCCTTCACGCAAAGGACAAATTATTGGAACTGTACTTTGTTTTAAATATCACATCCCCCATCTGATGTCAAGAGAGTCAGGAATGAAATGGTCACTACATAGTAACTGGTATTTATTATAAACTCATCAATCTCGCTTTCTATTTTTGCACCACTTTTCAAGTTTTTCTTTGTCATTTAGAGGATATGGGTAAAAACTCAGCTTCTGGTCTTTATTTCTTTTTTGTCCCTGGTGATTCTTAGAGTAAATTGCTTTCCTATAGCTGAGTATCACTTGTCTGAGCTCCTGGGAGACCAGGGCCAACAAGAGGTGCAAGGTGGCCCTTCTCCCATTTCAGATTTTTATAGGAAAAAATTGTTGGACTTTTGGTGGGTTATTGATGAGGGGGTAGAGGGTTGTTTCTAAATCATGCTTTTCTGTAGTGGAATGGATAAGGAATCAGAGAGACCTTGGGGTTGAAGAGGATATTTATTATTTGGGTGCACCGGCCCAGTCGGATTAACATCCAAAGAACTGAACCCTGAACAAAGAGTCAAGTTACCTTTTAAGATTTTCGTGGGTGGGGGGGAGATTAGTACAGAGGGAAACATATCACGGAGGCAAGAAACAAATACAGTTATTCAACTGAGACATGCATTACATTGTTTCTTACTTTTCAAAGAAAAGCATGTTTGACAACTTGAGTTTATCTGTCTAGTGAACTTGCAGCTGCACAGCTAGAGAAACAGGGTCTTCACAATGCCTGGGAAAGGGAGAGATAAGGCTCAGTAGACACAGAAAAACACACAGTTAATTGTTAAAGAACTCCAGCCTTTCTCTTCCTCGGGGGAATTGGGTTTTCTTACATACAACTGAGTTTTTGCTTACACATTCTTTAATTTGTTTTAATTCCTGTTCTATTTCTACTTTTTATTTCACTCATTTGCCATAGTTGTTCTTGGCAACAGCAGCTCCTTAAAACATAGTTGTTGAATGACTGAAAGAAAGAAACTAATGTTTTAACTCCTTGCTAAGCCTGAGGTTGGGAGGTTGTCCCTTAGAGTGGATAGAAAGAATGGTGGAGCCTCATCCCATAGCTGTTCCAATGAAACTGCTAGAAAGCAGATTGTAGTTCTTTGTTTAGATTTTTAAAAATCAAAAATAAATCCTGACTGTGTCCAGGCCATTCCTTTGATGACAAGTAGTCTTGGGCCCAAGGTTGCCTACATGGAGACCACAGGAGGGTGAAGGGAGCCTGGGAAGAAGGATAGATAAGTGCTGGAGATCTAGGAGCTCCAGTTGAGATTCTGTTCTGGCGCTGATGAGAGAAGACAGGTTGCCCTTTCTTATCTTTGTTGCAGGCCTCCCAGGACTTCTTGGCTATAGCACATATGATTTACATGACCTGAAGATGACTCTAGCTTCTGCCCAGTTTTGAGTCTTGTCAAATTTTAAGCAGAGATCATTTGTCAACTATTTTGATCCCAGATTTGAATTTTGGGGGGAAGGGAGGAGCCACTGACCTGGTGGGATATCATAATCCATTCATGGAAATGGTCATCAGTATCTCAGAGGTGAAGGGAATATGTGAAGCTCTGGGCCCCTACAAGGAGCCCTGACTTATCTATTGGCTCCAAAGTGCCCAAGCTGAAGGCATAGGAGCATGATGAGATGCAGGGATGTGGGATTATCAAGGGGCACGTCTACCAACTGGTGGAGGCAGTCTGCAGGGGAGGAAATTTAAAGGTATGGGGAAAGTGCCTAACCCAGGCTTCTCTACATCAGGATTGGAGGTGCAAGGTGAGAATCCCCAGTGAAGCATGGGATGGGAGGATAGGGAGGTGTCACCCACTGCCCGTGTTCAACCAGCACCACAGCTGGCTTTGTGCCTGCTACTGTCAGAGAGCAAGGGTCACCTATCCTGGAGATTTCAGCTCTGCTTGCCATCCTGCTGCTGACTCAGTATTGGCAGAATTGCTGAGATGGGCCAGGTCATAGCCTTTGCCTGGGGTGTTCGTCCTTTCAGTGTCATCATTCTTGTGCCAAGGGCTGAACAGCATTTTCTGGTCTGGCCAAGAATATCCTGTTGCTCTTGCCAGAAATGCCGTCGAGATCTTTTTGATACTTAGGTTGAGCTAATTCCAACCAGAGTGGCTTGGAAATCATAGTGCAGTGGCTCAGAGTATAGGCTCAAGAGCCCCTGAGCCAGATTGCCGGGGTTCAAATCTCAACTATACTACTTACCAGGTAGATGACCTTGAGCAAGTCACAACAGCTCTATGGCTCATTTAAAATTACACACTGACAACTACAAGTGAAAGGGAGATGATACTGCTAGCTACCTACCTACCTACCTACCTGATAGGGCTGTTAGGGGATTGAATGTGATCATACTTGTAAAGTGCTTACCAGAACATTGCATGAGTGTGTTGTCATTATTAATTTGCTATTCCTTGTCCTATTCAGAAAGGATTTCAAGAGCATTAGATTTAGTCCACTAACTTGGAACCTTCTTGTGGGTGTGGTCTGTCTTGTTTATCGCTGTGCCAAGCACAAAATAGGTACTTCATAAATATTTGTTATATGGGTGAAAGGGCCTCTCAAGGTTGATGAGCTGGATTAAAGTAACTTCTTAAGGATCCTCTGGCTCTATGAGTTGGAAAAAATGTCTCTTCTTTTGACATGAGACGCTTTTACAGACTACTCAAGAGACTATGCTACTCTGATATTTGTATCCTTCTCATGTTTTATTTATTTATTTTTATTTTTTCAAGCATACATCAAAATAGAGATAGTAAAATGACTTATCTTACATCCATCCCCAGCTTCCATGACTATCAACATTCTATTGTTTTTGTAAGCCCTCAGCTTCTTTGTGGGGGTGTTCTTCTTGCTGGTGTGTTTCCAACAAAAATGTAGCAATTATATTGTGTCACCTGTAAATTCTTCAGTGTATATTTCTAACACATACATCACCTCAGCACAACCACAATGTCATCATCATATCTAACACAAGAGACAATGACTCCTTAATATCATCTAAGACCTTTCTGTGTTGTGTCTCCTCATGGCCTCAAAAGTCCAAATATTGCATTAGGTTACTGTCTTTTAAGTTGGTTTTAATCAATGGCATACTCCTTGAGCCCTCTACACATATACATTGACACTTTTTTCCTTCATAATGCATTTGTTAAACAAACTGACTCATTTGTTCTGTAGGCTTTCCTATAGTTTGAACCTGGCCTACCATACCCTCAGGGTGTTGCTTGATCCTCTCTCCTCTGTATTTCATGTAAACTAGTAATGAGATCTAGAACTTGTTTATATTCAGATCCAAGATTTTTTTGCAAGCCTATATTATAAAGTGTTTCACTTCCTACTGCATTACACAAGGCATATAATGTCTGTCCCACTTTTAATGCTGTTAAGATGGATCAGTGGTTTCAGCATTTGTCAGCCTGATGAATCCAATATAATGGTCTTCAACTAACTTTCACCTAATTGTTTTAGCAGCCATTGATCATTGCCAATAGCTATTTTTTCATTAAGGATTAATTATCCATTTCTGTTTTTCTTTCTGCATATATTGTCTCTGATTCTTCCATACAGAACTTTCCCTCATCAGCTTTGAGTCCCCTGAAATGAGTCTGTAAAGAAAAAGCAGGATTGCTGCTTGATTTCTTTCCTTTTATTCATCAATTAGTGTACTATGAGTTGGTGCTTTAGCAACCTTCAGATGATCAGTGAGATTATTTAAAATATCATTATGAACTCATGTATTTTTATACATTTGATTGTTTTCATCTATTGCAGTCAATTTTTTTTTAGTGTTCACCTTATTTCAGGTCACCCCTGCTGTGTCAGTGGTTCACACTGGAGTCATTGTGGTTGATGAGGTTTGGGGCTGTTAATAGGTGTAAAAGTGCTCTAATAAACAGGTAGGAGGAAAAGGAGATGTGTGTGGTGTTAAGAAGCCTCATGCAGGAGAATGGTGTGAACCCGGAGGGTGGAGCTTGCAGTGAGCTGAGATTGCACCATTGCACTCCAGCCTGGGTGACAGAGTGAGACTCCACCTCAAAAAAAAAAAAAAAAAAAAAAGGCCTCATGAAGAAAGTGTTTCATAGAGGATGGATTGGCTAGCTGTGTCATGCTGGTGATAGGACAGGAAAGATGAGTTCTGATGAGTGATGATTGAGTGGACATTGATTTGGTAACTGGATGGTCATTGGTGATCTTGATAAAGTGGATGGAGGGAGTGAAACCATTGAAGTAGAGTTAAGAGCAATTCAGAGGAAAGAAATTATAATTAATATAGATAATAGTTTTAAAGAAATGTATATAAAGAGAAGAAAAAAGATGGAATGGTAACTGGAAAGGGAAGAGGGGTCAAGGGAACATTTATTGTACTTATTGGGTTGTTTTATTTTTGAAACTTTTTGTTTTGAAATAATTTTAGATTTACAGAAGAGTTGCAAAGACAGGGGTCCTCTTTATCCTTCATCCAGCTTCCCCAGATGTTTAACATAACTATGGTATGTTTATCAAAACCAGGAAATGAACACTACTGCTAAGTTGGTGCAGTACTATTAACTAAAGCACAGTTTTTTTTTAAGGTGAGTGAAATAACAGCCTGATTGTATGAAAAGCCATGAAAGAGTCATTCGGTGGGACTCAGGGAAGTGACACCTTTTTCCAGAGGATGATGTATTAACTATCATTTTTTGACCATCTGCTCTGTGCAGTCACTGAGTTAGACATTGAAGACAGGGAAGTATAAGACAAAGGTTATATTAGGAATAAGTTAAATACTTTGGGAAACACTTTTTTAAATGAGCCTAACAGTGATAGAAGGCATCTTCTGGAAATAACCTTATTACACATTGAGAACTTTTCAACAAAATTGAAAGTGGAATTGCACTGGGGGAATTTTTTTTTCACTTGTCACTGTTTGAAAGAGAAGCTATAGCAAATGGATGACTGGGTGAGTCACTGGAATGACAGATCCTAGGGTCCTAGGAGTTGGCGAGTGGGAAAGGCTGCACACGTGCTCTGGAGACTCAGGTGGATTGTTTTACTGGACTCATAGCACAAACACATGTGTGCATGCAGTGATTGTCAAATGATCCAAGGTCATGTCTCTCCTATTTTTTTTCTTTCTGAATTGAAAACAGAAATTTCCTTCATTCCTGGTTATTGCAGATGATCTGATAATTTAACCTGAGGGCCATTATTTCATTTTATTTTATTTTAAAACTCAAAAGATGTATACTGTTCTCATCTTAGAGAAAACAGTCAAATGTCTGGTCTTTAATATTACTCTTTCTTAACATACAGTAAGTTAGCACTGTGATAATGACATGTAGATACCTCCTAATGTGCCATAAAATCAAGGCATGCATTTTAAAATGTTTTGTGCTCAGGAATCCAAACTTTTATAGTTGTTGAGCAGCCATCTTGATCTGGTCTTTTCTGAATTCTTAAAGTTTACAGGAGCTCATCAGCCTAAACTGCCCCCTTCCAGCTCAACCCCCATGTCCTAGTTTGCTATATTTGAGCATAATAAGATTTTGTCTTTTCCTTTTTTAAAATTAATTACCTAATAAATATAACCAAAAATTTTAATTTTATTATCTAATAAAATGTGACCACAAATACTAAATAAAAGTACATAGATTAAAATGCTGAAGTTCTCTTCTCCCCTATCCTATTCCCTCACCTGGAAGGAACCTTTGAATAAAGAACTTGCTAGGTATCCTTTTAGACATTTTACAGTGTATTAACCTTGTATACACACCCAACTACGTAAACATATACAACTATGTGTACATATACAACTATGTATCTCATTCTTTTAACACACTTCAAATTCTTGGTATATACCATAATATATTTAGTGATATCTCCATGATGGACATTTAAATGGTTTGCAGTTTTTGACTATTACAAGCAATATTGCAGTAAACTTGTTTGTATAATTTTTCTGCACATATTCCTGTAGAATTACTAGAAATGCTCTTTCAGAATAAAAAATTGACTAGCGTTGCCAGGTTACCCTATAAAATACCTAATCAGTTTACATTCTAACTGGGCATGAAAGTGCCCATTTTTGGACAACATTAGATACCCTCAGTCTTTAAGTATTTTTCCCCTTCTCAGTTAGATGAAATGTGACTTTTTTAACTAATAATTTTCTGATTGTTCCATAGCTTTTTTTTTCCTAAGGTATTTTAGCCATCCTCATTTCTTCTTTTCAGAATGGTATATTCTTATTGTATATCCATTTTGATATCTTACTGATTTATAACCCTTTATAGTAATAGAATGAGTGCCAATCCTTTGTTATGTATATTACAAATATATATTTTTGCCAGTCTGTTACTAGTTCCTGAATTCTGTTTGTTGTAACATATACCAGAGTTTTCATGTTCTATCTAATCACATATGTTGGTCTTTTCCTTCAGATTTTATGGATATATTTTCTTCTGATACTTCTACAGAATAAAACTCCAATTAGGCCTGTCTGACTTAGAGACTATAGGAGCACAGAACGAAGAAACAAAAACTGAGGCAGATTAGTTGTCCATGTGTTGTGGTGGAAGGAACATGGCAGGAGGCTTCAAGAGACTTAAATCATGCCCATTCTACAATTTGTTGCCTGTGTGACTCATTCTACCTCTCTCTGCAACAGAATTTCCTTATCTGTCACTGTGGGTAGGATTATACAGTTTAAAATTCCTTTCAGCTTTACCATTCTATAATTTCATGATAGAAAACTGGGCTTCAGAGATCAAGACTGACCATCCTTTGAGATGTCAAAGGAGTATCTTAGCTGTCTTCAAATATTTGAATGATTTCTTGGAATGACTTGTTAGTATCTCTGGGGTTGACAGAGTAAGAAGACATTGTCTTGGACTGATTCAAGGGAGAAGTTTGGTTTGATACGGAGGACTTCTGGACTATAGTGTTGATTAAATTCTGGAGTCAGGGCTCAAGAGAAATAGTGGAATTACCATTAGTAAGAAATAAAACTGACTTTTGCGCACTGTGGTTTAAAGTGTACTAGCCTAAGACAGGGACTGGATTCATAAAAAGGAAGTATTTTAGAAGTTATTAACTCAGGCATTTTGTAGATCTAGAAACTGATAAGTTTGCTAGTTCTTCTTCTTCTAAGGTGATTCTCTTTTTTTGTTCTTTTTTTCATTAAACAATCAGCAAGATAGGAGGTACCCAGGAATGAAGGTTCATGAACTCAGAGGCTCATTACAGGAAGCATTTTAATGCTAAGCCTGATAAGTGAAATATATTTCTTACTATCTTTAAGCCATTATATTATTTAGAGGCCACAGAAAAATTCAAATGCAAACAACTTCATGGCTAGTGAGCAATACATTTAAATACACAAGTGTGGGCTGGGCATGGTGGCTCAGGCCTGTAATCCCAGCACTTTGGGAGGCTGAGGTGGGCGGATCACTAGGTCAGGAGATCGAGACCATCCTGGCTAATACGGTGAAACCCAGTCTCTACTAATTATATGAAAAATTAGCTGGGCGTGGTGGCAGACACCTGTAGTCCCAGCTACCGGGAGGCTGAGGCAAGAGAATGTCATGAACCCGGGAGGTGGACCTCGAAGTGAGCCGAGATTGTGCTACTGCACTCCAGCTTGGGCAACAGCGAGACTCTGTCTCAAAAAGAAATAAATGAAATGAAATGAATAAATGAAATGAAATGAAATCTGAAATGAAATGAAATGAATGCTGACATGAAATGAAATGAAATGAAATATCAAGTGTAAGTTTCACTGCATTAAAGGATGAAAATATTTTCTTTCACCCGTCAGCAAGATGTGATCATGTTTTAAAACTGTCTCTTGATGAATGAATGTCTTTACTCTTTCTTCAAGACCCAGTCCCTTGAGTTAACAACCAGGGTGGTTCTCCACCAATTCCTGGCTCAGTGCTTTGCTGGAATTGCCAGCATTACCATTAGACATCATTTGGGGGCAGAATTCCCACTCTGCCTGTCAGACCCGAGACAGACAGTTCCCTTTGCACTCTCACATGCATACCATGGCATCTTCTCAACAGTTGCTGCTTTCTGTTGCCACACAACTGCCTCTCTTGCAAAAAGAAAGACACCATTCTTTGGATCTTCTTCAGTATTATTATTTTGACACAGAGTCTTGCTCTGTCACCCAGGCTGGAGTGCAGTGGCATGATCTTGGCTTACTACAACCTCTGCCTCCTGGGTTCAAGCGATTCTCCTGTCTCAGCGTCCTGAGTACCTGGGATTACAGGCACGCCCCACCAAGCCTAATTTTTGTATTCTTAGTAGAGATGGGGTTTCACCATGTTGGTTGGGCTGGTCTTGAACTCTTCTTTTTTAAAGGGATATAATTGTTTATTATTTAGCTATCTTTTCTTTCTTTTTTTATTATAGTTTAAGTTTTAGGGTACATGTGCACAACATGCGGGTTAGTTACATATATATACATGTGCTATGTTGGTATGCTGCACTCATTAACTCATCATTTAACATTAGGTATATCTCCTAATGCTTTCCCTCACCCTGCCCCCAACACCACAACAGGCCCTGGTGTGTGATGTTCCCCTTCCTGTGTCCGAATGTTCTCATTGTTCAATTCCCACCTATGAGGGAGAACATGCGGTGTTTGCTTTTTTGTCCTTGTGATAGTTTGCTGAGAATGATGGTTTCCAGCTTCATCCATGTCCCTACAAAGGACATGAACTCATCATTTTGTTATGGCTGCATAGTATTCCATGGTGTATATGTGCCACATTTTCTTAAGCCAGTCTATCATTGATGGACATTTGGGCTGGTTCCTAGTCTTAGCTATTGTGAATAGTACCACAATAAACGTACGTGTGCATGTGTCTTTTTAGCAGCATGATTTATAATCCTTTGGGTATATACCCAGTAATGGGATGGTTGGGTCAAGTTGTATTTCTAGTTGTACGTCCTTGAGGAATTGCCACACTGTCTTCCACAATGGCTGAACTAGTTTACAGTCCCACCAACTGTGTAAAAGTGTTCCTATTTCTCCACATCCTCTCCAGCATGTGTTGTTTCCTGACATTTTAATGATCACCATTCTAACTGATGTGAGATGGTATCTCACTGTGGTTTTGATTTGCATTTCTCTGATGGCCGGTGGTGGTGAGCATTTTTTCATGTGTCTGTTGGCTGCATAAAGGTCTTCTTTTGAGAAGTGTCTGTTCATATCCTTCACCTACTTTTTGATGGAGTTGTTTGTTTTTTTCTTGTAAATTCGTTTGAGTTCTTTGTAGTTTCTGGATATTAGCCCTTTGTCAGATGAGTGGATTGAAAATTTTTTTCGCATTCTGTATGATGCCTCTTCACTCTGATGGTAGTTTCTTTTGCTGTGCAGAAGCTCTTTAGTTTATTTAGTTCCTGTTTGTCAGTTTTCGCTTTTGTTGCCATTGCTTTTGGTGTTTTAGACATGATGTTTGCCCATGCCTATGTCCTGAATGATATTGCCTAGTTTTCTTCTAAGATTTTTATGGTTTTTGGTCTAATGTTAAATCTTTAATCCATCTTGAATTTATTTTTGTATAAGGTGTAAGGAAGGGATCCAGTTTCAGCTTTTTACAGATGGCTAGCCAGTTTTGCCAGTACCATTTATTAAACAAGGAATCCTTTCCCCATTTCTTGTTTTTGTCAGGTTTGTCAAAGATCAGATGGTTGTAGATGTGTGGTATTACTTCTGAGGGCTCTATTCTGTTCCATTGGTCTGTATCTCTATTTTGGAACTAGTACCATGCTGTTTGGTTACTGTAGCCTTGTAGTATAGTTTAAAGTGAGGTAGCATGATGACTCGAGCTTTGTTCTTTTGGCTTAGGATTGACTTGGCAATGCAGGCTCTTTTTTGGTTCCATATGAACCTTAAAGTATTTTTTTCCGGTTCTGTGAAGAGAGTCATTTGTAGCTTGATGGGGATGGCATTGAATCTATAAATTACCTCGGGCAGTATGGCCATTTTCATGATATTAATTCTTCCTACCCATAAGCATGGAATGTTCTTCCATTTGTTTTTGTCCTCTTATTTCATTGAGCAGTGGTTTGTAGTTCTCCTTGAAGAGGACCTTCCCATTCCTTGTAAGTTGGATTCCTAGGTATTTTATCATGTTTGAAGTGATTGTGAATAGGATTTCATTCATAATTTGGCTCTCTGTTTGTCTTTTACTGATGTATAAGAATGCTTGTGAGTTTTGCACACTGATTTTGTATCCTGAGATTTGGCTGAAGTTGCTTATCAGCTTAAGGAGATTTGGGGCTGAGACAATGGGGTTTTCTAGATACACAATCATGTCACTTGCAAACAGGGACAATTTGACTTCCTCTTTTCCTAGCTGAATACCCTTTATTTCTTTATCCTCTCTGATTTCCCTGGCCAGAACTTCCAACACTATGTTGAATAGGAGTGGTGAGAGAGGGCATCCATCTTGTGCAGTTTTCAAAGGGAATGCTTCCAGTTTTTGCCCATTCAGTATGATATTGGCTGTGGGTTTGTCATAAATAGCTCTTATAATTTTGAGATATGTCCCATCAATACTTAATTTATTCAGAGTTTTTAGCATGAAGGGCTGTTGAATTTGTCAAAGGCCTTTTCCGCTTCTATTGAGATAATCATGTGGTTTTTATCTTTGGTTCTGTTTATATGCTGTGTTACATTTATTGATTTGTGTATGTTGAACCAGCCTTGCATCCCAGAGATGAAGCCCACTTGATCATGGTGGATAAGCTTTTTCACGTGCTGCTGGATTCAGTTTGCCAGTATTTTATTGATGATTTTTGCATTGATGTTCATCAAGGATATTGGTCTAAAATTCTCTTTTTTGGTTGTGTCCCTGCCAGGCTTTGGTATCAGGATGATGCTGGCTTCATAAAATGAGTTAGGGAGGATTCCCTCTTTTTCAATTGGTTGGAATAGTTTCAGAAGGAATGGTACCAGCTCATCCTTGTACCTCTGGTAGAATTCGGCTGTGAATCCATCTGGTCCTGGACTTTTTTTGGTTGGTAAGCTGTTTATTATGCCTCAATTTCAAAGCCTGTTATTGGTCTATTCAGAGATTCAACTTCTTCCTGCTTTAGTCTTGGGAGGGTGTATGTGTCCAGGAATTTATCCATTTCTTCTACATTTTCTAGTTTATTTGCATAGAGGTGTTTATAGTATTCTCTGATGGTAGTTTGCATTTCTGTGAGATCAGTGGTGATAACCCCTTAATCTTTTTTATTGCATGTATTTTATTCTTCTCTCTTTTTTTCTTTAATAGTCTTGCTAGCAGTCTCATGATCCACCCGCCTCATCCTCTCAAAGTGGTGGGATTACAGGATTGAGCCACTGTGCCTGGCTGCTTACAGTTGTAAGAAAGGTATAAAGACTTCACTTTTTAGTGACTTTGTCTGATACTGAACGCGTCACTCAAGCTCTGAAAATTAATCCAGGCCAGAGGTTATAGAAAAGCTCCAGGCAATATCACTAGGGTATTTGTTACACTGAGGAAATGCGTTTGACAAAGACAAGGTTGGCAGCTTGAATACCTCCCTCATTCACCAATCATTTGCAAAATTCAGTCAGTTTTTGCTACTAAATAACTCTCAATTCTGTCCCCTTCTTTGCTAAGATGCAAGCCAGCAGCCCCTACCTGGACTAAAGCACTGGCCTCTGAACCCTTTCTTGGACCCCTGAATTTTCCTCATTCAGCAGCCAGAAAGATGTTTTTAAAAATGGGAATATGATGCCATTTCCCTGCTTAAAACTGATCAGTGGCCTCCTATTAACCTTTACAACAAGTACCAAAATCTTTACCATGGTTCATGAGGCCCTTCTGCATTGCTGACTTCTCAGCACCTAGCAAAGTTGTATAGGAACTTTAAAATACATATCTGTGTAACAAATCATTTGTTCCCCTCATGCCCACATAAATACACTGGTCTCTTCTGTAGTCTGGCTTCCTCTGCTGGAGGTACATGCTGCTGTTTCCAAGGGCTGGGCAAGCAATCACCAGCCAGGTTCAGAGAGCCAGTTGTCTGCAGCCAGGGTTCGTTTTCCTAGTCTGGCCACTGAAATGATTATTATCAACAGGAACCTCTGATGAACATCACTTTGCTTCCTTCTCTGTTGACAGCTGCCTCAGAAACCCAGCCAAAGGCTCACTGGATCTTGTCCTTAGATCATGTTCACACACTTCCTTGTTTTAAACTCTAGAAGCTGGGTACCAGAAACCCAGCCTCTCCTGGGAAGATGCATCAGTGGTTTTGGCAGGTCATAGTGCAGCCAAAGTACTAATCACCAGGAGTCCGCCCTGCACTACTCACGCAGTTGGCCTCCAGCACTTCCTGCAGGGATGTTGGAAATAGGTCCTATGGAAACAACTGGGAGTCAGTGCTGAGCTTCTTCTGGCCACACCCAAAAGGTCATCCTCACACTTTCCCCATCTTGCCAATCCTTTCAGGAATTGATCTTCAACCCTAGGCTGCTGTGAACCCTAGCAGGACAGAGCCCAGACTGTGTGCTCCCTGCAGCATAGTGCTCCTGTGCCAGCAAGGAGCTGAGCTAGAGTGGGTTGCATGGGTTTTGGGTCAATGTATTTCTGCTAATAATCACTGTCTACACCTGAGAACTATTCCTCAAAGATTTTGTGGTTTATAGAGAGCCGTGATGAATATGTTTAGATTACTGATAAAATGTGCTTCATAAGAAACAAATTAGATTGACTCCTGCTAATGTTTTTGGAAGCTGCTCCCATCAAGCATCAGCATCTCTAGTGAAGCATCGTCAACCTGGAGATATGAAAAATTCAGACAGGCATTTGACTAACATTTATCTTTTTGTTACTTATAAACCACTGGTAAATAATTTAAGACTTTATCAGTAACCAATAAATCTCAAAATCTCGGTGGCTCACCTTAGCAAAGGTTTATTTACTGCCAATGGCAATATCAACTTTTTTTTTTCTTTTTGAGACAGGATCTTCTTTTCTTGTACAGTGGTGTGACCAGAGTGCATTGGTGTGACCACAGCTCACTGCAGACTTGACCTCCTGGGTTCAAGCAATTCTCCCACCTTAGCCTCCCAAGTAGGTGGTACATGTACCACCACACCCAGCTGATTTTAATTTTTGTAGAGACAAGTTCTTGCTGTGTTGCCCAGGCTAGTCTCAAACTCCTGAGCTCAAGCTATCTTCCTGGCTTGGCCTCCCAAAGTGCTGGGACTATAGGCATAAGCCAACACACCCAGCCTCATGATCCATCTTGAACTATGCCAACAGTATTGGAAATGAAGGACTGGGAGTCCCTGGAGATTTTATATGCTTGCCTGTCTCATTGCCAGAACCAGTCCCATGGACCCAAACTGCAAGAGAGGCTGGGGAGTAGGGGATATACATCTATGGATATTGGGTGATCACTAACATTATCTGTCACATTGATTACCTATTAGCATTATAATTAACTGCTACCCACAGAGTGCTTACTGTGGATCAAGCACTTTATTCACATTTTATTAATCCTCACAAAAATCCAAAGAGGTGGTTGTGTTTTGGCCCCATTTCACACTTGAGGACATTGATGCTTACAGCTGTGAGGAAGTTAACTTGAGGAGGTTACACATGTAGACCCTTTCTAGTTGGCCTCCTCACTAGCTCTGTCTGATTCCAAAGCCCAGATAAGTTTTTCCACTACACCAAGCCCAAAACAGTGTTACCATGTTTCCTCAGGCTTTCCATATGTCAGTATTTTGACCTTGTGGTTGTATGCAGTTGAAAGCAATGCACCTGCATTTCTTTAAGCAAGTTTGATAAGAATTCTTCTCCTTCCCCTCATCGCCCTGCCGGCAGTACTAAACTTCACCCACTACCCTCTCCTGAACCTCTAGAGGTGAAGAAGTTGAAAACAGCTTCCCAGTCAAAGATCCTGGATTCAGCCTTAGCATCTTAAGAATGTCTTAATTCATTCAGGTGATAACCACCTGATTGCAGTGGGTTTGCAGGACTCTCTTGCAAACTGACTGTGACAGCTGCAGCTTCACAGATTTAACTGTCAAGTACACCTGATTCCTCATGCCAAACGTTGTTTGTCTTTGTGGCTTTTATGGTCCCTGGGACCTGGTTAGTGCAAATGATGGCCTTTTACCCTATTGGCAATAACAAGGGACTAACATTTCCTTCAAGAATGCCTCCCACTTGAAATGTACATGCAGGATGGTGAGAATGGATTTTAGGGCCTTGATTATTTACCACTTGTAGAAACCATTTTATTTCACAAGGAACAAGTTGTGTTTCAATTCACAGAGACCCTGTGGCCAGTGTTACTCAACCTTGGCTCCACCTTAGAATCCTCTGGGAGCTTTTAGAAATCCTGATGCCCATGCCACTCCCCAGACCACTCATTCACAAGCTATGCAGGTGGGCCCCAGACATCACAATTTTGTGTAGCTTCCTTAGTGTTTTCAAGCTGCTGCTAACTTAATTCCCTCCACTGAGGACTGATTTTTGCCAGAATCAGCAGAGTATAGAGTAGCAAGGGAGAAAAAACAAGACTTTTAGGAATTGTTAGCCTGACACTAGGGCCAAACTCTTGGAATTCAAATTAGTTATTGTCATCTTTTAAATTTTTTTCCCCATAGGAAATACAGCCAACATAAATGTCACTTAATTAATTGAAAAATGTACCAAAGCTGAGCAAGGTAAGGCCCTCCAGCCAGGAACTGTTTGCTTTTCAAAGTTGAGAGTGGTGTTTTTGTCCTGGCCTGTTGCTGACTAGCATATATTTTTAAAGTCATGATCCTTTAAGATATGTGCCAAGAAATAATGTTTTTATGAAATCTAAATGCTGTATAGATATTAGTAACTTAGTTGTGGAAAATGTCATTAAAAATAGTTGTTTGAACAGGGCCTTCAAACTTCTTAAGCTCTGAAGGTTGGGTGGGGAGTTTGTCAAGAAGAAACAACTGTATAATATGGCTGTACAAAGGTTTTAAATTGTGCTCTTTAAAAATATATTACAAAAGTGTGTGTGTGTGTGTGTGTGTGTGTGTGTGTGTTTTCCAAGACAGAGCCTTACTCTGCTCCCAGGCTGGCATGCAGTGGTACTATTTTGGCTCACTGCAACTTCAGCCTCCCAGGTTGAAGCAATTCTCCTGCCTCAGCCTCCTGAATAGCTGGGATTCCAGGCGCACCACCACACCCAGCTAATTTTTGTATTTTTAGTAGAGAAGGAGTTCCACCATGTTGGCCAAGCTGGTCTCAAACTCCTGACCTCAGGTGATCCACCCACCTCGGCCTCCCAAAGTGCTGAGATTAGGGGTGTGAGCAACCCCACCTGGCCTACAAATCTGTTTTATTTTAATAAGCTTGCAACAGGAAAATACTTGGCTCATTAAATAATTTACTTAAAAGCTTGGAAACAATGTCATACATTGATGTGAGGTTTTTTGTTTATTTTAAAAAGGTATTTGTCACCACCATCCCAGAAACAGGAGGGGGCTGCACCTCTTACTTACCTGGTGGCATCTGAATTCTGCTTGCCACTTCTTTCTACAAATGATGAGCAAGCACAGCAAGCTTACCCAGCTCTGCAGCTTTTCATGGGAAATTTATCTTCCTCCCCCAGGTCATCATGCTGCCAGGAGTTGGAAACTTATAAAGAGTGAATGGGGGCTGTGGGCTGGAGTCCTTTGGACATTAATCCAGGACTTTTCATAGCAACACAATAAACACTCACTCCTCATGTTACACTAACTCATAGATGATTTATTGCCATAAGTAACTAAACAAGAGAAAAGACAGACTGTTGTTTTGGTCAAGACAATCAGCATTCTTTCTCCAAGTTTTGCCAGTTGCATCTACTTAAAGCCTTAATACTTTCTGGACGATATAAACACGATAGACACTTGACCAATGTTACACTGATTAAAATAGCACATAACAAGCGCACCAGCCAGTCCCAATGCCCTGACATGACAGAAGTAATGTGTGTTCATATGATGTGCTGTATACAAAACCTTTAAAAACAACTTTTTGTCATTAATATTAACACAGAATAATTCCTTGAACATTCTGCAAGAGTAGGTGCAAACACAGAATTACTTCTTCATTTCCAGATTACCAGTATCTATAGGACTATTTTTGAGAAAAGGTAGGAGGTGGAGCACCTCCCCTCCCCATGACATTTTCTTTGCCAAACTAGAGAAGTCTAAGGGGTTTAAGTTGAGGAGGGCAGCAGATAGGGCTTCTGGAGTTGTTAGGTCACCAAGTAGCTGCAGGAGATGGACACTGCCCTGCAAGGTTGGGATCAACAACAGCCTTGGTTTGTAGCCAAGGGTGTCCTTGGATTTGACATGATTGCTCCTGGAAGCCCTGCAGGTGAGAGAGGCACTGGATGGTCCATACCCTCCAGCTGGAGGAGTGGTGGCAAAAGGACTGGGGCTCCAGCATCAGGGCTAGAAGAAATAACCTGACCTCTTGCATTCTGACACTGGGTCATTAATGACACTTTTCCAGTGGATGTGCAAAATACAACACTGTCAGGAACCTGGCCCTGGGATGGCTCAGGTCAGCTCACAAGGACAGGTCGAACCAATCCAAAGGTTAGGTAACACACAACACCAGGGAAACCAGCACCCAAATCAGCTGTTGGTAAGATGCCTTGGGTTTGGCAAGAAACCTAGTTTTAGCACAAGTTGTCCGAGACTCAGTTGTCTTCAGCCATTCCAAGCTCTCCAACTTCCTCAGCATCCCTGTCCCTGGCATCCTCTCCAAGATCGGAGTGTCCAGTGCAACCCCCTACCGGGGCCTTGCTGTGTCTGGCAGGTCCATTCTGCACATCCTCACCCTCCACACATACTTCATACAGCCGGCCACCAGGGGACAGCTGTTCTCCCTTGTCCTCTTGGACAGGGCCCTTCATCTCCTCAGAGACTCCACCCTCCTGCTACTGTCCTGAAACAGTTTCCCACATCTCCAGCTTTGAAAGACTGGTCTTCTAAATTCTTTTCATTTTATTCTGCTTGTCATTTGTTTCTAGAACTAAGTTTACCTTTCAATTTCCTTATCTGCTTGTTGTGCATTTCTTATCTGGAGAATTGCCACTGAAACTAGAAATTGGAAAGGATAGGGATAAATAACAAGCCTCGGGGAACACAGAGCTTCACCCAAAGCCTTGTTTGCATTCATACCCACACCACGTCTGAGTGAGACATGCAATTCCCAGCATCCTCCAGTGAAGCAGTACAGGCACCAAACTTGAATCATACCCAATCACATCACAACCACCCCAAGAGCCTGTACCATGCCTTCCAGGTTCTGGGAGGGCAGAGGAGTATTTCCTTTGATTGAGGAAGGGCTCTTGAAGTCCTATCATTTGGAAGGCCAGGGTGCTGAGGAGATGTGAGGCCTGTCACCAATAAGTGCCAAGGCTACAGCTACTGGTTTCCATTCTGAGCAGGCTGAAGATTAACAAGCACAGAGCTGGCATTCTCTCCCTAGGTCACCTGAGTAAGGCAGGGCCCAAAACATGGGGCAGACACTGTGCTGTACCACTCCGATTCCCCAACAGGACTGGCACGCCTGCCAGTAATTCCAATAATGGAATCGCTCTGTAGGCCAAGTGGCATCTCAGACCCACCTCCCACTTCAGCCAAGCCTTCCACGCAGGCATCTCAAGGCTCCAAACCCACCAGAGGATGCCACTGATTTCAGCCCTCAGCATGACCATGGCTCCCTCCACCAAGTATCCATATAGCTTCCGTGCACCATGTTAAGGTTCATCACTGCTGCCCTGTGCTAGGTAGCTGCCGTTGAATTTTAATTATAGTCCAAATGTAAGTCTCTCTCTTTTTTCTTTAATGGATGTTCCAAAACAGTCAGAGCCTCTTCACATTTTATATCATTTTACTTCTTTTTAGAAGAAGACCAGTTAAGCCTACCTGTGTAATATAGTACTCTGAGAGGCAGTCACCTCTGAGGGAACTCAGAGGAAGTTTTACTGTTTCCAAAAAAGTGGTGATTGTCTTAGCTAAGAGGCTCTAAGTGCTAAAATGTCAATTATAGTGTGGGTTCAAATCTTAGTTCTTGTGCTCATTAGCTGTCAGTCCTTAGGCAGGTTATGAATCTGAGTTTCAAGTTACTTATCTCTAAAATGGTTGTCTCTAGCTCCAGGCTGTGGTGCACACCTTCAGGGCCCCATTCACACTGTATTTGATGTGAATGGCACCGTTTGCTGTTGTGCACTGTATTACTGAGGACAATTCCACCACGTGTTAGACCTTCCTTCTAGTATGAGCCCAGATACTCTCTCAGGGGTGGCTCTTGCTAAATAAAAAACAGAGCTTCCATAGTTTCCTCTGGGTGCTCCATTGGAAATATTTTCCTGTAGAAGATCACATCTTTTTGATCTCCTGATATAATACAAAAGGAGAACACAGATGGTGGAAAACAAACAATAAAAACTGTTTCAGATCCCAACAATTCAAAAAGGAGACATCTCAGAAAGCAAGAGGAGGTCTGGACTGTGTCAGATTTCAGTTGAGCCTCTGGGGTGAGGTGTAACAACCACACCACTTAAAGGCATGCCGTCTATCCTGGGGAATGGACTCCATGTTTTGAGCAGGACCTGGGGAGTAACCAGCAAGCTGGAGGTAAAACAGGCTGCACTGAGTTGGGGGCCTTCCCAAGACAGAGCATCTGTGACAGTTGGATGTGTCACCAAATCCAATTAGCCACCCAATTCAGAAATAATTTCTAAAAGGAAAAAATAAATTCTTTGCTTTACAGCAGTGTGTGTCCAGAGTTCCATGTCAACATGGGCCAATGGATTTAATTTGCACATTTTAAAAACTGTCCATTATGTGTCCACTTCAAGTCATTTAGCTGGAATTAAGTCTTCCCCTGAATTGTAGAAATCACCTACTCTCTTTGAGGGAGTTTAATATTTGCCTTGAAAATCACACGCATATATACAGAGGTTTCTTTCCAACCCTGAAAAGTCTTGATTAGAAAATTCTGTCCATATTGATGATTAAAAGATGATTAAATATGCCACATCCTCAGTGTGCCAATCTTGCGATTTCTTAAGTTTTAATGCTAGACATACTTGTATGTCCTCGCTCAGAAGTAGATTACTCATTCATTGATTCAACAAGTATTTGTTGAGTACCAACTAAACTCTGGGTACTGGGTACACAACATGGGAAAAAGGTCTTTGCTCTTGTGGAGATTATGTCTGACTCTGCCTGGAAAGGGTAAAATAATGATCACAAATAACTAAAAGCTCAGAGGAGAGCTCTGAAGGAGAAGAATGTGGTTCTTTTCCAGTGTGGTACAAAGGATTCTGATTTGGTGTAAAAGGAGACAGCAATGAACGAAGGAAACGATGCTCAAGTGAAGCTAGAAAGGAGGAGAGTGTCCTTGGCAGAGGGGACACAGAAGAACTGCAGGCCACAGAGGAGCTGGAGGCCACAGAAAATGAGAGGCTGACAGAGGAGGTAAGAGGGGCCAGAGCCCTTGGAGCCTTGAGGGCCAAAATGCTGATTTCCTTCTTTGTCTTCAGAGTCATACAAAACTAGAACTGCTTTGAGCAGTGGGATGATAGGATTCAAGTTGCCTTTTTAACAGATCACTTTGGCTCTGAGTAGAGAACCTATCTGAAGGGGAGATCTGTTATTAGCAGATTGGAGGAGCTGAGGTGAGTAGTGGTAGAGAGAAGTGGAGGAATTCCAGGGCCCCTGGGGCCTAAAAGATTGGTCTTAAGGATAGACTGAATATAGGGGAAGGAGAGGGGAGTGTCAGCAAACACAGCTCCTAAGGGGCAGGTTTTGATTTGCAATTCCTTAATGATTGATTATGTCAAGCATTTTCTAATGTGTTTGTTAGTCACTTGCATATCTTCCTTGGGAGAAATGCCTCTTCATATTCTTTGCCGATTTTAAACTGGGTTACTTATCTTTTCCTCATTGATTTCTATGTGCACATTATATATTTTGGATACAAATCCCTCATCAGGTATATAATTTGCAATTATTTTCTCTGATTTGTGGATTGTGGTGCTATACTCTTTTCATGGATCACTTAATCTTTACAATAGCCTCAAAAGGAGGCTCATCTCCACTCATCTCCAGCTTTTTAAATTTTTTTAGAGATGCAGAGTAGACTGAGTGGGTAAGACTTAACTTAAAATGTGACTAAGGGATTTCAGGATTTGGGCTCATACCTCTATTGGGGAATCAATGAACGCTTCCCTTCTCCTGCCATGACTCTCACATAACGTTGTAAGCATTTGAACAAAAACAATTAAATCTTAGGAATGCATTGCCCTGACTGTGCATAACTCCTAGACATTCCAGTGGATACGCATTGAAAAACATACAAAAACAACACTTTGGCAATACTCTCCAAATTCATTCTCTTGGGACTGTGCTGATTCCTAGCAGGAAAGTGTAAACACAAAGCACCTGAGGCAGGTTGAATTCATGTTCTGAGTCAGGATTTATAAGCATGGGGAACAGTTCTTTTAAAAGACAATAACAAAGATAAACCTTTTTAATGAGAGCCAGATGCAGTCATGATTTTGATTAAATGTTTCCTAGTAACTATTCTTATGTGAGAACATCTGCCCACTGACGAGCTTCCTGGAGTTTTAGCGGGTGAATTTATGTAGGAAATACAACTTCACATGCTTCTTCCTGAGGAGAGAAGTTAGATAAAAAAGACTCACTTACCTTTCTTCCATTTTTTTCCCATCTGCCATTTAGAAAGCCCGAGTAAATATATTCCTACATTGAGGTAGTACATTTCCCTTCAGCCTCTCTGCATCCCCAGCTTTGGCTTTGAAGGTGCCCAGTAAGTGTTGGTGTCTGGGTTCTTTGTGTATCTGGGCTCTGCATATACAGGCATGTTGGGTTGTTCAAGAATAGTTCAGAGCTTCATATGCCTATAATAGCCCTATAATAGCAAACCACTGCTGGTCATACTCCTGAACATACACAATCCTGAACATACACATTCATCTCTTCAAATCTTCCCTCTCAAATATTCTCAATAGTTTATCCTTGGAAGCCTGGATCAGAAAGTAGAATACATGGTATTTACAGAAAGTCTTTTATTGGTGTTTTTGGATTTTTCTGAGCTCTAGGTCAATCTTAATTAAGCAGGCAATAGGCAGAAGGTCTTTACTCACTTCCTAGACTGTCATACAAGGTACAGAAAAGAACAGTCTTAAGTATCTATCATATTCCAGATAAATACTCTGGACTTTAGCATAATCTAATTAGTGATCCTGAGTCCATCAGGATTGATTCCATCTTGTCTCATCACTTTTAAGTCACCAACCTGCAGATTATTCATCATTGCCTAGTCACTTATCCACATACTGTTATGCACATAACAAAATTAAATCAAGCTCTCTCTCCATCATCATTAGCCCTTCTTTTCTGCCCTCTGTAACTCATAGTCTGTCATTAAGAAACTCCCCAGTAGCTTTGAATTCTTCCCTTCCTCTTGTTATAACTGGAATATAGCTGTGTTCTGGGGGAATAATTTCCCCTGCAGTCCTTTCATGTGAAATCAGTTTCCCTCACCTACTCTAGAGGTTACAGGTGGAGTAAGTGGCTACTTTCTTTCTTTTTGTCACTTACAGATCATTTCTGTTTCTTCTTCAAAATCCAGAGCTCATTTGAAGTACAGAAATTTTCAAGGGTAGACTGACTGATGTCACCTGAAATTCTTGACTGCATATCTCAAATGAGCAATCTTTCCATGTTATGTGTCCTTTTCTACTATGAAAACCAACTATTCACTACCTTACCCTCTTCTTGGTTCTTCAGAAACCCACTGTCTCATGCCTGTCATTTTATGACCTTTCCTCTTCCTTCACTGAGAGAATAGAAGAATCAACAGATAATTTCCTTATATCTTTACCACCAAATTCACCATCTTCCCTGCATTTGAAACCACATCATAAACACTTCTTTTCTTCTTTACAATGTATAAGCATAACCTGTTCTCATGTAAGGCCAGATCTTCTACTTTTAGTATAGATCCCATATGCTAGTCCTCTGATACTCCTCTTGCTTTATCAATATTTTCTTTTATTCTGCAATTATCCCCTTGCTCTTTGCAATCATTGATTTCACTTAATCATTCGTGTCAGTACACAGGTATGTTGTAAATCTATTCTTAAAAATACACTCTCACCCGGGCACAGTGCCTCACGACTGAAATCCCAGCACACCTCAAATCTCAGGCCGAGGTGGGCAGATCACCAAGTCAGGGGTTCAAGACCAGCCTGACCATCATGATGAAACCATGTCTCTACTAAAAATACAAAAATTAGCTGGGCATGGTGGTGCACACCTGTAATCTCAGCTACTCAGAAGGCTGACCCAGGAGATCGATTGAACCTGGGAGGTGGAGGTTGCAGTGAGCTGAGATTGTACCACTGCACTCCAGCCTGGTGACAGAGTGAGACTCTGTCTCAAAAAAAAAAAAAAAAAAACACTCTCAGGACACCAAATTAACCTCCAACTCCATGTATTTTTTTTCTTAGCATCGAACTCCTCACTTCCTTACCTCATATAATGTTCTTACTATACATCATTCAGGTTTACACTAAATATTTTCCATTTTTTTATTCTTTTTTTTCAGGGTTAATAATAACTTCCATACTGTCAAGTACAATTTTCCATACTATCAAGTACAATAGTCATTTGTGTTTCCCCATATTACCTGTGAAAAGTATTTAATGAAGCTATTTTTTCTTCTTAAAACATTATTTGCCCTTGGCTGTTGCAATGCTCCACTCAACTGTTTTTTCTGTTTTCAATTATTTTGACTATATACCTAGGAGTATCATGTTGGGTTATATGGTAAGTTTATGTTTAACATTTTGAGGAATTGCCAAAGTGTTTTACATGGAGCCTGAATCATTTTAGCTTTCCTCCAGAAGTGTGAGGGTTCCAATTTATCCAGACCACCACAGACACTTGTTATTTTCCATCTAAAAATTTTTTTTATATAGGCCAGGTGCAGTGGCTCGCACCTGTAATCCCAGCACCTTGTGAGGCCAAGGCGAGTAGATCACCTGAGGTCAGGAGTTCGAGACCAGCCTGGCCAACATGGTGAAACCCCATTGCTACTAAAAATATTTAAAAAATTACCAGGCACAGTGGCACACACCTACAGTCCCAGCTACTTGGGAGGCTGTGGCAGGAGAGTCACTTGAACCTGGTAGGTGGAGGTTACAGTGAGCTGAGATCTGGCTACTGCAGTCCAGCCTGGGTGACAGAGCAAGACTCATCTCAAAAATAATAATAATAATTAATATAATTATCATAGAAGGTGTGAAGTGGTATCTTATTGTGGTTTTGATTTGCATTTTCCTTAATTGTTAATGATGTTAAGCAGCTTTTCATGTTATTTGTTGGTAATTTATATATCTTCCTTAGATAAATGTCAGCTTCAGTTCTTCACATACCTTTTAATTGGGTGTTTTATCTTTTTTTTTGTTGAGTTGTAAGAGGCTTTTATGTATTCTGCATGCTAGAACTTTACCAAATACATGATTTCCAAATGTATTTGTCCTTTTCTTCACGTTGCCTTTTCATTTTTTTGTGAATTTTTTGCAGCAGATTTTTAAATTTGATACAGTCCAATTTAATCTTTGTTTGTTGCTTGTACATTTGGTGACATATCTAAAAAAATTACTTAACCAAGTTCTATGTGAGTCTGACCTAGTTCTATATTTTTCACAATGTTTCTTTTTTTTTCTTTTATTATTGTTATCCTTTAAGTTTAGGGTACATGTGCACAATGTGAATGTTAGTTACATACGTATACATGACCCATGCTGGTGTACTGCACCCATTAACTCCTCATTTAGCATTAGGTATATCTCCTAATGCTATCCCTCCCCCACCCCACAATGGTCCTGAGAGTGTGATGTTTGCCTTCCTGTGTCCATGTGTTATTGTTCAGTTCCCACCTATGAGTGAGAATATGCGGTGTTTGGTTTTTTGTTCTTGCAATAGTTTACTGAGAATGATGATTCCAAATTTCATCCATGTCCCTACAAAGGACATGAACTCATCATGTTTTATGGCTGCATAGTATTCCATGGTGTATGTGTGAAACATTTTCTTAATCCATTCTATCATTGTTGGACATTTGGGTTGGTTCCAAGTCTTTGCTATTGTGAATAATGCCACAATAAACATACGTGTGCATGTGTCTTTATAGCAGCATGATTTATAGTCCTTTGTGTATATACCCAGTAATGGGATGGCTGGGTCAAATGATATATCTAGTTCTAGATCCCTGAGGAATCGCCACACTGACTTCCGCAATGGTTGAACTAGTTTCCACTCCCATCGACAGTGTAAAAGTGTTCCTATTTCTCCACATCCTCTCCAGCACCTGTTGTTTCCTGACTTTTTAATAATTGCCATTCTAACTGGTGTGAGATGGTATCTCATTGTGATTCTGATTTGCATTTCTCTGATGGCCAGTGATGGTGAGCATTTTTTCATGTGTCTTTTGGCTGCATAAATGTCTTCTTTTGAGAAGTGTCTGTTCATGTCCTTTGTCCACTTTTTGATGGGGTTGTTTGTTTTTTTCTTGTAAATTTGTTTGTGTTCATTGTACATTCTGGATATTAGCCCTTTGTCAGATGGGTAGGTTGCGAAAATTCTCTCCCATTTTGTAGGTTGCCTGTTCTCTCTGATGGTAGTTTCTTTTGCTGCGCAGAAGCTCTTTAGTTTAATTAGATGCCATTTGTCAATTTTGGCTTTTGTTGCCATTGCTTTTGGTGTTTCAGACATGAAGTCCTTGCCCATGCCTATGTCCTGAATGGTAATGCCTAGGTTTTCTTCTAGGGTTTTTATGGTTTTAGGTCTAACATTTAAGTCTTTAATCCATCTTGAATTAATTTTTGTATAAGGTGTAAGGAAGGGATCCAGTTTAAGCTTTCTCCATATGGCTAGCCAGTTTTCCCAGCATCATTTATTAAATAGGGAATCCTTTACCCATTTCTTGTTTTTCTCAGGTTTGTCAAAGATCAGATAGTTGTAGATATGCAGTGTTATTTCTGAGGGATCTGTTCTGTTCCATTGATCTATGTCTCTGTTTCAGTACCAGTACTATGCTGTTTTGGTTACTGTAGGCTTGTAGTATAGTTTGAAGTCAGGTAGCATGATACTTCCAACTTTGTTCTTTTGGCTTAGGATTGGGGATGTGGGCTCTTTTTTGGTTCCATATGAACTTTGAAGTAGTTTTTTCCAATTCTGTGAAGAAAGGCATTGGTAGCTTGATGGGGATGGGCATTGAATCTATAAATTACCTTGGGCAGTATGGCCATTTTCATGATATTGATTCTTCCTACCCATGAGCATGGAATGTTCTTCCATTTGTTTGTATCCTCTTCTATTTCATTGAGCAGTGGTTTCTAGTACTCCTTGAAGAGGTCCTTCACATCCCTTCTAAGTTGGATTCCTAGGTATTTTATTGTCTTTGAAGCAATTGTGAATGGGAGTTTACTCATGATTTGGCTCTCTGTTTGTCTGTTATTGGTGTATAAGAATGCTTGTGATTTTTGTACATTGATTTTGTATCCTGAGACTTTGCTGAAGTTGCTTATCAGCTTAAGGAGATTTTGGGCTGAGACAATGGGGTTTTCTAGATATACAATTATGTCATCTGCAAACAGGGACAATTTGACTTCCTCTTTTCCTAATTGAATACCCTTGATTTCCTTCTCCTGCATAATTGCCCTGGCCAGAATTTCCAACACTATATTGAATAGGAGTGGTGAGAGAGGGCATCCCTGTCTTGTGCCAGTTTTCAAAGGGAATGCTTCCAGTTTTTGCCCATTCAGAATGATATTGGCTGTGGGTTTGTCATAGATAGCTCTTATTATTTTGAGATACATCCCATCAGTACCTAATTTATTTAGAGTTTTTAGCATGAAGCATTGTTGAATTTTGTCAAAGGGCTTTTCTGCATCTATTGAGATAATCCTGTGGTTTTTGTCTTTGGTTCTGTTTATATACTGGATTACATTCATTGATTTATGTGTATGGAACCAGCCTTGCATCCCAGGGATGAAGCCCACTTGATCATGGTGGATAAGCTTTTTGATGTGCTGCTGGATTCAGTTTGCCAGTATTTTATTGAAGATTTTTGCATCAAAGTTCATCAAGGATATCGGTCTAAAATTCTCTTTTTTGGTTGTGTCTCTGCCCGGCTTTGGTATCAGGATGATGCTGGCCTTATAAAATGAGTTAGGGAGGATTTCCATTTTTTCTATTGATTGGAATAGTTTCAGAAGGAATGGTACCAATTCCTCCTTGCACCTCTGGTAGAATTTGGCTGTGAATCCATCTGGTCCTGGACTCCTTTTTGTTGATAAGCTATTGATTATTGCCACAATTTCAGATCCTGTTATTGGTCTATTCAGAGATTCAACTTCTTCCTGGTTTAGTCTTGGGAGGGTGTATGTGTTGAGGAATTTATCCATTTCTTCTAGTTTTTCTAGTTTATTTGCGTAGAGGTGTTTATAGTATTCTCTGGTGGTAGTTTGTGTTTCTGTGCAATCGGTGGTGATATCCCCTTTATCATTTTTTATTGCATCTATTTGATTCTTCTCTCTTTTCTTCTTTAGTAGTCTTGCTAGTGGTCTATCCATTTTGTTGGTCCTTTCAAAAAACCAGCTCCTGGATTCACTAATTTTTTGAAGGGTTTTTTGTGTCTCTATTTCCTGCGTTCTGCTCTGATTTTAGTTATTTCTTGCCTTCTGCTAGCTTTTGAATGTGTTTGCTCTTGCTTTTCTAGTTCTTTTAATTGTGATGTTAGGGTGTCAATTTTGCATCTTTCCTGCTTTCTCTTGTAGGCATTTAGTGCTGTAAATTTCCCTCTACACACTGCTTTGACTGTGTCCCAGAGATTCTTGTATGTTGTGTCTTTGTTCTCATTGGTTTCAAAGAACATCTTTATTTCTACCTTCATTTCGTTATGTACCCAGTAGTCATTCAGGAGCAAGTTGTTCAGTTTCCATGTAGTTGAGCGGTTTTGAGTGAGTTTCTTAATCCTGAGTTCTAGTTTGATTGCACTGTGGTCTGAGAGACAGTTTGTTATAATTTCTGATCTTTTACATTTGCTGAGGAGAGCTTTACTTCCAACTATGTGGTCAATTTTCGAGTAGGTGTGGCGTGGTGCTGAAAAAAATGTATATTCTGTTGATTTGGGGTGTAGAGTTCTGTAGATGTCTACTAGTTCCACTTGGTGCAGAGCTGAGTTCAATTCCTGGGTATCCTTGTTAACTTTCTGTCTCATTGATCTGTCTAATGTTGACAGTGGAGTGTTAAAGTCTCCCATTATCATTGTGTCAGAGTGTAAGTCTCTTTGTAGGTCAATCAGGACTTTCTTTATGAATCTGGGTGTTCCTGTATTGGGTGCATATATATTTAGGATAGTTAGCTCTTCTTGTTGAATTGATCCCTTTACCATTATGTAATGGCCTTCTTTGTCTCTTTTGATCTTTGTTGGTTTAAAGTCTGCTTTATCAGACACTAGGATTGCAACCCCTGCCTTTTGTTTTTGTTTGTTTTCCATTTGCTTGGTAGATCTTCCTCCATCCTTTTATTTTGAGCCTATGTGTGTCTCTGCATGTGAGATGGCTTTCCTGAATACGGCACACTGATGGGTCTTGACCCTTTATCTAATTTGCCAGTCTGTGTCTTTTAATTGGAGCATTTAGTCCATTTACATTTAATGTTAGTATGGTTATGTGTGAATTTGATCCTGTCATTATGATGTTAGCTGGTTATTTTGCTCATCAGTTGATGCAGTTTCTTCCTAACCTCGATGATCTTTACAATTTGGCATGATTTCGCAGTGGCTGGTACCAGTTGTGCCTTTCCATGTTTAGTGCTTCCTTCAGGAGCTCTTTTGGGGCAGGACTGGTGGTGACAAAGTCTCTCAACATTTGCTTGTCTGTAAAATATTTTATTTCTCTTTCACTTATGAAGCTTAGTTTGGGTGGATATGAAATTCTCGGTTGAAAATTATTTTCTTTAAGAATGTTGAATATTGGCCCCCACTCTCTTCTGGCTTGTAGAGTTTCTGCTGAGAGATCCGCTGTTAGTCTAATGGGCTTCCCTTTGTGGGTAACCTGACCTTTCTCTCTGGCTGCCCTTAACATTTTTTCCTTCATTTCAACTTTGGTGAATCTGACAATTATGTGTCTTGGAGTTGCTCATCTCGAGGAGTATCTTGGTGGCATTCTCTGTATTTCCTGAATCTGAATGTTGGCCTTCCTTGCTAGATTGGGGAAGTTTTCCTGGATAATTTCCTGCAGAGTGTTTTCCAAGTTGGTTCCATTCTCCCCGTCACTTTCAGGTACACCAATCAGATGTAGATTTGGTCTTTTCATATAGTCCCATATTTCTTGGAGACTTTATTCATTTGTTTTAATTCTTTTTTCTCTAAACTTCCCATCTTGCTTCATTTTATTCATTTCATCTTCCATCACTGATACCCTTTCTTCCAGTTGATCACATCAGCTCCTGAGGCTTCTGCATTCTTCACATAGTTCTCAAGCCTTGGCTTTCAGCTCCATCAGCTCCTTTAAGCAGTTCTCTGTATTGGTTATTGTAGTTATATATTCGTCTAAATTTTTTTCAAAGTTTTCAACTTCTTTGCGTTTGGTTTGAATTTCATCCTGTAGCTCAGAGTAGTTTGATCATCTGAAGCCTTCTCTCAACTTGTCAAAGTCATTCTCTGTCCAGCTTTGTTCCATTGCTGATGAGGAGCTGCATTCCTTTGGAGGAGGAGAGGTGCTCTGCTTTTTAGAGTTTCCAGTTTTTCTGCTCTGTTTTTTTCCCGTCTTTGTGGTTTTATCTACTTTTGATCTTTGATGATGGTGATGTACAGATGGGTATTTGGTGTGGATGTCCTTTCTGTTTGTTAGTTTTCCTTCTAACAGACAGGACCCTCAGCTGCAGGTCTGTTGGAGTTTGCTAGAGGTCCACTCCACACACTGTTCACCTGGGTACCAGCAGTGGTGGCTGTAGTACAACAGATTTTTGTGAACTGCGAATGTTGCTGTCTGATCGTTCCTCTGGAAGTTTTGTCTCAGAGGACTACCCAGCCCTGTGAGGTGCCAGTCTGCCCCTACTAGGAGGTGCCTCCCAGTTGGGCTGCTTGGGGGTCAGGGATCAGGGACCCACTTGAGAAGGCAGTCTGCCCATTCTCAGCTCTCCAGCTGCATGCTGGGAGAACCACTACTCTCTTCAAAGCTGTCAGACAGGGACATTTAAGTCTGCAGTAGTTACTGCTGTCTCTTTGTTTGTGCCCTGCCCCCAGAGGTGGAACCTACAGAGGCAGGCAGGCCTCCTTGAGCTGCGGTGGGCTCCACCCAGTTTGAGCTTCCTGGCTGCTTTGTTTACCTAAGCAACCCTGGGCAATGGCGGGCGCCCCTCCCCCAGCCTCGCTGCCTCCTTGCAGTTTGATCTCAGACTGCTGTGCTGGCAATCAGCGAGACTCCATGGGCATAGGACCCTCTGAGCCAGGTGCGGGATATAATTTCCTGATATGCCATTTTGTTAAGCCCATCAGAAAAGTGCAGTATTGGGGTGGGAGTGACCTGATTTTCCAGGTGCCATCTGTCAACCCTTTCTTTGACTAGGAAAGGAAACTCCCTGACCCCTTGCACTTCCCAAGGGAGGCAATGCCTCACCTTGCTTTGACTCAGGCATGGTGCGCTGCACCCACTGTCCTGCGCCCACTGTCTGGCACTCCCTAGTGAGATGAACCCAGTACCTCAGATGGAAAGGCAGAAATCACCTGTCTTCTGCATTGCTCACACTGGGAGCTGTAGACCGGAGCTGTTCCTATTTGGCCATCTTGGCTCCCAGCCACTCTTTTTTTTAATTATACTTTAAGTTTTAGGGTACATGTGCACAACGTGCCAGTTAGTTACTTATGTATGAATGGAAATGCCATTCAATATATATATTGATTTTGTATCCAGTAAGAAAAAAAAAAAGAACACAAATTTCAAACTGAATTAAGTTTATGAATGCTAATTGCCAGTACTCAATAGATTTCTGCAGAATTCATTTATATTCATTATACTTTGTAAAGTTTTCAACTTTAGGGCCCAGAACTTCTTATCAGTTGTACTATCAAACTACGGTGGAATATTTAAACTTTCCAACAGGAAAAAGTTTACTCAGTACTTAAGATTGATTTTGCAATTTTTTTGTGTGTATACATGTGCAAACATCTATGCAAGTCTATTGCTTTGTAATTTTCATATGAAGAGTTTGTACATTGGCCTGCCATAAAGCATTTTCTATTTAAGAAATATAGAACTTTAATTTCTGAAAAGAGTCTGTGACTCTGGAAAGGTCTAAAAACCACTGCTTCACAGATACATATGTATCTTTCTTTGCTGGAAGATGAGTCATTAAAAATGATATTTATGAGTGATATACACAATAGAAATGAGAGGTCAATTTCTACATAAAAAATAAAAACAAACCACGAATTAAAAAAAATATATTGGATGGGGTTGGCGAGGTGGCTCATGCCTGTCGTCTCAGCACTTGAGAAGTATAGGGCAGGTGGACCACGAAGTCAGGAGTTCCCGACCAGCCTGGCCAACATGGTGAAATCCTGTCTCTCCTAAAAATACAAAAAATTAGCCTGGCGTGGTGGCATGCACCTGTAATCCTAGCTACTTGGGATGCTGAGGCAGGAGAATCACTGGAAACTGGGAAGCAGAAGCTTCAGTGAGCTGGGATCATGCCATTGCACTCCAGTCTGGGCAATAGGGCAAGAGTCCATCTCAATAAGTAGATAGATAGATAGATAGATAGATAGATAACCTGTCAGTTAACCAGTATCATCTATGAACTAACCTTCAGAAATCTATCACTTAATTTTGTGTTTTAATGACCAGATATGTAATTAATTGCAGAATTTTTTAAAAGTTGAAATTGCAGTGTTTTCTCCATTTTAAGATGCATAGCTTCATGGTTGTTTTGTCTCCATTGATTTTGAGGGTGAAGTTCAATAATACTCTGCCATGTATGAGAATGTGCACATTCTAATATGTACCACCACCTAGCAATTGGCATATGTCTACATTTTTTGTAGATATATAAACATATTTTTATATTACTTATATGCAATTCTTAAAGATTATTAAAATGTAGCATAGTCTAATCTAAAAACAATTGTTTCATAAGAGTTGTAAGAATTCTATATTATGTTAATAAATTTTAGAGATAATGTATTTCCCTTATGTGTCATCTTTTGATATTGTAAATATCTGAGTTTCTTTGAATGGAATTTAGTTTATCTTTATGATCTATTTTGAAAATGTTTCCTCATAACAGAATGACATAAACAGTCATTTATCATTTTTCTTTTAATATTTTAATGTATATTATACTTAGATATTTTACTGATAGATTTCTGCTCCCTGTTCAGTCCCCACTTTTCCCACATCTCTCTCGCATACCAATATATTATGATTCTTGAGTTTCTTTCTAGATTTTCTAAATGGACTTTTATTCCATGAATTGTAGCAGTTTCATATAGAAATGTTAATTGTATTAGTTTGGACAAATGTGAATTAGTAAGATTATAATATATAGAAAATCTTTATAAACAACTGAAACTTAGCCATTTAAGATACAGTGATGTTAGTTAACTGAAACGATTTTGTTTGAAATACAGATGATGGTGGATACACTCTTGATCTCAACATGAGTTCTTCTAGGGGAGCCATTCCAGTTGAAAGAGGTTCATCTTCAAGAAGAGCAGGTCCTCCTCCTAAAAAATCTGCTCATTCTGCTGTGGCAAGAACCAATAGTTGGATGGGAGGCCAAGGTAAATGCTACCTGATAGAAAGACCACATTTTTTACATGACTAAAAATAAGCTATTTTAACTGGATGCTTAAATTTAAGTTCATTGAACAAAAGAGAAGTGACACACAAGTGGGATAATTATTGATTAATAGCTTTTATTATACTTTCTATCTCACTAGGAACATTTCAGATTTATGGTGAAGAAATACTGGAGCCTCTCATTGCAGATGAAATAAGTGATTAGAATGAGTCCAACATTACTTTTATTCCTGTATTTGCTAGAGAATTCACCTTAATGTTTCTAAAAGTTCCTAGCAGTATTTTTTGATAGTAGGCTTCTTCATCTAAGGAATTCTTCCATTTCCTAAGTCCCCTGGTAGTGGTCCCCTAGTGTCCCATTATAAAAATTGCTTGTTCAATTTCTTTGCTGGGTTGAAGTCTTGCTCTTATGAGGTCAAAAGGCATTGGTGAGGTGATGGCTTACTACAGCCTCAAATTCCTGGGCTCAAGCAATTCTCCTGTTTCAGCCTCCTGAGTTGCTGCAAGTACAGGCATGCACCACCATATCTAGCCAATTTTTTCCCTATATTTTTGTAGAGAAAGGATGTCACAACATTATCAAAACTGAAATTAAATCCCAGTACTCCAGCAGTGCAGCTGTCTCAGGCTTCCGCATTAGCTCACAGTGTGAGTCACTGAACCTGGCCATCCAGATTCTGAGACCTCAATAATGCTTATGTGCAAGACATTCTTACTGCTTATATGAAGATTTAAAAGAACTACAAGAGCATGTAGCAGAAAAGGAGTCACTGGGCTTAAATATTATTTAAAAATAAAATTAAGTCCTGAAAGGTAGACATGAAGGAGTCTAATATTCTTAAATTAAGGGGATATCACAGAAGTGCAGAGTTATGAAATATAAGGGCATGTAAATCAATAATTAAGATTGTACCAGGATGTTTAAACATTAACACAAGATTCTGAGTGTAGGAGTTGAATTTATTTGAGGAGATAATTTAGAACTAAGCAACCTGACATGAGAAGTAGGATTGAATAGAAGTAATATTTTTCAGAAGGAGAATTGTAAGATTGCAGACTCAGCATAAGAAAGCAAGACAATAATAAAAGTTCTTAGCAAAGAAGCTTAAGCAGAACAAATTAAAATTATTACTTAGTCTTCCATCCTAATATGGAGGAAACTGAAACCTGGCATTTTCAATTTTACATTTCATATGTAGAGTATCGGTGAAGTTAGGTATGTATTGCCTTCAGTATACACAAGCCAACACATTTCCATTGGAAAATTAGCCAGTGAACATACCATAGGTGAAAGACTGACCTCTAAGGAATAGCAAGCAAAGAATATATTAAAGGGGAAACTTTTCTATTTTGAAATAGCAACAATGTTGTAATGACTCCTTTAACAGTGTTGCTTATTGCAATAAAAGTAAATCTTGGCCATAGAAAGTTTTCACTAGTGCATTGTAATTGGTCAACATGTAAGATAGAGCCAAAGACTTAGAGATATATGAGAATTTTTATATAAAAATTTAGCATGCAGTTATTCAAAGATAGCAGTATTTGCGTGTGTGAGGTGGATTGAACAACATGAGAAAATTTACCTTCTTCAGCTGAGAAAGGACAATGTATGTAAACTTTATAATCCATGAAGAGTTTGATGGTTTTACATGTTTTCCCTGTGTCATTGGTAGTCACCAGTAATTCATATGAAAAGGAAAATAATAACTAAGTAGTTATTTACCATTACAAATTAACTTTTACCTAAGAATTAATGTCTGCCTTCAGCTTCATTGGAGGAACTGGTCTTGTGGAAGCCATGGGATTATCCCAAGCCATACAAAATATTCAGTGTCATGACTGTCTAGTAATTTAGGGAACAAAGAATGGAGTCATAGAAGAAATAATGTTTAAAAAGTTGTTTGAGAGAAGAGAAAATAGTGTTTCAGGTTTGGTGTTCTTTACATAATGTGTCATCATTTTGATATTAAAGGTCCAATATCACATGGAAGAGAGAATTATGGAGGTCCTCCACACAGAGAGCAAATCTCTTCCTGGAGAAATGACCATATGTCACCAAAAGATGATGGTTATGAAACTAAGGATAGATAAAGGAAAAATGAAAAAAAATAGTTTATTTATTTGTTGTGGTGATGAAATTCACATAACAAAATTAAATATTATAAGGTAAACACTTAAATGGCACTAAATACATTTTGTATTGTGCAGCAGCTACCTCCATCGAGTTCCAAAACATTTTCATGACTCCAGACTAAAACTCCAACTACCACTTTATCTGTCCCTTTCATTTTCTCCCTTCCCTCAGCTGCTAGCAAACACTAATCTTTGTTCTGCCTCTGAACTTCATGTTGTGGTCATTTAATGTAAATGGGCTCACACACTACACAACTTTTTGTATCTGTCTCCTTTCCTTTTGCATGATGTCCCGAAGGTTCATTTACATCATATCACTTCACTCCTTCCACAGGCTGTTAACCCATTATTTTACTTGTGTTGTTTCCACCACAGTATTTCTACGAATCAATATTTGTTTCAGTACACTTATTCAACTCTGGGTGTATATAAGTGGAATTGCTTTGTTCTGTGATAATTATCTTTGTTTTCTTGATGAGCCACCACATTTCTCCATAGTTGCTGCATCATTTTCCATTCCAACTAGCATTTTATCAGGGTTCCAATTTATCTACATCTTCTCAAACACTTACTATTTCCTGCTTTTTAAAATTTATTGCCATTCTAGTATGTGAAGTGTGATATCTCTTCTTGGATTTGAAATGAATTTTCTGAATCACTGGTTATGAGTATATGTTACATGTGCTTTTTGGGCATTTGCCTATTTTATTTGGAGAAATATCTGTTTAGATGTTTGGCCTTTTAATTTTGTTTAATTATAAGTTTTTTTTTAGTTTTTTAAAAAAAGTAAAAAACTAATAAAAATGGTATCTCCAACAAGGTGATAAAATAGGATGCTCTAATTTGTCCCTCCATCCACAAATGCAACAAATAAAAAGCCACACTGACATCAATTCCCTGTGAGATAAACTCAGAAATTAGTTGAGATACTCTTGCACATAGGATTATGAAAATACTCACTTAAAAAGAGGTACGAAAAACTGAATCATGATCTTGTTCTAGAGTTTATGTTTGAACAGTGCTCTATTGATTCAGTGCCCTAGAATCAATAGGGAACTGTTATTTCACAGTTTCTCTCAGAGGACTGAAGTATTAATCCACATATGTAATGCCCCAACTGTTAACAGCTGTTTCTCAATGAAATGATTCCTAACTTGCCAGTCTCTGGATTCTAACACAGATTGGCATTCATAACTCTCCTAGGACCTCCAAGATAAAAGAGGGATTTAAATAGACATTCAAGCACTTCCAAAACTGTTTCCTCCTGGCTTACTGGATCTCAAGCAGTCAAGAAAGCTCACCTCCCACTTTGTACCTTGAAGAACTTAGATTGTACATCTAACAACTTGACTTTTTTTTTCTTTTGAGATGGAGTCTTGCTCTGTCACCCAGGCTGGAGTGCAATGGCATGATCTTGGCTCACCGCAACCTCTGCCTCCCGGGATCAAGTGATTCCCCTGCCTCAGTCTCCCATGTAGCTGGGATTATAGGTGCACATCAACATGCTGGGCTAACTTTTGTATTTTTTAGTAGACAAGGTTTCACTATTTTGGTCAGGCTGGTCTTGAACTTCTGACCTCAGGTTATCCACCCACCTCGGCCTCCTGAAGCACCAGGATTACAAGCATGAGCCATGGTTCCCTGCCATGTTTGACTTTTATAGCTTCTACCCAGGTATCTTGCTTCTAATTTTGACTTTTGGATCTGTCAAGGTCCTCTAAGAGCAGGCACATAGGCATTTCTCATCAGTCTTCATCATAACTCACTCTAGCAATATACGGAGCTTCTAAATTTTCCTACGAATTAGTCAAACTACCCGACTATTGCTCTGACTTCTCAGGTTGCTGCCTGACAGTTTGAATACTAACTTGCCAATCTCTGGAATCTAATGAATCCCAACTTTTTATTGTTTTACAATAATTCTGCATGTTTTTTAAACTTGCCTATTGATATAGTTTGGACATTAGTCCCTCCAAGCCTCAGGTTCAAATGTGGCCCTCCACACTGTAAACAGCACCTAGCAGGGAGGTGTTTCTTTGTGTCCTGGGAATGGATCCCTCATAAATGGCTTGGCACCCTCACCATGGTTAATAAGTGTGTTTTCTGCTGCATTAGTTCCAACAATGCAGCTTACATCCAAATAGTTGTTGAAAAGAGTCACACCTTCTCCTCTTCTCTCTCTTGCTTTCTCTACATGTGACATACCTGGTTTCCTTTCACCTTCTGTCCTGAGTGGAAGCCTTGTGAGGCTGTCGTCAGATGCAGATGATGGCACCACACATCTTTTACAGTCTGCAGAACCAGAAGCCAATGAAAGCTCTTTTCTTTATAAATTTTCCAGTTTCATAGTATTTTATAGGAACACGAACAGACTAAGACATTTATCTCTGGTTGATAACTTGCCTAGATCAGTAAGCAGTGGAGATCAGCATTCACTATTTCCTCTGTTCCATAGAGGATGAAGAGGTGGTTTTCAATGGTCCCATGAGCTTTTCCTTAAATCCAACTCTTGTCTTGCTGTAGCTTTCAGCTTCTCCATGGAAGCACCCCAACCTTTTAAATGCCTCCCTTAGGACCAGTATTTTATTGTTGTTGTTGTTTGTATTTATTTATTTATTTATTGAGATCGAGTCTCACTCTGTCACCCAGGTCAGAGTGCAGTGGCATGATCTCAGCTCACTTTGGCCTCCACCTCCTGGTTTCAAGAGGCACTGCTGCCTCAACCTGCCAAGTAGCTGGGACTACAGGCATGTGCCACCAGCCCCAGCTAATTTTTTTGTTTTGTATATTTAGTTGAGAGCAGATTTCACCATGGTAGCCAGGATGATCTCAACCTCCTGACCTTGTGATATGCCCACTTCAGCCTGCCAAAGTGCTGGGGTTACAGACATGAGCCACTGTGCTCAGCCTGGACCAGTCTTTTAACATGCCTGTTTCTAGGATCTGATGTGTCAGAATAGGCATTCTGTGATTCTGCTAATTCCCACCCTTTCTTCAAAAAACTCAACTCACAGCTATCCTTAGATAAGGACACCACAGTGAATGATTCTATAACTTGGATTTGAATCTATGACACCTTTTCAAAGACTGTAGAACTGAGAATAAACACACACATAGGATAAAAGAACAGTTTTAATTGGATGCTTTTTCTCCTCCCCAAGCTAGCAGAGTGTTGCATGCAAAAAATTTCCCCCAACTCATAGTTTCTTCACAGAGAAGAGAGTTGAAAGTGTACATTCAGACATTTCTTTTCCGTTTTGCAATTCTTCACATGATGTTCTGTCTTGTCTTACCCTGTAGGAAACATTGTGGGTATCAGACAGCTGGGGCCAGTTACAAACAAAGTATATAGATGGGGCTCACAGTGACCATAACATTAATTTTGCTGGTGGCTTTACATTCCAGCCAGCAGAAGTGCACCATCAGAGAAAATAGGCAATAGCATCATTTTGCAGCAACCAATTATGGTTGATGGCCGATGGCCAGGCTCAAATTACTGGCCAACAGCCAAATCCCACCCTGGTTTTCTCTGCAAAATTTCCAAGGCTGTGACAAAGAGGCAGCTTGGTGATTATCCACAGAAGGGGCATGTGACGCCACCCAATCCCAGCTACCATACTTTTGACCATCCTAGCCCTGTGTGCTCCACCCATCCCCACACTGAAAAGCAGAGGCAATTTAGTGGTTAAAGATGAAGTTCTGGCTCTACCTTGACCCAGTGGGCAAGTAGCTAATATAATAAGCCTTGGTACTCCTGGAAGGGAGTTCACTTCTGATATATCTAGTGGAAATCATTGGGACATTAGAATCTCTAGAGCATATGACTTTATTGAGAAACAGAGAATTTCAGTCTCAGCTCCAGCCCTTCCCACTGCTATTGGGAAGCAACTACCCTGCTGCAGAACGTGCCTCTCTGAGTCAATGAATGCAGTCTATCCAGGCTCTGTCCAGCAGAAAATGGATCTAGAATCACCAGCCTCTGTGCACTATGGGAGGACCCACTCTCAGCTCTGGCCCTTCCACTTTAATCAGGGAACTATATAATCTTTGAGAAACTTTCTGGGCAATATGCAACTTTCTTATCAGAGACCAGGCTTTAAATTATCTATTCAACAGCAGGTATCAAGGGAGCTGATTTTCAGCCCCAGGCCCTTGTGCTGCAGGTAGGAAACTAGCCCATCTGTACAGAAACCTTCCAATAACCATTGCAGCCAAAATTACAGGCATGCCGTTCTCTGTTCCACAACAGAATCTAAGTGGACCCAATCTCAGCTCCAGGCTGTCCAATTTCAATTTCTGAAATGGAATCATTAGTAATAAATACCCTACTAGCCAACAAACAAACAAACAAACAAAAAAACGAGGAACTGATAGATTCAGTATGAATTCTACCAGATCTACAAAGAGCTGCATCTTATTCTATTGTGTGGATTATCCTAGTTTCTTCAACCGGTTACCCATGCATGCTTACACACACACACACACACACACACATGCACACACACACAAAAAAACAAAAAACAAAAACAAGCAAATAAAAAAAACTGCACACACCTATGTTTCATGTTCTCTCAAAAAGGTGCAGTGGAAATGTCAAGCTGGCCTCTGGTATCATCCAAAGGCTGAGTGGGGAAGGACCCACTCCTTTGTTTGCATTACATTGTTACCAGCAGCCTTATCCACAATGGCAGTTTTTCAGTGGTCTCTCACACCTCTCTAGAGAACCTGCAATTATGTTTATTTATACGGTTTACAGTATATTCGTTAGCCTTTTTCTCTAAACTTGAGGCTGGGTACAATGGCTCTAGTCTGTAATTTCAGTATTGGAGAGGTTGATGTTCTAGGATTCTCTGAATCCAAAAGTCTGAGACTACAGTGATGTATGATTCAGCCTGATGACAGAGCAACACCCTGCTTCTAAATGAATAAATAATAAAAATACAACTGGCAGTAATATTTTTGTTTTACAGTTTGGAAACACAAATTTCCTTTATCAAATGTACGAATATGTGATAGTCACTAACACAGCACATATGCATGTGCATGGGAACCAATGCAGGAAAGCAGTGGGATTGGATGCTTTTTCCCCTTAGTGCTTGAACACGTGTATATTGTCATGATAAGGGGTGTGTTTGGATCAGGAAGTCTCTGCCTGAGCTATCAAAACTGTGGAAATAAGACCCTTCACAAGTCAGGAAACAAAAGTCTCTACTGGTAATAATAACTATAAAATCTTTTGCAGATTTCATTTCATTTTTAATTTAGTTTAGATTAGGCAGCATAACACAGATTACCCTGCTCCTAGTAGTATGCAATTTGATGACAAATGTCAATTAGATTTGGTTGTTGAAAACTACAAGAATCTTAGTTAATACCGTAGTTATATAAGTAATTTTGACAATATACACCAGCTTACTTTAAAGTTTCAGTTGGTCCACCAGACACCTAAATATTATTTTAAACATAGTTCAAAATTCATGTGGATAATGGGCAAAATGGCAAGTTTTTATTTTTATTCATTTCTTTTTGGTTTTATGCCTTTCATTCTCCCTTTTCTCCCCTTCCTTCCTTCTATCTCTCTCGTTCTGTCCTCTCCTTCTCTCCCTCCCTACCTCCCTTTTCCTTCTTTTTTCTTTCTTTCTTTCTTTCCTTCCTTCCTTCTTTCCCTCCTTCCTTCCTTCTTTCTTCCTTTCTTTCTTTCCTTTTCTTTTTCTTTCTTTCTTTCTTTCTTTCTTTCTTTCTTTCTTTCTTTCTTTCTTTCTTTCTTTCTTTCTCTTTCTTTTCTTTCTTCTTTCTTTCTTTGTCTCCTTTCTTTCTTTCCTTCTTCCTTCCTTCTTTTCTTTTTTTATTCGTTTCTTTCTTTCTCTCTCTCTGTTTCTTTCCTTCTCTTTCTTTTTTCTTTCTTTCTTTCTTTTCTTTTCTTTTTTTCTTTTTTCTTTTTTTTCTCTATCTCTGTTTTTCTCTTTGATTTTTTTTAGACAGCTTCTTGCTCTGTCACCTAGGCTGGAGTGTGATGGCATGATCTCAACTCACTGCAATCTCCGCATCCCTGGTTCAAGCAATTCTCCAGTCACCCCCTCCCTAGTAGCTGTGACTGCAGGCATGTGACACCAATCCTGGCTTTTGTGTGTGCCTGTGTGTGTGTATGTGTATTTTTAGCAGAGACCAGATTTCACAATGTTAGCTCAAGCTGGTCTTGAACTCCTGTCCTCAAGTGATGCAGTCACCTCAGCTTCTCAAAGTGCTGGGATTCCAAGACTGAGCCACAATACCCACTAAGTTTTATGCACTTCTCTCCTTAGTCTTCTCTCCTATCTCTTTTATTATTTTATTTCATTTTTATTTCTGAGACAGTCTTCCTGTGGTGCCCAGGCTGGAGTGCAGAGGTGTGATCTCACTTCACTGCAAACTTTGTCCCTGGGGTTCAGTGGATTCTCCTACATCAGCCTCGTGAGTAGCCTGGATTACATCCATGGGCCACCAAGCCCAGCTAGCTTTTGTATGATACTAGACATGAGATCTTGTCATGTTGGCCAGGCTTCTCTCAAACTCCTAACATCAAGAAATCTGCCCATCTCAGCCTGCCAAACTGCTGGGAGTGCATGTGTGAGCCTCCATGCCCTGCTTCATATCTGTTTTAAAGCTCAGTTGATAAGGAATATTGTCTTCCTGGAATGCTTTGTGTTTACAAAACAACTATAGCACTATTATTTAGCCCCTTCGGATAAAATATCGTAACACACAAAATGTACACACACAGACACAGATACAGTCAGTAACCAAAAGATCAGTGTAGGCCAGGACCTAAAATCAAAGATAAGTTGCTGCAGTTGACTAGAATTAAACCAGACCAGAGTTGACCTATACCCAGCCAAGAGATGTGAACAGATGCTTTCAAAAAACTCTATCAGATACATGTTAGATTATTCTCCAGCCATAGCAAAGGGACATTAAAGATTCATTGAGTTTAGAAGAGTCTTGATGGTTTGACTTTTCCAGGGTAGCTTTCATGATGTTGGCCTTTAAAGCTCTCCACAATTACTCAAATCAGTATACAACTCAGTTTTTCTGGGAGTCTAAAGCGCTGTTCAAAATTTTCTAAAATGTAGTGGCTTAAAACAATAATTATAATTTACTTACTTCAGTCTCTGCAATCTTCCACAGTCTCTCAGCCAAATGATTATGGTTCAGGGGCACTTACGAGGATGCAATCTAGTGATGGCTTAGGATGGGGACATTGTCAGGTATCTTCTCATCTCCCTGGTGCCATAGCTAGCATGACTCAAATAGCAGGAGCTGGACTGCTGCTATTTGAGTCAGGTATCTCCTTTTGTTTCTATGAGTCTCTCCATGGGATGTGCCTTCTGCATAGAGTTTTGAGGGTGTCAGATTTTGTGATCTGCTCTGGGACTCCTGAGGGTTTTTTCCCCATGAGAGCAGGAGACTAAGGCAGAGCCGTGTCACCTTTTCTATCCTAGGCCAGAGATGGCCCCATATCCAGAAAATGCTTGCACTGTTTTCTATTCATTAGAAGCAAGTACTGTGTTCAGTCACATCAGGAATATTTTCAAATGGGTATGCAGAGAATTTCAGTGTTTTAGACCACTAAAGTTACCATGCCTAATAATTTCTTATTTTTATAAGTTCTGGATGGGTTTTACCCAAGATGATAGCAGATACAGACTTTTTAGCTTAAAGCCTGTATGCCACAGCTCCAAACATTTGGTTACATGTTGAAATAACTCTCAAGCATTTTGAAATAAGAGCTATAATAAATAAAATACATGAGATGAACTCATAAATATCTGCATGAAATGCTTATAAAAAGGTCAGCCGTAAAAATGTCATGAGGTCTAATGTGCCACTCTTTTACTATTTCTATGGATATTACTTAGACAGGAGGACAAGGACTCAGGGGTCTGCTGGTCAGTCTCTGCACCTTGAAACAGTGGCTGGGGCACCAGGAGTAACATTTCTGGCGAACACTGTGTGGTGAGGATGAGGAGTTCATCTGGGTTAAGGAGGGTGTCAGCATAATGTGACTTGGAGGAGAGGTACACCTGGTAGGGCGACCAGGATCGAGATCTCCAACACATATTGAAATCCCCCATGCCCAGTTGCGGCAAAGTGAATACCTCAGCTTGTTCTGGGTTTCCAGGTATGTTTGGGAAGCATCTCCCTTGCCTGGGAAGGATCACCCCATTCCCTTGCCATGCAGCAGGGTGGGACTTGTTGCCTCTGCTCTGTCTGTTCCAGTGTTTCCCTTCCCATTATCTCACTGCTGGGTAAGGTCGCAGGACCCCAGAATGTAGAGGGGCCCTGGGCTGTTGGCAGTGCCTGGGGGGTGGCCATGTACTAGGAGGAGAGTCCTCACTGAGTCTCCTATGGGCTTGGAGGCTGGGAGGGAACACTAGTTGGGCACTGGCTATTCCAGTATCCAGGGGCCCATCCTGGAGAAGGCCGGGGGGATGTCATAAGCTTATGGATCTGCAATCTAAGTGGAAGAACTGTATTTGCCATGGCTGACATCATCAGGGCAAGACACCCACTGGGTGGAGAGCTGGGATTATGCATTTTACCCCTGTCCTGAAGAGACACTGCATGCCAGCCTTTCTTGGGTCCAGTGATCCTGGGGACCCCGCTTTGGAACCACTCATGACCGTAAGCTTAGGATCTTGTGTGCCCTGCTTCCTATCCACCCAGGTGAGGCATCCTGGAGAGGATGTGTGGGGTGAAGCTCCTGTGCAAACATGCAGCACTGAAATGGGGTGTCACTAGCCAGTTAGGCCCCTGCTCACTAGGCCTTCTCCTGAGCTCCCACCTGACTAAGTGATACGTGTTCCATCTACATGACCCTGCAGCCCGGGTTTCTCCTCCACCTACTGACCTGTGCCCTCTTAGGGAGGATGCCAGCCTACCTGGAGACTCAGGCCCTGCCAGAACCCCATGCTGTCCTCCCCTCTCATGGGCTGGACACTCTCTGATGCACAGGGATTCCCGAACAGCTATCCCAAAACCCCGTGGGTTCCATTGCTTCTTCCCTGAATGCCTGCCTTCCCTGACAAAACAGACAGGAAGACACAGGGAGCATCTAGGTTTTATTTCCTTCCGGTTGTCATTTTGGCTCCAAGAGATATCCTCCAGGATGCTCACACCAGCCAGACTTTTCCTCCTCCCTCTCCATTTGTGAGAACCTGGAGGACACTTCACATCTCCCAAATGCACAGGCTTCACGGGTCCTGAAGTTGGATTGCCAAACCCAGCAGCCCCTAAACCAAGGTACACAGAGGTACACAGACACAGGTGTGCACACACATGCATCAACTCAGACATGCAGGCTGGAACATGCCTACACTCATACTGGTATGAGGGAAACTGGGTGTCTACACCAATACTCAGGTGGGCCTTCATGCTCAGCCACATTCCCTGCTGGACACACACAGAAGGTCCCCTACCATTTAACTGATCATCTACAGTGGGATTTATTTTTACTTTTATACTTTCATAACTTACCAAAGTATGTTGCATTCTTTCCCCCATCATGAAAAAGACTTTGATGAAAGAAAGGAGGGAGAGGACTTTTTCTATCAGCATTTATAATGTTAAGGTATTTTAAAAATTGTATGTCTTTTAATGTCATAGGAAATGTCTCGGGGGCAGGGGCAACATGAGTGAGTATGGCAGAGGGGAGAAAGCATGTCAGACAGCCTGGAGTCATTGAAGCAGAACATGACAGGACAGGGATAGCCATTCTATGAGGACATAGACCTAGATGTGCCTCACATGCACCTCCGTGTGGAGGGCAAGAGGGCCCTAGATGAACCCAAACTGAACCCAGGTGGTAGCAGGCCTCAAGATGTGAAAGAGAGCCAGAGATGGATGATGTGACAGCTATCGATTGATCCTTGCTTCTTGCCCATTGACCTTCACCACTTCTGCCTCTTTGGTGACTTCAGCTTTCCCAGTTCTGAAATATGAGTGTTAGAGTTTCCTGAAGAGCCTTTCTCCCCCTGCCCAGGGATGGCCTGGGATTTCTCACCACAGGCACTTCCCTGAGCTTTGAGTTTTCCATGTGTGTCCCAGCTCCAGGACACACAGGACCCTGAGCCACCAGCCCTAGGCTTCTTACCTGGTCTCCTCTCTTTTCCCTCTCTTAAGGCTTAACTCCTTCTGGTAGTGCTGCAGGGGATTTAGACAGAGGCTCTGACTGATGTACTGGGGGACTGTGGGAAGGGGTCCATGACTGGTCATTTCATGGTTCAAAGCCAATTCCCCAGATGCCAAGGAAAGACTAGCAAGGTCCTTTCCCATGACACACCTCAGTGGTGTCCACCTCAGCAATCCTGGCTGACCCTGAGTGGTGATGGTCAGCCAACCAGCTGAAGAAGCTCAGTTAGGCTGTGTCCTGCCTTAAGCTGGGGGCTTTTCCTGCATGACTCTAGAATAACTGGGCTACAGTAGAGCCAGACACCTTGCATCCTGGAGCAAGAGGAGTCGGGAAGGCTCATGCCAGGCCTAGCCTCCCACACTCCACCCCCTCTACCATGCTGGGAGGCACTCCTTACAGAGGATGCCAACCTGATACTCCTTAATGATCACTTCATTGAGGAAGTACGGGTTGTCATAAAAGGGAAACTTCATCCTGCCACTGGTACCTGGGATGGCTGAGTTCCTCCACCTGCCAGGCCAAGAAGAAGAGGACAGACTCAAAGGGACCATTTCATCTAGCTGGGCTGAGGGCCTTCTGGCTGTGGTGAAGCATGCATTTACCCTTCCCACTCTCCTGCTGAGACAGCCCCAGTCCCCAGGAGGACCTCAAACTGACTAGGACCCACAACTCCTCCCCCAGGCCCAGGCAACGAAGCCTGATTTGCAAACTGATTATGGAGATTACTTAGCACGACTTCCTCATGTTTTCTGAATGCTGCCAACATCTGGGTGTGTGCACCATCTGCCTGTGGTCAAGGAGCCTCCAGATGATTGGGTGGGCATGCAAGGAAACACCCTGCAAATTTGCAAGAGCTGGGAGAGTGTTGGGGAGGGCTATCCCCCAGACCTTTGGCCTGGCACCCTGCATTGGTGGTCCTTTCTCTGTCTGGCACTGGGGGCTTGGTAGCAGATCTGGTGGTCTTGTGGATGGGTGGAAGGAGTCCCAGAAAGACTCCACTGACAATGAGCAGGGAGCACAAGTAGGCAGAAGATTGACGGTGGGGTGCTGTAGTATGAGGCAGCTGTTTCCTCAGAGTTCCTGAGCTGCATGTGGCCACTGTGTGCTGGGTGCTGCACAGGCTCTGCTGAGGGTGTCCAGGTGTGTGGTGCCATCTTGTCCTGGTCTCCCTGTGGGGTGGTTATGTCCACTTGAGGGAAGCACTGGGGGTAGAAGGGACTGCAGGGCTGTGCCTGGCACTCCCTAGTGGGCTCACGTGTGTACAACAGGGATTTTATATGCTCAGGGCCTACAGCTCTTTGGTTGCAGTGCAGGCAGAGGGAAGAAAACCTGTTTGGGGAGCTGGTGCATGCCTTGCAGAGGACAGCAGCCCCGTGCACTGTGAACCCATCTTCAGCACCTCGTGTTTCTGGGATGAAGTTGCTGGACACAGACACAGGTAGTGGGGGTGGTTCCATGGCTGGTATGAGCATGCAGACTCCCCTTCCTCCAAGGACTTTCCCAGGGAAACATGCCCTTCAACTTTCTGCTGTGCAAGAAGGGTCCTTGGTGCCACTATTCTCCCTTGTGCATGCTGAGCTTGGCCCCCAGTCCCTCCCACATGCTCTCAGAGCACCTACAAACAAGCTGCCCTCCTATCTGCAGGAGTATGCCCTCAGCGCCCCTTGCTGTCCCCCATGCCCTACCTCCTGGCTGACCCTGTGTGCCTCTGGCCTGGCTCCCTTGCCCTGGGAGCCTGATGCCCATCCCCTGCTGCCAGTCATCCCTAATGGTCAGCTCAAGGATATGGCTCTGGCCCAAAAGCTGGAGATGCCCTGGCTGATGGCCTATGTGCCATCCAGGCCAGACAGATGCCCCTGCCAAAACTTCTGCCTCAGCCCTGGGCAGTCCATGTGACCTGGGGCATTCACAGAGTGCAGCTCCAAGTGAAGGACCTCCAGCATGTCTGTTGCTGGCTGGGACATGCTAGGGCCAGGGCCAGGCTGTGCCTAATTGTCCTCCTCCTTCTGCTGTATGTCAGCTTTCTCCTCAACCACTATCTGGACCATCGCCATGATGTAGTCCACCACCAGCACCTTATCCTCCCAAAAGAGCACCTCTGCGCTCAATACCCTGGCTGCCCTCTCCTGCAGAGCCTCCAATTTGAATGGAGTGCCTTCTTTGGAGGTCCCACTGACCATGGCCTGCACTGTCCACTCCATATCTGGATAATATATCCTTAAAATATCCTTAAAAAAAACTTAAAGCCGGGAAGCTTGAACTGGGTGGAACCCACCACAGCTCAAGGAGGCCTGCCTGCCTCTGTAGGCTCCACCTCTGGGGGCAGGGCATAGACAAACAAAAAGACAGCAGTAACCTCTGCAGAATTAAGTGTCCCTGTCTGACACCTTTGAGGAGAGAAGTGGTTCTCCCAGCACACAGCTGGAGATCTGAGAAAGGGCAGACTGCCTCCTCAAGTGGGTCCCCGACCCATGACCCTCGAGCAGCCTAACTGGGAGGCACCCCCCCAGCAGGGGCAGACTGACACCTCACACGGCTGGATGGGTACTCCAACAGACCTGCAGCTGAGGGTCCTGTCTGTTAGAAGGAAAACTAAAAGAAAGGACATCCACACCAAAAACCCATCTGTACATCACCATCATCCAAGACCAAAAGTAGATAAAACCACAAAGATGGGGAAAAAACAGAGCAGAAAAACTGGAAACTCTAAAAAGCAGAGTGCCTCTCATCCTTCAAAGGAATGCAGTTCCTCACCAGCAATGGAACAAACCTGGACGGAGAATGACTTTGACAAGCTGAGAGAAGAAGGCTTCAGACGATCAAATTACTCCGAGCTATGGAGGATATTCAAACCAAAGGCAAAGAAGTTGAAAACTTTGAAAAAAATGTAGAAGAATGTATAACTAGAATAACCAATACAGAGAAGTGCTTAAAGGAGCTGATGGAGCTGAAAACCAAGGCTCGAGAAATACGTGAAGAATGCAGAAGCCTCAGGAGCTGATGCGATCAAATAGAAGAAAGGGTATCAGCCATGGAAGATGAAATGAATTAAATGAAGCAAGAAGGGAAGTTTAGAGAAAAAAGAATAGAAAGAAATGAGCAAAGCCTCCAAGAAATGTGTGACTATGTGAAAAGACCAAATCTGCGTCTGATTGGTGTACCTGAAAGTGACTGGGAGAATGGAACCAAGTTGGGAAAACAGTCTGCAGGATATTATCCAGGAGAACTTCCCCAATCTAGCAAGGCAGGCCAACATTCAGATTCAGGAAATACAGAGAACGTCACAAAGATACTCCTCGAGAAGAGCAACTCCAAGACACATAATTGTCAGATTCACCAAAGTTGAAATGATGGAAAAAATGTTAAGGGCAGCCAGAGAGAAAGGTCAGGTTACCCACAAAGGGAAGCCCATCAGACTAACAGCGGATCTCTTGGCAGAAACCCTAAAAGCCAGAAGAGAGTGGGGGCCAATATTCAACATTCTTAAAGAAAATAATTTTCAACCCAGAATTTCATATCCAGCCAAACTAAGCTTCATAAGTGAAGGAGAAATAAAATACTTTACAGACAAGCAAATGCTGACAGATTTTGTCACCACAAGGCCTGCCCTAAAAGAGCTCCTGAAGGAAGCACTAAACATGGAAAGGCACAACTGGTACTAACCACAGCAAAATCATGCCAAAATGTAAAGACCATCGAGACTAGGAAGAGACTGCATCAACTAACAAGCAAAATAACCAGCTAACATCATAATGACAGGATCAAATTCACACATAACAATATTAACTTTAAATGTAAATGGGCTAAATTCTCCAATTAAAAGACACGGACTGGCAAATTGGATAAAGACACAAGACTCATCAGTGTGCTGTATTCAGGAAACTCATCTCACATGCAAAGACACAGATAGGCTCAAAATAAAAGGATGGAGGAAGATCTACCAAGCAAATGGAAAACAAAAAAAGGCAGGGGTTGCAATCCTAGTCTCTGATAAAACAGACTTTAAACCAACAAAGATCAAAAGAGACAAAGAAGGCCATTACACAATGGTAAAGGGATTAATTCAACAAGAAGAGCTAACTATCCTAAATATATATGCACCCAACACAGGAGCACCCAGGTTCATAAAGCAAGTCCTGAGTGACCTACAAAGAGACTTAGACTCCCACACATTAATAATGGGAGACTTTAACACCCCACTGTCAACATTAGACAGATCAACGAGACAGAGAGTCAACAAGGATACCCAGGAATTGAACTCAGCTCTGCACCAAGCGAACCTAATAGACATCTACAGAACTCTCCACCCCAAATCAACAGAATATACATTTTTTTTCAGCACCACACCACACCTATTCCAAAATTGACCACATACTTGGAAGTAAAGCTCTCCTCAGGAAGTGTAAAACAACAGAAATTATAACAAACTATCTCTCAGATCACAGTGTAATCAAGCTAGAACTCAGCATTAAGAATCTCACTCAAAACCACTCAACTACATGGAAACTGAACAACCTGCTCCTGAATGACTACTGGGTACATAACGAAATGAAGGCAGAAATAAAGATGTTCTTTGAAACCAACGAGAACCAAGACACAACATACAAGAATCTATGAGATGCATTCAAAACAATGTGTAGAGGGAAATTTATAGCACTAAATGCCCATAAGAGAAAGCAGGAAAGATCCAAAATTGACACCCTAACATCACAATTAAAAGAACTAGAAAAGCAAGAGCAAACACATTCAAAAGCTAGCAGAAGGCAAGAAATAACTAAAATCAGAGCAGAACTGAAGGAAATAGAGAAACAAAAAACCCTTCAAAAAATTAATGAATCCAGGAGCTGGTTTTTTGAAAGGATCAACAAAATTGATAGACTGCTAGCAAGACTAATAAAGAAAAAAAGAGAGAAGAATCAAATAGATGCAATAAAAAATGATAAAGGGAATATCACCACCAATCCCACAGACATACAAACTACCATCAGAGAATACTACAAACACCTCTACGCAAATAAACTAGAAAATCTAGAAGAAATGGGTAAATTCCTCAACACATACACCCTCCCAAGACTAAACCAGGAAGAAGTTGAATCTCTGAATAGACCAATAACAGGTGCTGAAATTGTGGCAATAATCAATAGCTTACCAACCAAAAAAAGTCCAGGACCAGATGGATTCACAGCTGAATTCTACCAGAGGTAGAAGGAGGAACTGGTACTATTCCTTCTGAAACTATTCCAATCAATAGAAAAAGAGGGAATCCTCCCTAACCCATTTTATGAGGCCAGCATCATCCTGATACCAAAGCCAGGCAGAGACACAACAAAAAAAGAGAATTTTAGACCAATATCCTTCATGAACATTGATACAAAAATCCCCAATAAAATACTGGCAAACCGAATCCAGCAGCACATCAAAAAGCTTATCCACCATGATCAAGAGGGCTTCATCCCTGGGATGCAAGGCTGGTTCAATATATGCAAATCAATAAATGTAATCCAGCATATAAACAGAACCAAAGACAAAAACCACATGATTATCTCAATAGATGCAGAAAAGGCCTTTGACAAAATTCAACAATGCTTCATGCTAAAAACTCTCAATAAATTAGGTATTGATGGGACATATCTCAAAATAAGAGCTATCTATGACAAACCCACAGCCAATATCATACTGAATGGGCAAAAACTGGAAGCATTCCCTTTGAAAACTGGCACAAGACAGGGATGCCCTCTCTCACCACTTCTATTCAACATAGTGCTGGAAGTTCTGGCCAGGGCAATTATGCAAGAGAAGGAAATAAACGGTATTCAATTAGGAAAAGAGGAAGTCAAATTGTCCCTGTTTGCAGACGACATGATTGTATATCAAGAAAACCCCATTGTCTCAGCCCAAAATCTCCTTAAGCTGATAACTTCAGCAAAGTCTCAGGATACAAAATCAATGTACAAAAATCACAAACATTCTTATACACCAATAACAGACAAACAGAGAGCCAAATCATGAGTGAACTCCCATTGACAATTGCTTCAAAGAGAATAAAATATCTAGAAATCCAACTTACAAGGGATGTGAAGGACCTCTTCAAAGAGAAGTACAAACCACTGCTCAAGGAAATAAAAGAGGATACAAAGAAATGGAAGAACATTTCATGCTCATGGGTAGGAAGAATCAATATTGTGAAAATGGACATACTGCCCAAGGTAATTTACAGATTCAATGCCATCCCCATCAAGCTACCAATGACTTTCTTCACAGAATTGGAAAAAAACACTTTAAAGTTCATATGGAACCAAAAAAGAGCTCGTATCACCAAGTCAATCCTAAGCCAAAAGAACAAAGCTGGAGGCATCACACTACCTGACTTCAAACTATACTACAAGGGTACAGTAACCAAAACAGCATGGTACTGGTACCAAAACAGAGATATAGATCAATGGAACAGAACAAAGCCCTCAGAAATAATGCCACATATCTACAACTATCTGATCTTTGACAAACCTGAGAAAAACAAGAAATGGGGAAAGGATTCCCTATTTAATAAATGATGCTGGGAAAACAGGCTAGCCATATGGAGAAAGCTGAAACTGGATCCCTTCCTTGCACCTTATACAAAAATTAATTCAAGATGGATTAAAGATTTAAATTTCAGACCTAAAACCATAAAAATCCTAGAAGAAAACCTAGGCATTACCATTCAGGACATAGGCATGGGCAAGGACTTCATGTCTAAAACACCAAAAGCAATGGCAACAAAAGCCAAAATTGACAAATGGGATCTAATTAAACTAAAGAGCTTCTGCACAGCAAAAGAAACTACCATCAGAGTGAACAGACAACCTACAAAATGGGAGAAAATTTTCACAACCTCCTCATCTGACAAAGGGCTAATATCCAGAATCTACAAAGAACCCAAACAAATTTACAAGAAAAAAACAAACAACCCCTTCAAAAAGTGGTTGAAGGACGTGAACAGACACTTCTCAAAAGAAGACATTTATGCAGCCAAAAAACACATGAAAAAATGCTCACCATCACTGGTCATCAGAGAAATGCAAATCAAAACCACAATGAGATACCATCTCACACCAGTTAGAATGGCAGTCATTAAAAAGTCAGGAAACGACAGGTACTGGAGAGGATGTGGAGATATAGGTACACTTTTACACTGTTGGTGGGACTGTAAACTAGTTCAACCCTTGTGGAAGTCAGTGTGGCGATTCCTCAGGGATCTAGAACTAGATATTCCATTTGACCCAGCCATCCCATTACTGGGTATATACCCAAAGGACTATAAATCATGCTGCTATAAAGACACATGCACACGTATGTTTATTGCGGCATTATTCACAATAGCAAAGACTTGGAACCAACCCAAATGTCCAACAATGATAGACTGGATTAAGAAAATGTTTCACATATACACCATTGAATACTATGCAGCCATAAGAAATGAGGAGTTCATGTCCTTTGTAGGGACATGGATGAAATTGGAAATCATCATTCTCAGTAAACTATCGCAAGAACAAAAAACCAAACACCGCATATTCTCACTCATAGGTGGGAATTGAACAATGAGAACACATGGACACAGGAAGGGGAACATCACACTTCGGGGACTGTTCTGGGGTGGGGGGACGGGGGAAGGATAGCATTGGGAGATATACCTAATGCTAGATGACGAGTTAGTGCGTGCAGCGCACCAGCATGGCACATTTATACATATGTAACTAACCTGCACATTGCGCACATGTACCATAAAACCTAAAGTATAATAATAATAAAAAATAAAAAAATAAAAAAAGATGTGAAATAAAAAAAAATCAAGCTATAGAACTAGAGAGTAAAATGGTAATTACTAGAGGCTTGGTGTGGGTAGGGAGTAATTAGTCAAAGGGCACAACATTTTACTTAGGAGAAAGAAATAAGTTTGAGAGATCTAAAAAAAAAAAAAAAATTAAAAGCATTCCTATTTCTCCACATTCTCTCCAACATCTGATGTTTCCTGAATTTTTAATGATCGCCATTGTAACTGACATGAGATGGTCTCATTTTGGTTACAGGGTTATGTATGGAGCTGAAAACCATCATACTAAGCAAACTATCACAAGGACAGAAAATCAAACACCACATGTTCTCACTCTTAAGTGGGAGTTCAACAATGAGAACACATGGACACAGGGCGAGGAACAGCACACTGGTCAGGGGTTGGGGGACTGGGGAGGGATAGCATTATGGGAAATACCTAACGTAAGTGGTAAATTGATGGGTGCAGCAAACCATCATGGCACATGTATCCCTATGTAACAAACCTGCACATTCTGCACCTGTACCCTAGAACTTAAAGTACAATCAAAAAATTAAAAAGGAAAACAGCTCTCCAAACCCAAATACTAAATAGAAAATGAGTATCAAATGGCCTAGAATGTAACTTACATGAAAACATAACAAATATTTAGCAGATAGTTTCTAAATACCACCATAAGCCTGGTGGTCTGCAAGAAGCTCAGAAAAACGTGGTCTTTGCTTCTCTGAGTGTGCAGTTTTTACAGGCACATAGATAAATGAGGAATAATAAGTGTGAGAACTGTTGTAATAGGCAAATACAGGAAATATAACTGGAAATATGGGCAATGATTTTGATAAAACATTAATAAACAATGAAATGTAAAAAAAAAAAAACATGATTTTAATAAGTTTTGCCTTCTTCATCCCTTCAGAGGAAAACTCATGCCTCTGCTTTATTGGCTGACATGTTCCTAAGTAGATGTAGCAACTCTGATTTGTATTACTCAATCATATTTTCCTCATTTATGAAATACCAGTTTACAGATTCTTTTGAAGATCAAATGAGAATATTTACTGTTACTGTATAAACTGTCAAGTGCTACACAACTGTTATTGTCTCATGGTGGATTTATACTGTGTATATCACATGGTTAGGGTAACACTGTCATAAAGGAAATCTTGAAATGTGTCTGCTGCTCAGTTTTTATTTTTCAAATGTTTCAGTCATTATTATTTATCATATGATTTCTAGGGGCTTTTGAATTTTAAAGAGAATATATATAAACAGAAAAGAGAAGGACAATGAAATTGTGAGACTATAGTCATAATTTCATTGACTAATTCAATTGCTTATAAAGTGAGATTAGATTATATTTCTCCTAAAAGATCCTCAGAGAAATTCTAAGATGATACACCCGCTGTTTGAATGCCCATAAACATGTTGCTTAAGTTAGAGTTAACTCTTTTTAAAGCCTGTAGATACAGTAATAGTTTCATGTATTAAAACAGGGAAAACAGGATTTTTAGTAATACTTGCCCTCACCAGAAAAGATCTTAACTGTTAAACAGTTCTTTATGTCAAATTAAATTTTTCATTTTTCTACCTAATATTTTGGATGAGGTATGCATTTTTAAATGTATTTTCACCCTTATTGTACTTCTGTGATAAACTGCAGACTTAAATTCACATCATAATTATCTTTCAGTTTTACTTGTCTGTTCCAAAAGGTTCACAGAAATAAAGAATTCCATTTATGCTTGTATCTTTCAGCAACCTTATTTCAGAAAGTGGTGCCCATTACTGCAGAAATCACATGTACAGGTCCAAAGGTAGTGGGGGGAGGAGGAGGAGGAGGAGGACTAGGAGGAGGAGGAGGAGGAGAAGAAGGAGAAGGAGAAGGAGAAGGAGAAGAACTGGAAGAGAGAGAGGAAGAGGAAGAAGAAGAGAAGCTTTTAAATCTATATATTTGTAACACTATATCAGAAACTCAGTAGTAATAGTGAAATAAAAAAAACATAGTCAATTTCATCTCATACCTAGACTGAAATGTGAATCTTGAAAAGGAAGTTAAGAACTTTGGGCTTGTCAAAATTTTCCTATATGGTAAAATTATTGGAGACTTTCTCTCACTAGGAAACATAAACAAAAATCCATGCTTTGTATATGTGTAAATAAAAATATTTTTATTTCTCTCAGTTATGACATGCAAGCAAGTAATAAAGTGAAAGAACAATAATAAAATGATATAAGGAAATTTCTCTGTATCAAAAAATTTCATTGAGGCTATTAATTTTACGAAAACCATAGAGAATTCTTCATGAAACTACATTATATAGTACTTTTTAGTATTTTACTTACATTATAAATCAACAAATTAAATGAAATTCTTAATAATCATTTATTACCAATAAATTATTCTACTCAAGTAATCCTTTTGAAGTTAAGTATTTTAAATAAAACATTAAAAACAAATTGTACTGACTGACATCAGCTTTCGATGAAATAATACTTCTGTATTTGTAGTCATGTGACTTGTAACTTTCTCCTCACAATGGATCTTTTATAACACCAGTATTAGTGTTTTCTCTGATATAAACACTGTGATAATCACAGCTTTCCTGTATCCACACATTACATGTCTCCAGAAAGTAGGCTTCAAACAGCTGGGAAAATTATATTTGTGAAAAAATTCTCAAAAAGGGAATGGTAAAATGGGAGAATAATTTCCAAATTTCTAACTGTTCATCAATGGATTTGGATATATTTAGATATAGACAAATATTTTCACACTGCAAGTTTGCACATGGGTATATAAACGTGTATGTGATACCCATAATGTATGGGTTCTGTAACCTTTTAATTAATCCTCACTTTTACACGTGGGAAACTTGGTAAGAGTTTAGCCTTATCAAATCCTCAATTTGAAGTACAATACTTAATTTGACGTAAAGCTTACAAAATTTCTATCAATACTTCTTTCAATTAATCCAATGATGTGAACTACTGATAGCTTCATTCTCCTTGTCTCCTGTTGGCAGCTGAAAGTTGATTCTCACTCTACTTCAGAGCTCAGGGTGCCATCCACAAGAAACTATCCCCTTGCTGTGGATTGTGACCTCTGACTCCACCACTTTCATCCTATAACAGTCCTATATTTGCATATTTAATGAACTTTGTGCATGGTTAAAAAAATAAAAGTGCAGTGAAATGTCAGGCCATGCTGTGAAATGTTCCATTTTTTCCATATCTTGAATTCATCTTTCATGTTATAGAGGACAAGAAAAACAATTCAATATGTTTCTTAGTATCCAGTCCAATGCACCCTTTCTTATTAATATGCCAAACCCCTCCCTTCAAAGCACTGACCTCTAAACACAGCTAGATGTATCAAAATCTCTTCTAATTAATAGCCATTATGTTAATCACTGCTGTCCAGATCTTGACTCTGAAATCCTCAGGTAGAAATTGCTATAATGATTCAAATTACAGGAATGACTATGTTTCGGTGTAATTACTGCTATCATCTTACTGAAAAATATCACATTAGATGGCAACTTTTAGTTAAATAAATCCTGCTGGTTAATTTTTAATGTCCAGCATTTATGATATTGCACAAGTTTTGATAACTTAAATGGTTAGCTGAACAATAACTAAAATAACTCACAGCAATTCAGACATTCATTTACTTACTAGAAGTGCCATACATCATTAACTTCTGATGAAAACAAACTTGGGAAATTGCAACTGGCTACTGAAGTATGTATTTCAGGGTATTTTATAAAACTATCTGTGCCATGTATGATGCCTCACCTGCAAGGATAAAGCTGTAACATATATAAAAATAAATGTCTTTTGTTCTTAATATCTCTCTACATTTGTCTTCATAACCTCAAGACAAAAACACCCATGTACTCGACTTTCAGCTTAGTTGACTACCAGTTATTTGAGTTTAAGTAAACAGAATAAAGATTTCAAAATTTGGTGACCAAATGTGGGAAATCACACTCTCACCATAAGAAATAATTATTCTCAAGTGCCAGTGCACATGCAAAATTGAAAGAAGAAATTAATTCTAACATATTGCAATATTCTAAAATCTAAAATTTCCTCTTGGAGTTCTGGTGGTTCATGCTTGAAATCACAGCTCTTTGGGAGGCTGAGAAGGGAGGACTGCTTCAAGCCCAGAGTTTGAGACCAGCACAGGCAACATAGTAGGACCTATCTCTACAAATGTAACTAATTAATTAATTAAGTACGTTGGACATTTTGGCACATATCTGTTGTTCTATTTAGTTAGGAGTGCAAGGTTGTAGTGAACTGTGATTGCACACTGCACTTCAGCCTAGGCCATGGGGCAAGACTTTGTCTCCACAAAATATTTCAATATAACAGAACAAAATAAATTAAAATAAAAACACTTTCAGATGTTTTTTGGAAGTTTTTATAATTGCTCCAAAAGCATAGACATTGTTTAAAGCTGAGCAGTTCATGGGGAATGGGCAGTGAACATTGCTTATATTGTTTTCTAAAAATTACAATAAATATGTTAGAATATTATATATAAATATCTAACATTTTGTACAATAAATACAGACAAATGTGAAGCCATTGTGCTTGTAGACTTTTCCTTCAAAATATTCATACTTTAATTGGAGAATGAAGAGGAAAGTAATAATTGCAATGTACTCTGACAAGTGTTACAATATATACAATTTAGTAACTTAGTTGGAGAGGAAGGAAGTTCTTAACTGGGTTTACAGGGGTTTAGGCAACCTTCTTAGGGCAGGAACAGTTGACTGCATCTGTAAGTATACCAATTTGCAAGAAGAATGTTTGGGAGAATAACATTGTATAAAAAAAGAAACATTCTTTCTGTCAATGATTTAAGTACTAACAATGCATATGATGCCACCTGCCAAATTCTTAGACCATATTATCTCCATAAATATTTCTTGAAAGAATCCATGAATGGAAAATATTGGGAAAAGGATTCTGGAGGGGATATTCAAAATCCTATAAAGGAAAGGTAAGTACACTGTACTTCACAATTTTGCCTGCTTTTCTTTACATTCTTGTTATGTTTACTACCTCATAAGTTCTGTTTTACTTTTTGGTCTTTTCACAAATATCATGCATGAATTGTTCCTGAGACTACTTTCTTTTGATCCCTTGATACTATGTTTGTCTCTGATACTCATTTGTGTGAGGTCCTGGGCTTGTATGCCCATAGCTATATGTCTTACCTCTTCTTATTACTGTTCTGTAATAGAGAGGCCTGGCCCCTGGGAGGCATGGTTCCTAGGCTCCCATAAAAATTACTTCCTATTTCAGTTCAGCCAAGGGGTGACAATGCAGAGATTAGATAACAAGAAGATGAGAGAAGCCAGTTTGTTTCCCTTTCCTTTTCAGTAGGGGATATGTTTCTGCAGTGATTCTATGGCCTGCAGGACATGCTCCATGTGTTTCCATTTTCCATGTAGTGACCCTAATCCTAAATTGGCTTTTCTAATGCCTTTTTATCCAGTTGTCTTCTTTAAATGATTTGGGTACTATTTTTGGAGTTTTAAATTAAAAAGTATTGATATGGAAGGGGGGCAGGGAAGTGGCTTGTAGAGAAGGTTGTTGTTCTTGGCTGTGGGTCCACCCTCAGGCCTGTGCTCACTGACCTAGATGAGGACATACACTTCTGTTTTCTTGCCCAAATTGGTGAGGACATGTGCTTCTGTTTTTTTTTTTTTTTTTTTTTTTTTTTTTTTTGCCAAAGTGTTGCATTTTCTAAGACCACCCTGGCCTGCCATACCCCCATCCCGTGCTATAAGAAACCCCGAGACCCTAGCAGGCAGAGACACAGCAGCTGGGCATCGAGAGGAACCACCAGCAGAAGAAGGCACAGCAACTGGACCTTGAGAGGATACCAGAGAAAGGAGAGCACAAGAACTGTGGCAGCAGACCATCCACCACAGAAAAACAGGGAGTTCCATGTGGCTGTGGTGGGAGAGTGCTGAGCTGCCCCATTCTAAGGGAAAACCACCTTCCCACTCCATCTCCCTTCTGGCTCCCCATCCATCTGCTGAGAACTTCCACTCAATGAAACCTTGTACTTATTCTCCAAGCCCACATGTGAGCAATTCTTCAGGTACACCAAGGCAGGAAAGCCCAGGATCCGGAAAGACCACTGTCTTTGCAGTAAGGCACGGTGTCTAACTGAGCTAACACAAGCCACTTACAGATGGATAAACTAAATTATCACTGTGTAACACATTCCTGCTGGGGATTCATGAACTATAAACATTCACCCCAAGATGCTGCTTGGGGTCAGAGCCCCACATCCTGTCCTCATTGCTCACCCAGCAGTGGAGGATAAGGTATGTTTTCCCATTTCAGTGAGTCTGTCTCCAATGCAGTGTGCTTTCTGCAATACTGCAGTGTTGTCTCATTGCATATATTTGACAAAATAAGTTACAAACTACAACTAATATGATAAGAAAATAAATGGTGAATAATAAGGAAGAAATATGAAACATTGTGTTTCACAATGAATGCAAACAACTATAAGTATGATTAATCAATGCATGAGACCAGCCAAGCAGGTGCTTAATGTCATGAGGGCACACTACTCCATCATCTTGGGATTTCATTCTGGAACAGAGGGTGTGAGCAGCAATAAAGTCAGATAGGGAGAGGATACAATCTGGTGAGGTGTAGATTGTGTCTCGCACCTTCACCTGCAAAAAAGAGGAAGACAGACGACACAGAATTTGCTTCCAACTATATCCCCTTATGCCCTTAATTGCACAAGCAGCCCACACCATGGCCTGGTGTTCACGTGGGAGTTCTCCAACGTGCCATGAACAGGGACAGTGAAAATTGGGGCCACCCTGGCAATCTACCGATTTGAGAGCTTTCACATCTGGGGCCAAATGAGAGTGGGATGGATTGATGCTGGGTGGGATGTGGCCTCCACAGTTCCCTTTTCTTTTTCTGACTTCAATGTTCCTCATCAAATTAGTGTTTCCTTGGTTTGGCTCACCATCTTCCACATTCCATCTTCCTAAACATTTCCCAGTTTAGGAAGGACGACCCTCATGGGAATCTATTGCGTGAGTGTTTCCTTCTAAACACTCAGATTTTAATGGCTGGGCACCTTTGATATTTTTAAAACTGTAAATTACCATACAGTCGCCAAAAGGAAAACTCTTGTTCTCCCACTTCTATCAGAGGGTGGCATGATTCCTGTAGGATGAGAAGTAGGCAACAGTGTCTAACATTTGCCTGGTAATCTAGGCTCTGTTTCATTTCATGTGCATGTCCTTGCTCATTGTCACAGTGCTCCTTCATTGGGCTGTTGCTGGATTGGACTGCCTCTTGCCACAGATCTTTTGGCTGCCAGGGATTTCAGAGAGGAAATGGGACTTTGGATAGACTGGTTGAGCTCCAGGTTGTGGGTCGTGTTCACGTTGTGGGGGCTGAGGAACTTTGAACCTTATAGGAAGATTTGGGTCCTCTGACAAGAATCATTGAACATTGCTTGGACTCTAGCACAATGCAGCTCATTATCTCAGGTGAGCATTGATTTTTCTTTGCTTTCCTAGTGGGTCCATATTGCCTGTCAACAGCACTACTGGACACCATTTTCGGGATTGCAATCACCACTTATGGCCTCTGAGACTGTGTCAAAACCTCATCTACCTAAAAGTGAGACCATTTGTAGGTGAGAGAACATTGTCTCACCTTGGACTTGCCTTTGTAGTGGTTCCTTCCTTTCCCAGAGAGCCCCTGTGAAGCCCAGCATGAAGGGCAGCATTGAGGTCAAGAGCCCAGCCATCTTTCACACACACTTACCTCTAGGGTCTCAGGTATGGTTCCATCACATAAAGAACCCTCAACAACACACTAGATTCTATTCCAGTCCCCATGGGTCCCAATTCTTGCACACAGCCTCTCTGGAGAATGAAGTCAGAAGAGAAGTTTCCAGTGACCACCTTACAGTCTCAAATACCTCCTCCTCCACCAGGACCCCACTACCAAGATGTCCAGAAGTAGCAATAAGTTCTAGACTTTTAGGGTCCCACAGTAGGTTATCACAGACAGCCTTTTTCCCAATACCAGGCTGGCTTTGACTGTACCATTTTCCTCTGCTTAGGCAGGCTGACAGTTCAGACAGCCAGGTGCCAGAGCCTGCCTCACGAATGTGCATGCACTGTTCTCAAAGAACCAGGCCTAAACAGTGAGCTCTGACTGGTGTCACATTGAATGCCACTGTTGCCTAGCAACAAGTCATGGTGGTTTGGAGGAGAATTAGACCTCCATGGAGGTGTGTTAGCTGTGGACTCTCACCTGTCTTCTCTGTGGGATCCAAGGGCAGTCTGATGATTCTAGGAGAGGGTAATCATGAGACAGTCTGAAGAAACATCAAGCAGAATCCCAGGAATGAACTGCACAATCCTTAAGGATCCAAAAGAATCTGCAGGATTCCTCAGGTCTGCTTAGATGTTGTAGAGGTGACTTTTTTTGAAACTTGCCCAATGTTGATTACTAAGTACAGCCCACCTGTGTTACCTGGCATTGCTCTCTCCCAGATGGGTCTTCCTGCAGAACCACACAGCCTCATAAGCTGCAGGGCTGTGTGTTTCTGTAAGAGTGTTGTGAATGTTTGATGTCTGCTTTGTGTGTGTGGCTTCGTGTATTTGTGTGTGTGTGTGTGGGAGTGTGTGCCTGTAAATGGAGTCTGATTAAAGTAATGTGGCTATCCCATTGGAGCGCTTCTTTTTTTGGAGTAACCCAACATTTTGGTGGCCTGTGTGTAGCCCTGCTTGGGCTGCAGAATTCCATGTTCTTTATTTTTCTGTGGATCTTGAATTTGTAATGAGTTGGGGGTCTGGATGAGACCTGCCAGGGTCCAAATCACCTTCCCCTAAAAAGCAAACAAAAAAACAAACAGCTATTCTTCTAGAAAGAAGAGGAGGACATCATACCAAAGAACTGATATCTCCCTGTGTTTCATTGTCCTGCAGCCAACCCAGGAAGAGACACTAGCAGTCTTGTCAGCAGGACCCCTTGAAGTTACCTCAAATTTGGTTCCCAGCTGAGCCAGTGCTTAAAGTCATTAGGGAACACTCCTCCACTGTCTTGGAATTTCATTCTGGGACAGAGAGTGTGAGCAGCAATAAGGTTAGATGGGGTGAGGATACAATCCGGTGAGGGGTGGATGGAGTCCTACACCTTCATCTGCAAAAAAGGTGAAGACAAATGTCACAGAAGATGCTTCCAACTGCATCCCTGCATTCTCTTAATTGCACTAGCCGTCCACAACATGGCCCGGTATTCATCTGGGAGTACTCCAATGTTCAGGGAACATTTGGAGTGCAAACTTGGGCCATCCTGGCAAACTCCCAATTTGAGGGCTTTCATTCCGATAGCCAAATGGGAGTGGGATGGGTTGATGCTGGGTGGAATGTGGTCTTTATGCTTGCCTATTCTTTTCCTGACTTCCATGCTCCTTGTCTGCCTAGGATTTCCTGGATCTGGCTAAATGTCTTACACACTAACTGTTTCCCAGTTCAGGGAGGATGGCCATCATGGGAATCCATTGCATGAGTGTCTCCTTCTAAATACTGTCATCTTTTAATGACTGAGCTTCTTTTATACCTTTAAAATTTTAATGCATATTTCTGTTATTGTAAATTTCTGTTACAGATATCAGAAGGAAAACTCTTTTTCTCCCAATTCTATCAGATGGCTGTGTGATTCCTGTAGGATGAGAAGCAGGCAGGCATGTCTGGATTTTGTCTGGTAATCTAGGCTGCATTTAATTGTATCTGCACATCCTTTCTCATTGTGGAGGGAGTATTTCATTGAGCTGTTGCTGGATACAACTGCCTTTCACCAAAGATCTCTTGGCAGCCAGGGATTTCAGGGAGCAAAAGAGAAGTCGTGTAGGCTGGCTGCACTTCAGGGTGGGTCATGGTCTCTTTGTTGGGGCTGAGGTTGTTTACACTTTTCAGGAGGCTTTTGGATCCTCTGACTGGAATATTTGAATGTTGTTTGGACTCCAGCACAAGTCAGCTCATTCTCTTGAGTGAGTTTTGATTTTTCTTTGCTTTCATGGTGCGTCCACAGTGACTTTCAATAACACTACTGGACATCCTTTTCAGACTTGTAATCACAACAGATGGCCTCTGACACTGTGAGCCCCCAGTTCGAGGTGTGAGCACACAGCTCCACCTTGGATTTGCCTTCTTCATGGCCCCTGCCTTTCCCAGACAGTGTTTGTGGGGTCCAGGGTCAAGTAAGGAAGTGAGGTAGAGGACACAGCCATCTTTCACTGACACCCACCTCTGGGGTCTCAGGTATGATTCTATCAATCAAAAATCCCTCAGAAACTCACTGGAATATATTCTATACCCCATGGGACCTGATTCTTGCACACGACCTCTTTCAGGAATGGAATCAGAAGAGCTGTTTCCAGGGACCCTCTCACAGTCTCAAAACTGCTCCTTCTCCAGCAGCACTAAAATGGCCCAGCAGATCCCTAAGGCTGAGACTTACAAGGTCCCACAGAGCGTTATCACAGGCAGCCTTTCTCCAGATACCAGGCCAGCTTTGCCTGTACTATTTTCCTCTGCTTAGGAAAGCTCACATATCTGAAAGTTGGGCATCCACCCCTGCCTCACAAATGCACATGCACTGTTCTCCTGACACCAGGCCTGAGATGTAAGCTCTGTCTGGCATCATAATAAATGACACCAGTGCCTAGTGACAAGTCATTGCAGTTCGGTGCAGAAGGATAGCTCTGTGGAGGTGTCAGTGGTGGACTCTCACCTATTTTCTTTGTGGGATGCATGGGATAGTCCCATGATCCTAGGAGAGGGCAGACGTGTGACAACCTGAAGAATCATCAGGCAAAGCCCTAGGCATAAACAGTGAAATTCCTAAGGATCCAAAAGAATCTGTAGGATGCCTCAGGCCTGCCTACATGTTACAGGGGTGAATTCTTTAGAAACTTGCCCCACTGTGATTTCTAGGTACAACCTGCCTGTGTTCCTAGGGTTGCTCTCTCCATAGTGGGGATTTCTGCTGAACCATGAAGCCTCAGAAGTTGCTGGGCTGTGTGTTTCTGTGGGAGTGTTGTGAGTGTTGGATGTCTGCCTTTCTGTGTGGCTTTGTGTGCTTGTGTGGTATGTGTGTGCATGTGTATGTTCCTGTAATTGGAATGTGACTAATGCACTGCAGCACTAATTTAGGTTGAGTCTCCCAAACATTTGGTGGCCTGTGTGGCTCTGTCTGGGCTGTGGGACTCTGTGTTCTTTATTTTCCTGTGTATGAAGAATGCGCAGTGATTTGAGAGGCTGGCTGGGACCTGTCCGGGTGCAAATCACCTACCCCTGCAATAAAAGCCACTCTTCTTCAAAGAAGGGGATCACACATTACCCAAGAATAGACATCTCCGTGTTTCACTGTCCTGTGGCCAAGCCTGAGAGAGACACTAACAGTCCTATATGCAGGGACGCTTGAAATTACCTCGAATTCAGTTGGCAGTTGAGCAGGTGCTTCCTGTCATGAGGCAGCACTCCTCCATCATCTCGGAATTTCATTCTGGGACAGAGAATTTGAGCAACAATACAGTCAGAGAGGCATGAGGATGCAATCTTGTTAGGATTGGATGGGGTCCTGCACCTTCACCTGCAAAAAAAGGTGAAGCATGATGACAGATAAGTTTCTTCCAGCTGAATTCCCACATTCATTTAGTTGCACAAGCAATCCACACCATGGCCCAGTGTTCAGATGGGAGTACTCCAACATGCAAAAAACATTTGGAGTGCAAACTGGGACCATCTTGGCAAACTCCCAATTTGAGGGCTTTTATACCCAGAGCCAAATGGGAGTGGAATGGATTGATGCTGGGTGGGATGTGGCCTCCGGACTTGCATCTTCTTGTCCTGACTTCAATGTTCCTCATCGGCCTGGCATATCCTGGGTCCGGCTCACTGTCTTCCACACTAAACATTTCTCAGTTCACAGGTAATTACCCTCATGAAAATCCATTGCATGAGTGTTTCCTTCTAAACACTCTCACGTTTTAAAAACTGTACAGTTTTGATAGTTTTAAAACCATGAATTCCTGTTACAGCACCAACAAAGAAACTCTTGTTCTCTTGTTCTCCCGCTTATATTGGAGGGCTGCATGATTCCTGTAGGATTAGAAGCAGGCAGCCATGTCTAGCTTTTTCCTGGAAATATAGCCTCTGTTTTATTTCAACTGCATGGCCTTCTCATTGTGGAGGAGTTCTTTCGTTGGGCTGTTGCTTGATGGAACTGTCTCTTGCCACAGATTATTTAGCTGCCACAGATTTCAGAGAGCAAAAGGAACTTCAGGTAGGCTGGCTGCCTCCCAAGTTGTGGGTCATGGTCTCGTTTTGGGGGCTGAGGTTGTTTGCACTTTGCAGGAGACTTTTGGGTTCTCTGACAGGAATCATTGAGCATTGCATGCACTCCAGCACAAGGCAGCTCACTCTCTTAGGCGAGCCTTGATTTTTCTTTGCTTTCATGGGGAATCCACAATGCCCTACATCAGCTCTAATGGACACCCCTTTTAGGCTTGCCATAGACACAGATGGTCATTGAGACACTGTCTCAACCTCATCTGCACCCGTGAAGGGCCAGTCCAAGGTGTGAGAACACACTCCACCTTGGACATGACTTTGTAGTTGTTCCTGCCTTTCCCAAAAAGCCCCTGCAAGGCCCAGGATGAAGGGAGACAGTGAGGTCCAGAGCCAAGGCATCTTTCACTGACACCCACCTCTGGGGCCTCAGGTATGATTCTTTTACCCAAAGAACCCTCAACCAAACACCAGACTATATACCACTTGTCATGGGACGCGATTCTGCCTCATAGCCTCTCCCAGAAATGGAGTCAGAAGAGCAGTTTCCAGCGAGTCTCCAAATGCCTCCTCCTCCAGCAGGATCTCAGAGTCTCCAAATGCCTCCTCCTCCAACAGGATCTCAGAGTCTCCAAATGCCTCCTCCTCCAGCAGGACCTGAACATGCAGACAGCCTAAAAGGGCTCTGAGGTTGAGACTTTTAGGGTCCCACAGTGGGTTGCACAGGCAGCCTTTTTCCCAATACCAGGCTGGCTCTACCTGTACTGTTTTTCTCTGCTTAGGCAGGCTGACATTTCTTACAGCAGAGCGCCTGGGCCTGCCTCACAAATGCACATGCACTAGTCTCAGGGCACCTGGCCTGATTGTGAGTGCTGGCTAGTGTCACAATGAATGTCACCATTGCCTAGTGACAAGTCCCTGCAGCTTGGCAGAGTAGGAAACCTCCATGGAGGTTCATCAGCTGTGGATTCTCGTCTGTTTTCTCTGTGGGATCCATAGGTTAGTCCCATGACTCTAGGACAGGGCAAACATGAGTCAGCCTCAGGAAACATCAGAACCTCAGGAATAAACCATGATATTCTTAAGGTTTCAAAAAAATCTGCTGGATTCCTCAGGCCTACCTAGACATTTTAGGGGTGAGTCTTTTGGAAATTGCCCCACTGTGATTTCTAGGTGCAGCCTGCCTGTATTCCCTGGGGTTGCTTTCTATGAAATGGGGCTTTTTGCAGAACCACATGGACTCAGGGGCTGATGGGCTGTGTGTTTCTGTGGGATTCTTGCAAGTGTTGGATGTCTCCCTGTGTATGGTATTGTGTGTGTGTGTGTGTGTGCGCCTGTAAGTGGAGTCGCCCTAAAGGAATGTGGCTAACGCACTTCAGCACTTATTTTTTGAGTCCTCCAACCTTGTGTGGGGAGCCTGTCTGTGTGCCTCTGCTTCTGTTGTGGGTCTCCGTGTTCTATATTTTTCTGTGGATCATGAATCCACAGTGAATTAGGAGGTGTGCTGAGACCCACAAGTGTCCAAATCACCTCTTGGTAAAAAACAAACAAACAAATAAAAAACAAAAAAAAGCCACTCTTCTAGAAAGAAAAAAAGCACACTACACCAAAAAACAAACATCCCTGGTGTTTCATTGTCCTGCAGCCAATCCAGAGAGACACTAGCAGTCCTGTCTGCAGGGCCCCTTGAATTTACCTCGACTTCAGTTCCCAGCTGAGCTGGTGCTTCACTTCATGAGAGGGCATGCCTGCATTGTCTTGGGATTTCATCCTGGGATATAGACTGTGAGTAGCAATAAGGTCAGATAGGGATGGAGATACAATCTAGTGAGGATTGGGTGGGTTCCTATAACTTCATCTGCAAAAAAATAAAAATAAAAAATAAGACAGATAACAGAAGATGCTGACAACTCCATCCCTGCATTCTGTTAATTGCATAAGCAGTCCTCACCATGGCCCAGTGTTTAGGTGGGAGTACTCTAATGTGCAAGAAATATTTGGAGTGCAAATTGGGGACATCCTTGCAAACTCCTGATTTGTGGGCTTTTATGCCCGAGTCAAAGGTGAGTGGAATGGATTGATGCTGGGTGCGATGTGGCCTCCACACTTACCTCTTCTTTCCCTGACTTCCATGTTTGTCATTGGGCTAGTGTTTCCTGGGTCTGGCTGAACAACTTCCACACTAAACGTTTCCCATTTCACGGAGAATGACCCACATGGGAATCCATTATATGAATGTTTCCTTCTAAACACTGTCAAGTTTAAATGACTGGGCAGCTTTGATACTTTTAAAATCATAAATTCCCATTACAGCTGCCAAAAGGAAACTCTTGTTCTCTCACTTCTATTGGAGGGTGGCATGATTCCTGTAGGATGAGAAACACACAGCCATGTCTGGCTTTTAGCTCATAATCTAGCCTCTGTTTCATTTCATCTACATGGCCTTCTCATTTTGGAGGGGCTCTTTCATTTAGCTATAGCTGATGGGACTGCCTCTCCCTGTAGATTATTTAGCTGCCAGAAATTTCACTGAGCAAAAGGGACTTCAAGTAGGCTGGCTGTGCTCCAGGTTGTGGTCATTTTCTCCTTGTGGGGGCTGAAGTTGTTTGCATGTTGCAGGAGGCTTTTCAGTTCTTTGACAGGAATCATGGAACATTGCTTGGACTCCAGCACAAGGCAGCTCATTCTCTCAGGCAAACCTTGATTTTTCTTTGCTTTTATGGGGAATCCTCAGTGCCACTCAACAGCACCACTGGACACCCTTTTCAGGCTTACCATAGCCACAAACAGCCTCTCAGACACTGTCTCAACTTCATCTTCACCCACGAGAGGCCAGTCTGAGGTGTGAGAACACTGGTCCACCTTGGACTTGCCTTTGCCATGATTCTTGTTTTTTTCCAGAGAGCCCCTGCAAGGCCCAGAATGAAGGGAGGCAGTGAGATCAAGACCCCAGCCATCTTTCACTGACACCTGCATCTGAGGACTCAGGTAAAATTCTATCATGCAATGAACCCTCAACAACACACCAGACTATATTCCAATCCCCATGGGACCTGATTCTTGCACATGGTCTCTTTCAGGAATAGAGTCAGAAGAGTATTTTCCAACGACCACTTCAGAATCTCAAAACGCCTCATCCTCCAGTGGGACCTGACAATGGAGATCACCCGAAGGGGCCCTGAGGTCAACACATTTAAGGTCTCACAGTGGGTTTTTGCAGGAAACCCTTTTCTTGATACCAGGCAGGCTCTGCCTGTTTCATATTCCTCTGCTTAGGTGGGCTGACAGCTCTGACAGCTGGACATCCCAGCCTGCCTCATGAATGAGCATGTGTAGTCTCAGGTCACCTGGCCTGATAATGAGCTCTGGCTAGCTTACAATGAATGTCACTGTTGCCTAGCGACAAGTCTCTGTGGCTTGGCAGAGAAGGAGGCCTCTGTAGATATGCATCAACCATGGACAGTCACCTGTCTTTTCTGTGGGATCCACAGGATTGTCACATGATCCTAGGAGAGGGCATGAGTCAGCCTGAAGAAACATCAAGTACAGTCCCAGGAATGAACCATGAAAATCCTAAAGATCCAAAAGGATCTGCAGGATTGCTCAGGCTCCCTAAATGTTGTAGGGGTGAGTCTTTTTGAAACTTGACTCACTGTGATTTTTAGGTACAGTCTGCCTACATTCCTTGGGGTTGCTCACTCCCATGTGGTGCTTCCTGCAAAATCACACAGCCTCAGAAAATGTCAGGCTCTGTGTTTCTGTCGGAGTGTTAGGATTGTTGGATATCTGTGTGTGCATGTATCATTGTGCATTTGTATGTGTTGTGTGCCTGTAATTAAAGTCTGCTTAAAGGAATGTGGCTAACGTACTTCAGTGCTTTTCTTTTCCTTCTATTGTTTTTCTCTTTTTTTTTTTGAGTCTCCCACACTGTGGTTGGTCTGTCTGTGTGGCTCTGCTTAGGCTGTGGGTCTCCATGTTCTTTATTTTTCTGTGGATCATGAATCCACAGTGAACTGGGAGGCAGGCCGCCCATGTCCAAATCACTTCTCCCTGCAAAAAAAAGCCACTCTTCTAAAAATAAAGTAGCAAACCACACCAAAACCAGACATCTCCCAGTGTTTCATTGTTCTGCCACTAATGCAGGGAGAGACAGTAGCAGTCCTGTCCACTGGGCCCTTTGAATATACCTCAAATTTGGTTCCCAGATGAGTATGTGCTTCAAGTTATGAGGGAGAATTCCTCCATCCTCTTGGAATTTCATCCTGGGACATAGAGTGTGACCAACAATAGCGTCAGATAGGGGTGAGGATACAATGCTGAGGGGTGAATGGGGTCCTGCAACTTCACCTACAAAAAGAAAAGACTACAGATGACCTGAAGGTGCTTCCAACTGTATCCTTGCATTACCTTAATTGCACAAGTAGTCCTCACCATGGCCCAGTGTTTAGGCAGAAGTACTCTGAAGTTCAAGGAACATCTGAAGTGAAGTTGGGGCCATTTTGGCAAATTCCTGATTTGAAGGTTTTCTTACCTGGAGCCAAATGTTAATGGTATGGATTGATGCTGAATGGGATGTGGCCTCCAGACTTACCTCTTCTTTTCCTGACTTCCATGTTCCTCATCGGCCAAGGGTTTCTCTGGGTCTGGCTCAATGGCTTTTACACTAAATGCTTCCCAGTTCATGGAGAAAGACCCTCACTGGATCTATTGCATGTTTCCTTCTAAACACTGTTACACTAGAATAACTAGGCAGCTTTGATACATTTAAAACCATAAATTGTGGCTACAGCCACCAAGAAACACTTGTTCTCCCACTTCTATTGGAGGGATGGATGATTCCTGTAGGATGAGAAGCAGGCATAGGTGTCTGGCCTTTGTCTTGTAATCTAGCCTCTGTTTCTTTTCATCTATATGGCCTTCTTATTATGTTGGGACTCATTCACTGGGCTGTTGCTGGACGTGACTGCCTTTCATCATAGATTATTTTGCTGCCAGGGATTTCAAAGATCAAAGGGGACTTTGATTTGGCTGACTGAGCTCCGGGATTCAGGTTGTTTTCTCATTCTGGAGGCAGAGATTTTTGGCACTTTGCAGGAGGCTTTTGGCTCCTCTGACAAGAATCACTGAGCATTGCTTAGACTCAAGCACAAGGCAGCTCATTCTCTCAGGTGAGCCTTGATTTCACTTCACTTTCATTGGGAATCCACAGTGCCCCTCAACAAAACTAACAGACTTGCTTTTCAGGCTTGCCATTGCCACAGATGGCCTCTGAGACACTGTTTCAACCTCATCTGCACTCCTGAGAGGCTAGTTCCATGGTGTAGGAACACTGCTCCACCTCTGACTTGCCTTTTTCAGAGTTCCTGCCTTTCCCAGAGAGCTCCTGTGAGGCCCAGGATGAAGGGAGGCAATGAGGTCTAGAGCCCAGCCATCTTTCACTGACCCCCACTCTTGCGGTGTCAGGTATGATTCTATCACCCAAGGAAGCCTCAAAAAAAACCAGATTATATTCCAATTTTCATGGAACTCGATTCTGCAACACAGTGTCTTTTAGGAATAAAGTCAGAAGAGCAGTTTCTAGGGACCACCTCACAGTATTGAAACATCTACTCCAGGGGGACCTGGCCATGGAGATAGCCCAAAGGGGCCCTGGGTCTTGCAGTGGGTTTTTGCAGGCACCCTTTTTCCTGATACCAAGCTGGCTCTACCTATACCATTTTCCTCTGCTTAGGTGAGTTGACAGCTCTGACAGCCAGGCACACAAGACCACCTCATGAATGCACATCATTGAGGCTCAGGGCACCTGACCCGATTATGAGCTTTGGCTACCATCACAATGAATGTCACCATTGCATTACCACAATTCCTTGCATCTTGGCGGAGAAGGAGACTTCTGTGGTGGTCATCAGCACTGGACTCTCACCTACCTTTCTTGTGGGATCCTTGGGATAGTCCCATGGACCTGGGAGAGGGCAGAAGTGAGGCAGCCTGAGAAAACACCAAGCAGAGCCTCAGAAATAAACTGCAAAATTCCTAAGGATCCAAAAGGATCTACAAGATTCCTTAGTCCTACCTAGCCATTGTAGGGGTGTGTCTTTTTGAATCTTGCTCCACTGTGGTTTCTAGGTAGAGCCTGCCTGTGTTCCCTGGGGTTGCTCTCTCCCAGATGTGACTTCCTACAGAACCATGCAGACTCAGGAGCTGCTGGGCTGTGTGTTTCTGTGGGAGTGTTGTGAGTTCTGTATGTCTGCATGTGTGTGTGTTACATTGTGTGTTTCTGTGTGTGCATGCCTTTAAGTGGAGTCTGCTCAAAGGAGTGTGGCTAACACGCTTCTGTGCTTCTTCTTCTTCTTCTTCTTTTTTAATCTCCTAACCTTTTGCTGGCCTGTGTGGCTGTGCTTGGGCTGTGGGTCTCTGTGTGTGTTTTTTTTTTTTTTTTTTCCTGTGCATCATGAATCTGCAGGGAATTGGGAGTGGGGCTGAGACCTTCTGTCATCCAAATCACCTCTCCCTGCAAAAACAAACAAACAAACAAACAAAAAAACAACAAAAAATCACTGTTCTAGAAATAAGAGTAGCACACCACACCAAAAAACAAACATCTTCCAGTGTTTCATTGTCTTGTGGCCAACCCAGGGAGAGACACTAGCAGTCCTGTCTGCAGGGCTCCTTGAATTTACCTCAAATTCCATTCCCAGTTGACTAGGTGCTTTGCATCATGAAGGGGCACTTCTCCATTGTCTTGGGATTTCATCCTGGGACATAGAGTGTCAGCAGCAATAAGGTCAGGTAGGTTTGAGGATACAATATGGTGAGGGGTGGACACAGTCCCATAACTTCACCTGCAAAAGACATAAAAACAGAATGACACAAACTGCTTATAACTCTGTTCCACATTCCCTTAATTGTGCAAGCAGTCCACACCAAGGCCCAGTTTTCAGGTGGTAAGGAAGACAACCAACTTATTGTCTCATAACTCAGAAAAAGAAATAGAAAGCAAAAGTGATAGAAAGGCAGACATGAGACCGGTAGTCAGATAGCCTGAGGCTGCACCCTAGGCCTGTTAGTTAAAAATAAATCCCTGACCTAACCACTTGTATTGTCTAATAGATTCCAGACATTGTGTGAGGATGCATTGTGAAACTTTCTGTTCTGTTCTCTTCTGATTACCAATGCATGTACCCTCAGCCATGTACCCCATGCTTGCTTCAATGATCACAACCCTTTCACATGGACCCCTTAGAGTTGTAAGCCTTTAAAAGGGGAAGAAATCTCTCTATTGGGGAGTTAGGTTTTTGATACGCAAGTCTGCCAACACTCTGTACCAAATAAACCAACTTCCTTCTTTAACCTGGTGTCTGAAGGGTTTTGTCTGTGGCTTGTCCTGCAACATTTCTTGGTTCCCTGACCAGGAAGTGAGGTGATTAGCAGAAGGTTGAGGCAGCCCCTTAGGCAGCTTATGAATAATCTATGGAGTATCCCTGAGGGAGACTCCATCCAGCTTGAGTGACATGAATCCTGAGAGTGCTTCCAGTTAGGCAATTGCTCCAGTGGAATGCCTCACCAGGGCAGTGTATGGCAGGCCCCTGTGGAGGATTGATGCAGTGGCTGAATGCTGGGAAGGAACTGACACTTGGAGTCTGGTTATCTGGAACATGGTAAGACCAGTCTTGGAAACTTGTCTACCCTGTTTGAATAGAAGCATGGCCTGAACACCCACGGCATGCCTTTATCAGCACTTTGGTTTTGGTTTTGATTTTGACTTGGCTTGAATTATTTGATTTAGTGTGAATCAGATGAGTGAGTGAATTTTACCCTTTCCCTCTTGCAGTGTGAGTGTTTTCTCAGTAGAAAAATGAGTCAGACACAAAGTAAGCCCATCCTGCTAGGAACTACATTGAACAATTTCAAGAAGGGATTTAAAAGAGACTATGGAGTTACTGTGATACCAGGTAAACTTAGAATTTTGTGTGAGATAGATTGGCCAGCATTATAAGTGGGTTGCCATCAGAATGAAGCCTAGATAGGTCCCTTGTTTCAAAGGTATGCCACAAGATAACCTGTAAGCCAGGGCACCCAGAGCAGTTTCCATACATAGACACTTGGTTACAACTAGTTTTAGAACCCCCACAGTGGTTAAGAGGACAGGCAGCAGCAGCAATGTTAGTGGCAAAGGGACAGATAACCAAGGAAGGATCCTGCTCCACCCACCTTGGGTAGCTGGTTCCTAAAGTTCTGTCCAACCTAATATCAGAAGACTTATGGCAGGAAATGGCACTAGTGATGCATCCCCTTACTAAGAAGAGAGAGTCTCGACTCCTGAAACCACAGCACTTGTGCCTCTGCAGGACACACACACCCCTAGGACACCCAGAGTAGACAAGAGAGGATATGAAGCCGTGGGAGAAACCCAACCCTTGGCAGCTCATTTATGACCTAAGACTGCAATACAAATGTCCCTGAGGGAAGAGGGGTATACTGGGGTAGACAAGGACAGGCATATGGTGGAAAGGTGTTCCTGTTTGTAGCAACATTTTACCTCGGCTGATCTCCTAAAATGGAAAAAAAAAATACCCCATCTTCTACTGAAAAGCCTCAAGCTTTAATTGATTTGCCCCAAGCTATTTTCCAGACCCACAACCCTACTTGGGCTAATTGCTGTCAGCTGCTTATGTACCTCTTTAACATAGAAGAAAGGTGAAGGGTGCTCCAGGCAGCCACCAAGTGGCTGGAACAACATGCTTGGGCTGATTACCAAAACCCCCAGGAGTATGTGAGGCTCCAATTACCAGGAATGGACCTCTAGTGGGACGCAAATGAAGGGAAAGTTATAGAAAGGTGAAAGCAATATAAGGAAGCCCTCCTAGAAGGGTTAAAGAAGGTAGCTCAGAAGGCCACAAATGTTAACAAAGTCTCTGAGGTCATTCAACAAAAAGAATAGAGTCTGGCACAATTTTATGAAAGACTGTGTGAGGCCTGTGATCCTGAAAGCCTGAAAATCAGTGCATGATTAACATGGCTTCAGTTAGTCAAAGCACAGAGGACATTAGAAGAAAACTTCAGAAACAGGCTGGGTTTGTGGGTATGAACACTTCACTGTTATTGGAAATAGCCAATCAAGTATTTGTTAATAGAGATGCAGCATGCCATAGAGAAAGCCACAAATAAAGTGAGTTCCAAGCCAGCTGAAACACCGACCTGCTAGCTGCAGCTATTAGAAGTGTCCCACCGAAGGGCTGAGGAAGTGGGGGCCTGGGGAAAACACCCAGTCTGACCAACCACATCTGCAGCATAACCAGTGTGCATACTGCATAGAAATAGGGCTTTGAAAAGATAAGTGCCCCCAAGTAAAAGAAAAAAAAAAAAATGGCTCCAAGCCTGAGGTCTCAAGCAAGGATGAAGGGGCCTTGTTTAATCTTGCAGATTGCAAGGACTGAGGGGGATGAGGCTCAGGTGTTCCCAATGAGCCCATTGTCAGGATGAGAGTCTGGGGCAAGGATGTTGAGTTTCTTGCTGATACTGGTGCTGAACATCCAGTAATGACCACCCCAGTTGCCCCCTTATCCAAAAAGACTATTGATATAATTGGAGCCACAGGAGTCTTGCCAAAACAATCTCCTTGCCCCAGACTTGTGCTGTAGAGGGATATGAAGTGACTCTTCATGGCCTCTATGTTTCCCTGGGAGAAGGAATTGAGACTTTTCTTAACTGAGGCAGGCCAAGAAATAAAACTGGCTATGGCTAAGTGGTGGCCAAGGGTGTGGGTAGAAGATAATCCTCCAGGGCTGGCAGTCAACCAAGCCTCTGTTCATATAAAAGTTAAGCCTGGGGACTGCCATTCAGGCAAACACAGTACCTGGTCCCCAGAGAAGTTGTTGAAGATATCCGGGTTCATCTCAAATGCCTGAGAACATTTGAAATTACAGTCCCTTGTCAGTCTCCAAGGAACACTCCCCTCCTGCCTGTCCCAAGCTAGGGACCAAGGAATACAGGCCAGTACAGGACTTGTGTTTTGTTAATCAAGCTACAGTGACTTTAAATCCAACAGTACCTAGCCCATACACACTTTTGGGGTTATTGCCAGCTGAGGACAGATGGTTCACCTACCTAGAACTGAAGGACATTTTCTTTAGCATCAGACTAGCTCCTGAGAACTGGAAACTATTTGCCTTTCAGTGGGAAAATCTGGGCTCAGGTGTCACCACTCAGTACACTTGGACCTGGCTTCCACAAGGGTTCAAGAACTCCCCCACCATCTTTGGGGAGGCACTGGCTCAAGACCTCCAAAACTCCCCTGCCAATCACCTAGGCTGTGTTTTGCTCTAGTACATCGACTACCCTCTGCTGGGATACCCCACAGCAGTTGGGTGCATGAGAGGGATGGATGCTCTGCTTCAGCAGGCACCTGGAGGACTATGGGTATAAGGTGTCTAAGAAGATAGCCCAGATCTGCAGATATCAGGTATGCTAACTGAGATTCACTATCCAGCAGGGAGAATGCAGCTTGTGGTCATAAAGAAAGCAGGTCATCTGCAGCCTGTTGGAGCCTAAGATCAGAAGGAAGGTGAGATAATTCTTAGGAACTCTGGAGTTCTGCTGACTGTGGATCCCAAACCTTGCAGTACTAGCCAAGCCTCTGTATGGGGTTAAAAAGGGGGGTGACCAGGAACATTTTGAATGGGTGTCCCAACAACAGTAAGCCTTTCATGAGTTAAAAGAGGAACTCATGTCAGCCCCAAGCCTGGGTCTGCCAGACCTGACAAATCCATTTACACTATATGTGTCAGAGAGAGAAAAAATGGCAATTGGGGTTTTGACCCAGACTCTGGGGCCCTGGCTGAGGCCAGTGGCCTACCTCTCTAAACAACTAGATGGAGTCTTTAAAGGTTGGCCCCTGGGTTTGAGAGACTTAGGAGCAACTGTCCTCTAGCACGGAAGCAGATAAACTAACTTTTGGGCAAAACCTGAACATAAAGCAACCCCCCAAGCTGTGGTGACTTAATGAAAACCAAAGAACACCAGTGGCTAATGAATGCTAGACTAAGCAAGTACCAAACTTGCTCTTTGAAAATCCCGACATAACCATTGACGTTTGTAACAAACTGAACTCTGCCACCTTGCTCCTGGTATCAGGAAGGCCTGTCGAGCATAACTGTGCAGAGGTGTTGGACTGAGTCTACTTAGCACACCTCACCTCTGGGACCAGCCTTGGGCATCACTGGACTGTGAGCTAGCTGTATGTGAATGAGAATCACTTTGTCAACCCACAAGGGGAGAAGTATGCAGGATATGCAGTGGTAACTCTGGACACTGTAATTTAGGCCAAACCATTGCCCAAGGGTACTTCAGCCCAGAAAGCTGAGCTCATTGCTTTAATTCAGGCCTTAGAACTCAGTGAAGGTAAAACTGTAAACAATTACAATGACTCTTGGTATGACTTCTTAACACTCCAATTGCATGGAGCATTATATAAATAAAAGAGCCGATTAAACTCTGGAGGAAAGGACATAAAACATCAGCAAGAAATCTTGCACCTATTAGAAGCAGTGTGGAAACCCAAAAGGTGGCAGTCATGCATTGAAGGGGACACCAGTGAGCTTCTACCATGGTTGCTTTAGAGAACTCCAGAACTGACTCACAGGCTCAAAAAACAGCCTCCACACCCTATCAGGCAGACAGAAGGCAAACAGCAAAAGGGATGGATCTGGTTACCAGATGAAAGAATAGTCATGCCACAGCTGCTAGGAGCCGCAGTTGTACTGGCTGTGCGTGGAACTACCCATCTAGGTTAGGAATCACTTGAAAAGTTGTTAGGCCAGTACTTCCACATATCAGCCCTTGCCAAAACTGGCACAGCAATGCATTACCTGCCAACAGCACAATGTAAGGTAGGGTCCAGCCTTTCCACCTAGTACACAAGTTTATGGAGCAGTCCCCTTTGAAAATCTCCAGGTGGACTTCACAGAAATCCCAAAGTGTGGAGTTAAGACATATCTACTTGTTTTTGTGTGTACCTACACTCGGTGTGTAGAGGTTTTCCAACTGGAAATGAAAAAGCTCGTGAAGTAACCCATGTGCTTCTTTGAGATTTTATTCCTAGATTTGCACTGCCCTTATGAATCAGCTCAGATAATGGGCTGGCATTTGTTGCTGACTTTGTGCAGAAGATAGCAAAGATATTGGGGATCATATGAAAACTACATGCAGCCTACTGACCTCAGAGTTCTGGAAAAGTGGAGTGAATGAATTGAACTATCAAAAATAGATTAGGGAAAATGTGCCAGGAAACAGGATTAAAATGGTTACAGGCTCTCCCTATGGTATTGCTTAAGATAAGATGTGCCCCTTCTAAAGGAGCAGGGTATTTCCCTTATGAAATATTCTACCATAGAATCTCTCCCATATCATGAGGACTCCCAGGCAATCCTTCAGAATGAGTTGAAGTTGAGTTAGAGCAACAGCTACAGGCTCTAGGAAAAATTACACAAACAATTTTAGCTTGAGTTAATGAGAGGTGCTCTATTAGCTTATTCTCCCCAGTTCCCCCTTCTCCCCAGGTGATCATGTGTGCTTCAAAGATTGGAAGGTAGCCCCCCTAAGGCCATGGTTGCAAGGGCCCCAGACCGTAAATTTGTCCACTCCCACTTCTGTGAAAATAGAAGTAATCCCAGCTTGGATCCATCATCATCGTGGAAAATCTGTAGTGCCTGAGACCTGGGAGGTGAGACCAAGCTGGGACAACCCCTGGAAAGTGACACTGAGAAAGATGAGAAGCCCTTCTCCAGTCATACCCAGAAGCTGAGTGGTCTACACACAGCCAATGCATGAGGAAACACATTGTGAGACTTATTCTTCTTAAAATTTGGGCTTGTATAATAAAGAATGACTTTCCCCAAATGAAGAAATATTCCTACTGTAATCATCAGGTTACTGAGGTAGGGTAACAAGCTAAAACAATCTTTCTGTTTTATAGTTATTACGAATGCCTATAAACTTCAAAAGGAAACGGCCTGTTTAATTTCACTCAGTATAAAGTATGCAGCCCAGGAGATGAACGATCTGATGTGTGCTATAACCCATCTTATTTTGAAATAAGATCAAAAACTTGTCCTTTTCTAAGTGATACAAGTAAAATAATAGCTAAAACAGAAAAAAAGGAAGCCCAAACACATAACCTTAAATTTTGATACCTGTGCCACCATAAATAGTAATCAGCAAGGATTAGGATGTGGCTTTTTAGATTGGGAAAAAAGTTATACAGCAGAGAATAAGTATATTTGCTGTGAGTTTGGCCTATGTGATAAAGTATGTAATTACTGGTTTTGTGTCATTTGGGCTACCTGGAGAAAGAATGGAAAAGTTCTGGTATGGCTTCAGAAAGGAAAGGGCGATTCCTCTTGTACAAGTGGCCACTGTAACCATTTAGAACTAATAATCACCAGTTCCCTGTACCCATTTTGAAAAAAGGGAGAATATGTAACTGTAGTGGCCAACAGAGCTGAACTGGATCCTCAAGTAAATGTTTTAGTCCTAAAACAGATCAAACGGTGGTCTCCCAAACCAGTGTATTAGACCTTCTACGATGAATTGAATGTTCCAGTACCAGATCTCCAAGAGAAGACAAAGAAGTTTTTCCTGCAGCTAACAGAAAATGTAGCCCATTTCCTCAATGTTACTTCCTGTTATGTATGTGAGGGAACCACTGTGGAAGACCACTGGCCTTGGGAAACCTGAGAATTAGTGCCCACTGATCCAGTTCCCGATGAGATTCCAGCCCAGAAGGCCCACTCTGGCAACTTCTGTGTTTTAAGAACCTCAATTATTGAGCAGTACTGTATAAATAGAGAAGGACAGAACTTCACCCTCCCTGTGGGAAGGCTCAACTGCCTTGGACAGAGCCTGTATAACTTCACAGCAAAAACAGCCACATGGGGGGTTCCAACCACACTGAGAAAAATCCAATTAGTAAATTTCCAAAGTTGGAAACTGTGTGGACCCACCCAGAGTCTCACTGGGACTGGACAGGCCCCACTGGACTATACTGGATATGTGGGCACAGAACATACACCAAGTTACCTGACCAATGGGCAGGTAGTTGTGTTTCTGGCACCGTTAAACCATCCTTTTTCCTACTGCCCATGAAAAGAAGTGAACTCCTGGGCTTCCTGGTCTATGCTTCCCAAGAAAAGAGGAGAATAGCTATAAACGATTGGAAAGATGATGAGTGGCCCCCTGAAAGAATTACACGGTATTATGGGCCTGCCACTTGAGTCATCTTGTGATGGTTCATGGGGATACCAAACCCTCATTTACATACTCAACCAGATCATACAGTTACAAGTTGTCTTAGAAATAATCACTAATAAAATCGGCAGAGCTTTGACTGTTTTAGGCCAGCAGGAAATCCAGGTGAGATATGTTATGTATCAAAATATATTAGCCCTAAACTACTTGCTAACAACTGAAGGAGGGGTCTGTGGAAAACTTAACCTAACCAATTGCTATCTGCATATAGATCATCAAGAGCAAGCAGCCAAAAATATCGTCAGAGATATGACAAAGCTGACACACATGCCTGTGCAGGTTTGGCATGGGTTTGATCCTGGATCAGTATTTGGAAAATGGCTTCCAGCTCTAGGAAGATTTAAAACTCTTATATTAGAATAATAATAGTGATAGGAACATGCTAGTTGCTCCCCTGCTTGCTACCCATGCTCCTTCTGATAGAGAAGCTTTGTTAATGCCTTTGTCCAACCAAATGATTCAGCACAAACATCTTACATAAACAACTATCAATCTGTTTTGCAGGAAGGCCTAGTTAGTGGGGATACTGGTGAGAACTCTCATTAATAAGTGAGACTCTCAAAGGGAGGGAATTAGGAAGGAGACCACCTGTCTTACTGTCTCATACCTCAGAAAATGAAAGAGGAAACAAAAGCTAAAGAAAAGCAGAAATGAGGTCAATAGTCCGACAGCCCACACCACACCCCAGGCCTGCTAGTTAAAAATCAACCCCTCACATAACTGCTTGTGTTATCTATAGATTCCAGACAATGTACGAGGAAGCATTGTGAAACTTTCTGTTCTGTTCTGTTCTGTTCTGTTCTGTTCTGTTCTGTTCTGTTCTGTTCTGTTCTGTTCTGTTCTGTTCTCTTCTGTTCTCTTCTGTTCTCTTCTGTTCTGTTCTGTTCTGTTCTGTTCTGTTCTGTTCTCTCTTGATTACTGATGCATGCAGCCCCAGCCATGGATCACAGGCTTGCTCAATTGATCACGACCTTTCACATGGACCCCCTTAGAGTTGTAAACCTTTAAAATGGGCAGGAATCTCTCTCTCAGGGAGCTTGATTTTTGAGATGCAATCTGCCAAAACTCCCTGCCTAATAAAGCCAATTCCTTCTTTAACCTGTGTCTGAAGGGTTTTGTCTGTGTCTCAAACTGCTAAAATGTGAGTTTTCCAAAGTGCAAGTAATATTTCAAGTGAAAATTTGGGCCATCCTGGCAAACTCCTGATTTGAGGGCCTTTATTCCTAAAGCCAAATGGGAAAGAGATAAATTGACGCAAGGTAGAATGTGGCCTCCCCACTAGCCTCTTCATATCCTGACTTACATGTTCCTCATCAGCCTAGGGTTTCCTGTGTCTGGCTTAAGGTCTTCCACACTAAATATTTCCCAGTTCATGGACTGGTAATCCAGGCTATGTTTCATTGCATCTACACATTCTTCTTCATCATGAAGGGGGTCTTTCATTGTGCTGTTCCTGGATGGGGCTGCCTCTCAACACGGATTTATTGGCTGCCATGGATTTCAGGGAGCACAAGGGATTTTGGGTAGGCTGTCCTCACCCCAGGTCATGGGTCTTGGTCTCCTTATGGGGGCTTAGGTTGTTTGCATTTTGCAGGAGGCTTTTGGGTTCTCTGATGGGAATATTTGAATGTTGCCTGGACTCCAGCACAAGCCTTCTCTCTCTCTCACTCCAGCCTTGATTTTCCTTTGCTTTCATGGTAGGTCCACACTGCCCCTCATGCACACTACAGGACACCATTTCCAGTGTTTCAATCATCACAGACAGCCTCTGAGACACTGTCTCAACATCCTCTGTGACACTGTCTCAACATCTTCTGCATCCATGAGAGACCAGTTCAAAGTGAAAACACGTCTCCACCTTGGACTTGCATTTCTCATGGTTCCAGCATATCCTAGAGAGCCCCTGTGAGGTCCAGGATGAAGGGAAACAGTGAGTATAACATCCTGGAAATCTTTCATTGACATCCATCTCTGGGGTCTTAGGTATGATTCTATCACCCAAAGACCACTCCACAACTCACCAGTCTATGTTCTATTCCACATGGGACTCAATTCTGGCACACAGCCACTTTCAGGAATGGAGTCAGAAGAGCAGTTTCCAGTGATCACCTCACAGTCTTGAAATGCCTCTTCCTCCAGCGGGACCTGACCACAAAGACAGCCTGAGGGACCCTAAGGTGGAGACTTTTAGTGTCCCGCAGTGGGTTATTTCAGGCAGCTTTTCTCCCAAAACCAGATTGGCTTTGTCTGTACCATTTTCCTCTGCTTAGGCAGTCTGACAGCTCTGACAGCCGGGCAGCCAAGCCTGCACACAAATAAGCATGCTCTAGTCTCAGGGCACCAGATCTGAAAGCTAACTCTGGCTAGTACCACAATGAATGTCACTATAGCCTAGGGACAAGTCCCTGAGGCTTGGCAATAAAGAAGACTGCCATGGAGATTCATCAGCCATGGGACTCTCACCTGTCTTCTCTGTGGGATGAAGGGGATTGTCCCATGATCCTAGGAGAGGGCAGATATGTGCCAGCCTGAAGAAACATCAAGCAGAGCCCCAGGAATAAATTGTGAAATCCCTAAGAATTCTAAAATATCAGCAGGATTTGTGAGGGTTGCCTAGATGTTGCAGGGGTGAGTCTTTTTGAAACTTGCTCCACTTTGATTTATATGTAAATTCTGCCTCTCTTCCCCAGGGTTGCTCTCTCCAGGGTAAAGATTCCTGCAGAACCATGCAGCCACAGGAGCTGCTGGGCTGTGTGTTCTGTGGGAGTGTTGTGAGTGTTGGATGTCTGAGTGTGTGTGGAGTATTTTGTATTTGTGTGTGTGTGTGCATGTGTGTGTATGTGTGCCTGTAAGAGGAGTCTGCTTAAAGCAATTTGGCTAATACACCTCAGGGCTTCTTTTTTTTGAGTCTCCCAACCTTATGCTAGCCTGTCTTTGTGGCTCTGCTTGGGCTGAAGGGCTCCATGTTCCTTAATTTCTGTGGATCATGAATTTGCAGTAAAGTGGGAGGCAGACTGAGACCCGTTGGCATCCAAATCACCTCCCCCTGCAAAAAAAGCCACACTTACAGAAAGAAGGGGAGCACATCAAAGCAAAAAATGACATCTTCCAGTGTTTTATAGCCCTGTGACAAACCCAGGGAGAGACATTAGTACTCTTGTCCTCAGGACCCCTTAAGTTTACCTCAAATTCAATTCACAGCTGAGCAGGTGCTTCATGTCATGAGGGGTCACTACTCCAACTTCTTGGGATTTCATCCTGGGACATAGAGCATGAGCAGTGATAAGGTCAGATATGGGTGAGGATACAATTTGGTGAGGGGTGGATGGCGTCCCACAACTTCACCTGGGGAAAAAAAAATGAAGACAGATGAATCAGAAGGTGCTTGCAAACCCATCCACACATTCCCTTAATTGCACTAGAAATGCACACCATGGTCTGTTGTTCAGGCGGGAGTACTCCAACATGCAAGGAATGTTTGGATTGGAAATTGGGGCTATCCTATCAAACTCATTATTTGAGGGCTTTCATACCCAGAGAAAAACGGAAGTGAAATATATTGATGGTGGGTGGGATGTGACCTCCACATTTTCCTCTTCTTTTCCTGATTTCCATGTCTCTCATCAGCCTAGGGTTTCCAGGGTCTGGCTAAATGATTTCCACACTAAACATTTCCAAGTCCCAGGAGAATGACCCTCATGGAAATCCATTGCATCAGTGTTTTCTTTTAAACACTGTCATGTTTTAATGACTGGGCAGCTTTGATAGGTTTAAAATCATAAATTCCTGTTACAGCTGCAACAAGGTAACTCTTGCTCTCCCACTTCTATTGGAGGGCTGCATGATTCCTGTCAGATGAGAAGCAGGCAGTCATTTCTGGCTTTTTTCTGGTAATCTAGCTTCTGTTTCATTTCATCTGCATGACCTTCTCATTGTGGAGGGGCTCTTTCGTTGGGACATTGCTGGATGGAACTGCATCTCACCAGAGATTATTTAGCTACTAGAAATTTCAGAGAGCAAAAAGAACTTCACGTAGGCTGCCTACATTCCAGGTTGTGGTATATTGTCTTGTTGTGTGGGATGAGTTTGTTTTCACTTTGCATGAGGATTTGGGTCCTCTGACATGAATCATTAAACATTGCTTGGACTCCTGCACAAGGCAGCTCATTCTCTCACATAAGCCTTGATTTTTCTTTGCTTTCATGGAGAATCCACAATGCCCCAAGAAAAGCACTACTAGACACTCTTTTCAGGCTTGCTATCACCACAGATGTATTCTGAGAAACTGTCTCAACCTCATCTTACCTGTGAGAGGCAAGTCTGAGATGCAAGAACACTGCTCCAAGTCCAAGAACACCTTGGACTTACCTTTGTCTTGGTTCCTGCCTTTCTCACAGAGCCACTGAAAAGCCCAGGATGAAGGGAGGCCGTGAGGTCAAGAACACAGCCATCTTTCACTGACACCTCCCTCTGGGGTCTCAGGTATGATTATATCACCAAAAGAACAATACACTAGACTATACCCCAATACCTGTGGGACCAAATTCTTGCACACACACATTTTCTTTTCAGAATGGAGTCAGAGAAGCAGTTTCCAGTGACCACCTCACAGTCTCAAAATGCTTCCTCCTCTAGTAGAACCTGACCACTGAGATGGCCCAAAGAAGCTCTGAGGTTGAGACTTTTATGGTCCTGCTGTGGATTTCACTGGCAGCCTTTTTCCAGATACCAGGCCAGCTCTGCCTGTGTCATTTTCCTCTGCTTAGGCAGGCTGACAGCTCTGACAGTCAGGTTCCTGAGCCTGCCCCATGAATGCGAATGCACTAGTCTCAGCACCAGGCCTGATTGTGAGCTCTGTCTAGCATCATAATAAATGTCACTGTTGCCTAGTATCAAGTCTTGTGGCCTGGTGGAGAAGGAGCCCTCTGTGAAGTTTCAGTGGTAGTGGACTCTCGCTTATCTTCTCAGTGGGATCCATGGGATAGTCCCAAGATCCTAGGAGAGGGCAGACAGGAGCCAGCCTCAAGAAACACCAAGCACAGACCCAGAAATAAGCCACAAAATCCTTAAGGATCCAAAAGGATCTGGAGGATTCGGTAGGTCTGCTTAGATGTTGTATGGGTGAGTCTTTTTTAAACTTGCCCCACTGTGATTTTTACATACAGCCTGCCTGTTTTCCCTGGTGTTGCTCTCTCCCAGGTGTGGCTTCCTGTGGAACCCTGCAGCATCATGATATGCCAGGCTGTGTTTCTGTGAGAATGTTGTGTGTTTTGGATGTCTGTGAGTGTGTGTAGTATTGTGTGTCTGGGTGTGTGTGCATCTAAGTGGAGTCTGTGTAAAGGAATGTGGTTAATGTACTTTAGCCCTTCTCTTTTTTTGTCTCCCAACCTTTTGATGGCCTGTCTCTGTGGCTATGCTTGGGCTGCGGTTCTCCGTGTTCTTTATTTTTCTGTGGATCATAAGTCTGCAGTGAATTGGGAGGCTGGTGGAGATCCACCAAATTCCAAATCACCTTCCTCTGCAAAAAAATCAACTTTTCTAGAAAGAAAAAGCACCCCACACCAAGAAATAGATATCTCCCACTATTTCATTGTCCAGCAGCCAAAGCAGTGGGAGACAGTAGCAGTGTTCGCAGCAGGGCCCCTTGAATTAACCTCTAATTTGGTTCATGAGGGGACATTCCTGCATCGTCTTTGGATTTTAACATGGGGCATAGATTGTAAACAGCAATAAAGTCAGATAGGGGTGAAGATACAATCTGGTGAGGGGCGTATGTGGTCCTGCAACTAGACCTGAAAAAAAAAAAAATGAAGACAGATAACACAGAAGGTGCTTCCAACTCCATTTCTGCATTCCCTTAATTGCACCAGCAGCCCATACCATGGTGCCATGTTCAGGTGGGAGTACTCCAACATGCAAAAAAAATCTGGAATACAAATTGGGGCCATCTTGGCAAACTCCCAATTTGGAGGATTTCATATAAGGAGCCAAATTTGAGTGGAATGGATTGATGCTGGGTGGGAAGTGGGCCTCCACACTTGTCTATTCTTTTTTAGTTTCCAGGTTCCTTGTCAGCCTAGAGTTTCCTGTGTCTGGCTCAATGACTTCCACACTAAACAATTCCCAGTTCATGGTGAAAGACCCTCAGGGAGATCCCATTGTGTGAGTGTTTCTTTCTAAACACTGTCACATTTTAATGATTGGGCAGATTTGGTATATTTAAAACAGTAAATTCCCATTATAGCCAAAAACAAGGAAACTCTTGTTCTCCCACTTCTATCAGAGGGCTGCATGATTTCTGTAGGATGAGAAGCAGGCAGGCATGACTGGCTTTTCCCTGTTAATCTAGCCTCTGTTTCATTTCATCTGCCTGGCCTTCCCATTGCAGAGGGGCTCTTTAATTGGGCTGTTGCTAGATGACACTGCCTCTCACCACAGATTATTTAGCTCTCAGGGATTTCAGAGAGCAAAAGGGACTTCAGGTAGGCTGGCTGCACTCCCAGTTATGGGGCATTGTTTCAGTGTGGGGACTGAGATTGTTTTCACTTTGCAGAAGGCTCTTGGGTTCTCTGACAGGAATAGTTTTACATTGCATGGACTCCCGCATACGGCAGCTCATTCTCTCAGGCAAGCCTGATTTTTCTTTGTTTTCATAAGGAATCCACAGTGCCCTTCAACAACACTACTGGAAAGCCTTTGCAGGCTTTCCATCTCCACAGATGGCTTCTGAGACACTTCCTCAACCTTATCTGAACCCATGAGAGGCCAGTCCAAAGTGTGAGAACAATGCTTCAACTTGAACTTGTCTTTGTCATGGTTTCTGCCTTTCTCAGAGATGCCCTATCAGGCCCAGGATGAATGGAGGCAGTGAGGTCAAGGGAGTAGCCATCTTTCCCTGAAATCCACCTCTGGGTTCTCCAGTATGATTCTATGACCTAAAGAATCATCAACAACCCACCAGACTATATTCCAATCTTCATAGGTCCCGATTCTTGCACACAGCCTCTTTTAGGAATGGAGTTGGAAGAGCAGTTTCCACTGACCAACTCACAGTCTGGAAATACCTCCTCCTCCAGACTGATGCAACAATGGAGATGGCTAGAAGGGACCATGAGTTTGAGACTTTAGGGTCATATAGTGGGTTTTCCCTGGCAGCCTTTTTCCCGACAGCTGACTAGCTTTGCCTGTACCATTTTCCTCTGTTTAGGCAGGCTGACAGCTTTGACAGCCAGGCACTGGTGTCTGCCTCATGAATGCACATGCACTAGTCTCAGGGCACCAGGCCTCATTGTGAGTTCTGGCTTGTATCACAATGAAAGTCACTGTTGCCTAAGGACAAGTCCCTGTGGCTTGGCAGAGAAGGAGATCTTCATGGAGATGCAATGGCTGTGGACTCTCACCTGTTTTCTCTGTGGGATCCATGGGATAGTCCCATGAACCTAGGAGAGGGCAGAGGGGTCCAGCATGAAGAAACATCAAGGAGAGCTTCAGGAATCAACTGTGAAATTCCTGAGGTGCCAAAAGGATCTGGAGGACTTTTCAGGCCTGCCTAGCTGTTGTGGGAGTGAGTCTTTTAGAAACTTGCCACACTGTGATTTCTAGGTACAGCCCACCTATGTCCCCTGGGGTTGCTCTCTCCCAGGGGGAGCTCCCTGCAGAACCACACAGGCTTAGGGTCTGCCTAGATGTCTCTTTCTGTGGAAGGGTTGCAAGTGTTGGATGTCTGCGTGTGTGCATGGCTTTGTGTTTTTATTTGCATGTGTGTGTGTGGTTGTAAGTGGAGTCTGCTTAAAGCAATGTGGCTAATGCCCTTCCGTGCTTTTTTTATCATCCAACATTTTGGTGGCCTGTCTGCATGTCTCTGCTTGGGCTGCAGTGCATTTTGTTATTTATCTTCCTGTGGATTATGAATCCACAGTAAATTGGGAGCCTGGAAGAGACCCACTGGCATCAAAATCACAACCCCCTACAAAAAAAAGCACTCTTCTAGGCAGAGGAGGAGAACATGACACCAAAAACAGACATCTCCTGGTGTTTTATTTTCCTGCAACCAACCCAGGGAGAGACGCTAGAAGTGCTGTCCTCAGGGCCCCTTAAATTTACCTCGAATTCAGTTCACAGCTAAGCAGGAGCTTCATGGCATGAGGGGACACTCCTCCAACATCTTTGGATTTTATCCTAGGATGTAGAGTTTAAACAGCAATAAGGTCAGATAATTGTGAGGCTGCAATCTGTTGAGGAGTGAATGGGGTCTCATAACTTTACGTGCAAAAAAAAAAATGAAGACATATGAAACAGAAGATTCTTTAAACTCCATTCCTTCATTCCCTTAATTGCACAAGCAGTCCACACCAAGGCTCCGTGTTCAGGTGGGAGTACTCCAAGGAGCAAGAAACAATTGGAGTGTAAGTTGGGATCATCCTTGAAACTCCCAATTTAAGGGCTTTCATATTTGGAGCCAAATGAGTGCAGAATGGGTTGATGCTTGGTGGTATGTGGCCTCCACGATTGCCTCTTCTTTTTCCTATTTCCATTTTCCTCATCAGCCTAGGGTTTCCTATGTCTGGCTCAATGATTTCCACATTAAAAGTTTCCCAGTTCACATAGAATGACCCTCAAGCAAATCCATTGTGTGAGTATTTGATTCTAAACACTGTCATGTTTTAATAACTGGGCAGTTTGACACTTTTAAAACTGTAAATTCCAGTTACAGCCACATGCAAGGAAACTCCTGTTCTCCCACTTCTATCAGATGGCTGCATGATTCCTGTAGGATAAGAAGCAGGCAGTTGTGTCTGGCTTTTGCCTGATAATATAGCCTCTGTTTCATTTCATCTGCATGACCTTTTCATTGCAGAGGGGTTCTTTAATTGGGCTGTTTCTGGATGAGACTGCCTCTCACCCCAGATTATTTAGCAGTCATGGATTTCAGAGAGCAAAAGGGACTTCAGGTAGGCTGGATGTGTTCCAGGTTATGGTTTGTTGTCTTTCTGTGGGGGCTGAGTTTGTCTTCACTTTGTAGGAGGCTTTTGGGTTCTCTGTCAGGAATCATTGTACATTGCTTGGAAACCAGCACAAGGCAGATTGTTCTCTCACGTGAGACTTGATTTTTCTTTGCTTTCATGAGGAATCCACATTGTCCCTCAACAGCACTACTGGAAAGCCTTTTCAGGCTTGCCATCACCACAGATGGTCTATGAGAAGACACTTCATCTTGGACTTGCCTTTGCTATGGTTGCTGCCTTTCCCAGAGAGCCCCTACAAGGCCCTGGATGAAGAGAGGTAGTGAGGTCAAGGGCCTGGCTATCTTTCACTGACCCCCACCTCTGGGTTTTCAGATTTGATTCTATCAAATGCAGAACCCTTAGAAACACAACAGACTATATTCCAATCCCCATGGGACCTGATACTTGCACATAACCTTTTTTGGAAATGGAGTCAGAAGAGCAGATTCCAGCGACCACTACACAGTCTCAAAACCCATTCTTCACCAGTGGGATTTGAACACACCAGGCTATATTCCAGTTTTCATGGGACCCGATTCTTGCACATAGCTTCTTTTGGAAACGGAGTCAGAAGAACAGTTTCCACCCACCAACTGAGTCTCAAAATGCCTAATCCTCCAGCTTGACCCAACCATGGAGACAGCCAGAGGCACCCTTAGATTGGAGGCCCTTAGGTTGAGGCGCCAGGCCTGATAAGGAGCTCTGGCTAGCATCACAGTGAATGTCACCATTGCCTAGGGACCAATACTGGCAGCTTGGCAGAAAAGGAGAACTCTATGCGGGCATGTCAGCTGTCGACTCTCACATGTATTTTCTGTGGGATCCGCAGGATAGTCCCCTGATCCTAGGAGAGGGCAGATGTGAGTCATCCTGAAGAAATGTGAAGAAGAGCCACAGGAATAAACTGCAAAATAGCTAAGGATCTAAAAGGATCTGCAGGATTCCTCAGGCCTGACCACAATTTGTAAGGATGAGCCTTTTTGAAACTTGCCCACTGTCATTTCTAGATACAGCCCACCTGTGTTCCCCGGGCTTGATCTGTCCTAGGTGTGACTAACTGCAAAACCACACAGCCTCAGGAGTTTCCAGGCTATGTGTTTCTAGGATAGTGTTGGGAGTGTTGAATGTATGCATGTGTGTGTTTCATTCTGGTTTTTTTTTGTGTGTGTGTGTGAGTGTATGTGTGTGTTCACCTGTAATTTGAGTCAGCTTAAAAGAATGTTGCTAACACACTTAAGTGTTGTTTTTTTTTTTACTTTCCCAACCTTTTGGTGGCCTATATATGTGGTTCTGCTTGGGCTGTGGCATTCTGTGTTCTTTATTTTATTGTGGATCATGAATCAGCAGTGAATTGTGAGGTGGGCCAAGACCTGCCAGTTCACCTCCTCTTGCAAAAAAAATAAAGTCACTCTTCTTAAAATAAGAGAAGCACATCCAACAAAAAACAGAAATTTCTTAATTTTTTATTGTCCTGTCACCAACCCAAGGAGAGACACTAGAAATCCTTTCCACAAGGCCCTTAAATTTACCTCAAATTTTTTTCCTAGCCTGGCAGATGCTTAATATCATGAGGAGGCACTCCACCATCATCTTGGGATTTCATCTTGGGACATAGAGTGTGAGCAGCAATAAGATCAAATGGGGATGAGGATAAAATCTGGTGAGGGATGAATGGAATCCTGCAACTTCTACTGCCAAACAAATTATGACAGATGAGACAGAATGTGTTTTCAACTCCATCCCTGCATTCCTTTAATTGCACAAGCAGTCCATACCCTGTTCTGGTGTTCAGGTGGGAGTACTCCAATGTGCAAGAAACATTTGGGTGCAAATTGGGGCCATCGAAGCAAATGTTTGATTTGAAACTTTCATACCCAGAGCCAAATGAGTGTGCAATGGATTGATGTCTGGTGGGATTTGGCCTCCATATTTGCCTCTTCTTTTTCTGACTACTATGTTATTCATTGACCTAGCTTTCTTAGGTCTGACTCAACAACATCCACACTAAATGTTTCCTTGATCATGAAGAACAGTCCTCATGAGAATCCATTGCATGAGTGTTTTTTTCAAAACATTTTATTGACTGGGTAGCATTGATACTTTTAAAACTGTAAATTCCCATTACAGCCACCAGAAATGAAACTCTTGTTTTCCTACTTCGATCGGAGAGGGCTTCATGATTCTTGTAGGATGAGAAGCATGCTGCCTTGTCTAGCTTTTTCCTGGTAATCTAGTCTATGTTTCATCTCATCTGCACAGCCTTCTCATTATGGAGGGGATCTTCCATTCGGCTTTTGGTGTATGGGACTGCCTCTCACCACAGATTATTTAGCTTCCAGGGATTTCAGAGAGCAAAAGAGACTTTGGGTAGCCTAGCCACACTCCAGGTTTTGAGTCATTGTCTTGTTGTGGGGGCTGAGGTTATTTCCACCTTTCAGTAGGCTTTCTGTCTTCTGACCAGAATCTTTGAAAATTGCTTGGATTCCAGCACAAGGCAGCTTATTCTGTCATTCGAGTCTTGGTTTTTCTTTTTTTTCATATGGAAGCCACCGTGCCCCTCAATGCACTAGTGGACCTGTTTGTCAGGAATGCCATTGCCACAGACGATCTCTGAGACACTGCATCACCCTCATCTGCATGCTTGAGAGACCAGTCCAAGGTGTGAGAACCCTGCTCCACATTGGATGTTCCTTTGTCATGGTTCCTGCCATTCCCAGAGAGCACCTATGAGGCAAATGATAAAGGGAGACAGTGAGGTCAAGAGCTCAGCTATCTTTCACTGACACCCACCTCTGGGGTCTCAGGTACAATTCTGTCACCCAAAGAAACTACAACAACACACCAGACTATATTCCAGTCCCAATGGGACCCAATTCTTGCACACAGTCTCTTTCAGAAGTAGAGTCAGAAGAGCAGTTTACAGTGACCACCTCACAGTCTCAAAACATCTCCTCATCCAGTGGGACATGGCCAGGGAGACCGCCTGAAGGGGCCCTAAAGTTGAGACTTTTAGAGCCTTGCAGTGGGTTTTCACAGGCAGCATTTTTCTGGATAACATGTAGGCTCTTCCTGTGCCATTTTCCTGTGCTTAGGCAGGCTGACAGCTCTGACTGCCAGGTGAATGAGCCTGCATAATGAATGTGTATGCCCTAGTCTCCTGGCATCAGGCCTGACAGTGAACTCTGGTTAGCATCACAATGTATGTCATCATTGCCTAGCGATAAGTCCCTGTGGCTTGATGGAGAAGGAGACCTTGGAGGTGTGTCGGCAGTGGACTCTCACTTGGCTTCTGTGTGGGATTCATGGGATAGTCTTATAATCCTAGGAGAGGACAGATGTGAGCCAGCCTGAAGAAACATCAAGCAGAGCCCCAAGAATAAAACCCAAATCCCTAAGGATCCAAAAGGATCTGCAGGATTCTTCAAACCTGTCTAGATTGTAGCAATTGGTCTTTTTAAATCTTGCCCCACTGTGATTTCTAGGTACAGCCTGGCTGTGTTCCTTGGGGTTGCTTTCTCCCAGGTGGACCTTTCTGCAGAACCACACAGCCTCAGGATTTGCCAGGCTGTGTGCTTCTGTCAGAGTGTTTTGAGTGTTGGATTTCTGCGTGTGTTTGTGGCACTTTCTCTGTGTGTGTGTGTGTGTGTGTGTGCTTGAAACTGGAGTCTGCTTAAAGCAATGTGGCTAATGCATTTCAGCATTTCTTTTCTTTTCTTTTTTTTTTTTTTTGTCTCAAAACCTTTTGGTGGCCTATCTGTGTGGCTTTGGTTAGGCTGAAGGGTTCCATGTTCTTTATGTTTTTGTGTATCATGAATCTGCAGTGAATTGGGAGGTGAGCTGAGACCCACTGGCATCCAAATCACTTACCCGTGCAAAAAAAAAGCCACTCTTCTAGAAAGAAGAGGATCACTCCACACCAAAAAATAGACATCTTCCAGTGTTTCATTGTCCTGCAGGCAACTCAGAAAGAGGTAGTAGCAGTCATGCTGCAGGGCCTTTTGAATGTACCTCGAATTTGGTTTCCAGCCCAGCAGATGCTTCACGTCATGATGCGGTAATCTTCCATTGTCTTGGGATTTCTATGTTATGTGACATAGAGTGTGCGCAGCAATAAGGTCAGATAGGGTTAAGGATACAATCTTGTGAGGGCTGGATGGGTTACTGCTACTTCTCCTGCAAAAAAAAATGAACACAGATGACACAGAATGTGCTTCCAACTCCATCCCCACTCTCCCTTAGTTGCACAAGCAGTGTAGACCATGGTCCAGTGCTCAGGTGGGAGAACTACAACATACAAGGAACATTTGGAGTGCAAATTGTGACCATACTGGCAAATCCCTGATTTGAGGGCTTTTGTAACTATAGTTAAATAAAAGTGGAATAAATTGATGCTGGGTGGCTAGTGGCTTCCACACTTGCCTTTTCTTTTCCTGACTTCCATGTTCCTTGTTGGCCTAGGGTTTCCTGGGTCAGGCTCAATGACTTCCACAATAAACATTTCCCAGTTCATGGAAAATGACCCTCATGGGAATCCATTACCTGAGTGTTTCCTTCTAATCACCTCCCCCTGAAAACAAAGCCACTCTTGTAGAAAGAAGTGGAGCACACCAAAACCAAGAACAGACATTTCCCAACATTTAATTGTCCCACAATCAACCCAGGAAAAGACACTAGCAGTCCTGTTCACAGGGCCCCTTGAGAGGAAAGTAAGAGGTGTGAGAACACCGTTTTAACTTGGAGATGCCTTTGTCATGTTTCCCTCCTTTCCCAGAGAGCCTCTCTGAGGCAAAAGATAAATGGGAGGCAGTGAGGTCAAGAGCCTGGCCATAATTCACTGATGCCCACCTGTGGGGTTTCAGGTATGACTCTATCACCCGAAGAACCCTCAATAACACACCAGTCTATATTCCAGTGCTCATGAGACCTGATTCCTTCACACAGACTCTTTCAGGAATGGAGTCAGAAGAGTAGATTTTAGGGACCGCATAGATACAGCCCAGCTGTGTTCCCTGGGGTTGCTCTCTCCCAGGTGGGGCTTTCTGCAGAACCACACAGCCTTAGGGTCTGCCAGGCTGTGTGTTTCTGTGGGAGTGTTCCATGTCTGCATGTGTATGTGGCTTTGTGTGTTTCTGTGTATGTGTGTGTGTATGCCTGCAAGTGGAGTCTGCTTAAAGGAATGTGGCGAACCACTACAGCGCTTCTTGTTTTTGAGTCTCCCAACCTTTTGGTGACCTACCTGTGTTGCTCTACTTAGGCTTTGGAGTTTTGCCTGCTTTATTTTTCTGTGATTCATGAATCTGCCATGAATTGGGAAGTGGTCTGATACTGGTCATTGTCCAAATCACCTCCCTGTGAAAACAAAGCCACTCTTGTAGAAAAAAATGGAGCACATCACATTGAGAACAGACATCTCCCAATGTTTTGGCATCTCAACCAAGGAAGAGATGCTAGCAGTCCTGTTTGCAGGGACCCCTTGATTTTACCTCATATTCAGACCCCCTTTGAGCATGTGCTTCACGTTGTGAGTCGGCACTTCTCAATCATCCTGGGTTTCATCCTGGGACATAGAGTGTGAGCAGCAATAAGGTCAGATAGGGGTGAGGAGACAACCTGGTGAGGGGTGGATTGGGTCCTGAAAATTCACCTGCAAAAAAATAAAAATAAAAAATAAAGATGTAAGACACAGAAGGTGCTGCCAGCCCCATCCCTTCATTCCTCTAATTGCCCAAGCAGTGCACACCAAGGCCCAGTGCTCAGGTGTCAGTACTCCAATGTGCAAGAAACATTTAAAGTGGAAATTGGGGCCAACCTGGCAAACTCTGGATTTGAGGGTTTTCATATCCTGAGCCAAATGGGAGTGGAATAGATTGACGTGGGGTGGGATGTGGCAACCACAGTTGCGTCTTCTTTTCTGACTTCCATGTTTCTCATCAGCCTAGGCTTTTCTTTCTCCAGTTCAATGACTTCCACACTAAATGTTTTCCAGTTCACAAAGAACGACCCTCATGGGAATCCATTTCATGAGAGTTTCATTCTAAACACTGTCAAGTTTTAATGACTGGGTAGCTTTGATAATTTTAAAACCCCAAATTCCCATTACAGCTGCCAACATTAAAACTCTTGTTCCCCCACTTCTATTGGAGGGCTGCATGATTCCTATAGGATGGGAAGCAGGCAGCGGTGTCTGGCTTTTTCCTGGTAATCTATCCTCTGTTTCATTTCATCTGCATGTTTTTCTCATTGTGGAGGAGCTCTTTCATTGGGCTGTTGCTGGATGGAACTTCTTCTTGCTACAGATTATTTACGTGCCAGAAATTTCAGAGAGCAAAAAGGGCTTCAGATAATCTGGCTGTGCTCTAGGTTGTGGGTCATTTTCTAATTGTGGGGGCTGAGGTGGTTTGCCCTTTGCAGGAGGCTTTTGGGTTCTCTGACAGAACTCATTGAAAATCATTTGGAATCCTGAAAAAGACAGCTCATTCTCTCAGGCAAGCCTTAATTTTTCTTTGCTTTCATCAGGAATCCCAGTGTCCCTCAACAGTACTACTGGATATCATTTTCAGGCAAATATTTCAGGCAAATATTTTCAGGCAAATATTTCAGGCAATCTTGCCATTGCCACAGAAGGCCTGTGAGACACCGTATCAGCCTCATCTGCACTTTTGGTAAACCAGTCCAAGGCGTAAGAACACGGCTCCACCTTGTATTTGCCTTTGTATTGGCTCTTGCATTTCCCAGAAAGACCCCGGGAGTCCCAGGATAAAAAGAGGCAGTGAGGCCTAGAGCCCCATCATCTTTCACTAACACCCATCTCTGAGGCCTTAGGTATAATTCCATCACCCAAAGAACCCTCAACAACACAACAGACTATATTGCAATCCCCATGGGTCCCAATTATTTCTCATTCCTTTTGGGAATGGAGTCAGAAGAGCAGTTTCCTGAAACCACCGCACAGTCTCAAAATGCCTCCTCCTTTAGCTAGACCTGACCACAAGACAATCCGCAGGGGTCCTGAGGTCAAGAGTTTTAGGGTCTCATGGTTGTTTTTTTCAGGCTGTATTTCCTCCATACCATGCCGACTCTTCTTGTACCATTATTCTCTGTTTAGGCTGGTGGATAGCTCTGACAGTCTGGCATCCAAATATTCATTATGCCTATGCCGTAGTCTCAGGGCACCAGGCTAGATTGTGAGCTCTGGCTAGTATCACAATGAGTGTCATATTGCCTAGCCAAAAGTCCCTTCAGCTTGGCAGAAAAGGGGACCTCCATAGAGTTGCGTTGATGGTGGGCTGTTACCTGTCTTCTTTGTAGGATCCGTGGAATCATCTCATGATCGTAGGAGAGGGCAGAGATGAGCGATTCTGAAGAAGAATCAATAAAAGCCCCAGAAATAAACTGTGAAATCCCTAAGGATCCAGAAGTATCCACATAATTCCTCAGGACGGCCGAGATATTGTAGAGATAAGTCTTTTTGAAAGTTGCCCCACTCTGAATTTTAGGTACAGCCCTTGTGTTTTCTGGGGTTGCTTTCTGCTAAGTGGGGCTTCCTGCAGAACCACACAGCCTCAGTAGCTGCCGGGCTTTGTGTTTCTGTGAGAGTGTTGCAAAAGTTGAATGTCTGTGTGTGTGTGATATTCTGTGTTTGAGTGTGTGTTTGTCCCTTTAAGAGAAGTCTGCTTAAAGGAATGTGGTTAACGCACTTCAGTGTGCTTCTTCTTCTTCTCTCTTTTTATTTTTTGAGTCTTGCAACCTTTCGGTGAGCTATCTGTGTGGCTCTTCTTGGGTTATGGGGCTCTGTGTTATGATTTTTTTCTGTGGATCATGAATCTGCAATTAATTTTTAAGTGTGCCAATATGCGCTGGCATCCATATCACTACCCCTGGGAAAAAAAAAAAAAAAAAAAAAACCCACTCCTCTAGAAGAAAGAGAAGCACACCATGTGGAAAAAAATGCATCTCCCTATGTTTCTTTATCCTATGGCCAAACCAAGGAGAGACACTAGCGGTCCTTTCTGCAGGGCCCATTGAATTTACCTCCAATTTGGTTCCCAGGGGAAAATGTGTTTCACTTCACGAGGGGGCACTCCTCCATCCTCTTGGGATTTCATTCTGTGGCATAGAGGGTGAGCAGCAACTATTTCAGATAAAGATGTGTATACAATCTGCTGAGGGGTGGACAGGGTCATGCAAATTGACCTCCAAAAAAATAAAATAAAATAAAGACAGATGACAAAAAAGTTGCTTCTAACTCCATTACTGCATTGCCTTCATTGCACAGGCAGTCCACATCATGGCCCAGTGTTCAGATGGAAGGACTCTGACCTTCCAGGAACATTTTATATGCAAATTGGGGCCATGTTGGCAAACTCCTGATTTGAGGGCTTTCATACCCAAAGCCAAATGGGAGTTGAATGGATTGATACAGCATAGGATGTGGCCTCCAGATTTTCCTCTTATTTTCTTGACTTCCATTTTCCTCCTTGGTCTAGGGTTTTCTGGGTCTGGCTCAATGACTTCCACAATAAACATTTCCTAGCACATGGAGAATTACACTCATAGTAATCCCTTGCATGAGTGTTTTCTTCTAAACACTGTCATGTTTAATGACTGGCCAGCTTTGATGATTTTATAACCATAAGTTCCCATTACAGCCACCAATAGGGAAACTCTTGTCCTCCCACTTCTATCAGAGGGCTGAACAATTCCTGAAAAATGAGAAGCAGGCAGCCTTGTGTGACTTTTGCTTGGTAATTTAGCCTTTTTTTCACTTCATCTGCAGGGTCTTCTCACTGTGGAGGGGTTCTGTCATTGGGCTGCTCCTTAATGGGACTGCCTCTCGCCACAGATTATTTAGCTGCCTGGAATTTCAGAGAGCAAAAGAGACTACAGGTAGGCTGGCTGCCCTCCAGGTTGTGGGTCATTGTCTCATTGTGTGGCCTGAAGTTGTTTGCACTTTTCAGGAGGCTTTTGGGTGCTCTGACAGAACTCATTGAACATTGCTTGGACTCCAGCACACCTAACTATGGAGACAGCCTGAAGGGGCCCTGAAGTTGAGATTTTAGGGTCCTGCATTGGGTTTACATAGGCAGCCTTTTTCCCGATAACAGGCCAGCTCTGCATATACCATTTTCCTCTGCTTAAGCAGGCTGGCAGCTCTGACAGCCAGGCCACCGAGCATGCCTCATGAATGAGCATATGTTAGTCTCAGGATAACCAGCTGATTGTGAGTCCTGGCTAGCTTCACATTGAATGGAAGCGTTGCCTAGTGACAAATCCCTGTGGCTTTGGAGAAAAGGAGACCTCCATGTGGAGTTGCATTGGTGGTGGACTCTCGCCTGTCTTCTCTGTGGGATACATGGGGTAGTACCGTGATCCTGGGAGAGGGTAGATGTGAGCCAGCCTGAAGAAACGTCAAGCACAGCCCCAGGAATAAACCCTGAATTCCCTAAATATCAAAATGATCTGCAAGATTTCTGAGGCCTGCCTACATGTTTTAGGGTTGAGTCTTTTTGAAACTTGTCACACTGTGATTTCTCTGTACAGCCAGCCTGTGTTTCCCGGGTTGCTCTATTCCAAGTGGGGATTTCTGCAGAACCACAGAACCTCATGAGCTGAAAAAAGTGTATTTCTGTGGGAGTGTTGTGAGTGTTGGATGTCTGTGTGTTTGTGTCCTTGCATGTTTGTGGGTGAGTATGTGTCTTTGTGTACCTATAAGTGTAGTATGCCTAAAGAAATGTGGCTAACACACTTTAGCACTTCTTTCTTTTGTCTCCCAACCCTTTGGTGTCCTGTCTGTGTGGTTCTGCTTGAGCTGTGGGGGCTCCGTGTTCTTCATTTTTCTGTGGATCATGAATCCACAGTAAATTGGGAGGTAGGCTGAGACACGCCAGCATTGCAATCACCTCCCCTGCAAAAAAAAAAAAAAAAAAGCCACTTTTCTAGAAAGAAGAGGAGCACACCACACCAAAAAACCAGCACCTTTCAGTGCTTTACTGTCCTTTGGCCAACCCAGGGAGAGATGCTAGCAGTCCTCAAGGGCCTCTTGAATTTACTTTGAATTTGTTTCTCAGCCAAGCAGGTGCTTCAAGTCATGATGGGGCACTCCTTTGTTATCTTGTAATTTCATCCTGGGACATAGAGTGTAAGCAACATTAAGGTAAGGTAGCGGTGAGGATACAACCTGGTGATTAGGTTCCCACAACTTTACCTGCAATAAATAAATAAATAAGGACAGATGACAGAGAAGGTGCTTCCAAATTCATCCTGGCATTCCCTTAATTTCACAAGCAATCCACACCATGGCCTAGTGTTCAGGTGTGATTACACCAACATGCAAGGAACATTTGGAGTGCAAATTGGGGCCATGCTGGCAAACTCCCAATTTGAGGGCTTTCATACCTGGAGGCAAATAGGCATGGAATGGATTGATGCCAGGTGGGATGTTGCCTCAATGCTTGCCTCTTCTTTCCTTGACTTCCATGTGCCTCAACAGCCTAAGGTTTTCTGGCTCAACAACTTCCACACTAAACATAGCCCAGTTCATGGAGACTGACCCTCCTGTGCATCCACTGTGTGAGTGGATGCATTATTCGCAATAGCAAAGACTTGGAACCAACCCAAATGTCCAACAATGATAGACTGGATTAAGAAAATGTGGCACATATACACCATGGAATACTATGCAGCCATCAAAAATTATGAGTTCATGTCCTTTGTAGGGACATAAATGAAATTGGAAATCATCATTCCCAGTAAACTCTCACAAGAACAAAAAACCAAACACCTCATATTCTCACTCATAGGTGGGAATTGAACAATGAGAACACATGGACACAGGAAGGGGAACATCACACTTCGGGGACTGTTGTGGGGTGGGGGGAGGGGGGAGGGATAGCACTGGGAGATATACCTAATGCTAGATGACGAGTTAGTGGGTGCAGCGCACCAGCATGGCACATGTATACATATGTAACTTACCTGCACATTGCGCACATGTACCATAAAACCTAGAGTATAATAATTAAAAAAAAGAAAAAGATTACTGAGAATGTAAATATTTTTTTAAAAAAGAAACATTGCCATATTTTAAATACAGGGAAGCTTTGATACTTTTAAAATAAATAAACTCTTGCTCTCCCACTTCTATTGGAGGGCTGCATGATTCCCAAAGGAAGAGAAGCAGGCAGCCGTGTCTGGCTTTTGCCTCATAATCTAGCCTGTATTTCATTTCATCTCCATGGCCTTCTTATTGTAGAGGGTCTCTTTTATTGGGCTGTTGCTGGATGGGTCTGCCTCTCGGCACAGATTATTTAGCTGCCAGTGATTTCAGAGAACAAAAGGGACTTTGGGGAGGCTGGCTGTGCTCCAGGTTGTGGGTCATTGTCTCATTTTGGGGGCAGAGGTTGTTTGCACTTTGAAGGAGACTTTTGGCTCCTCTAACAGGAATCCCTGAGCATTACTTGGACTCCAGCAAAAGGCAGCTCATTCTCTCAGGCTAACTTTGATTTTTCTTGCTTCCATGGGAAATCCACAGTGCCCTTCTACAGCACTACTAGACATCTTATTCAGGCTTGCCATTGTCACAGATAGCCTCTGAGACACTGTCTCAACATCTTCTGCACCTGTGAGAGGCCAGTCCGAGGTGTGAGAACACTGTTCTACCTTGGACTTGCCTTTGTTGTGGTTCCTGTATTTCCCAGAGAGCCCTGGCAAGACACAAGATGAAGGGAGGCAGCTAGGTCTAGAGCCCAGACATCTTTCACTGACACATGTCTCTGGGGCCTCAGGTATGATTCTATCACCCAAAGAACCTTAAACAACACACCAGACTATATTCCAATCCCCGAGCGACATGATTCTTGCAAACATCCCCTTTCAGGAATGGAGAGAGAAGAGCAGTTTTCAGTGAACAACTCATAATCTCGAAACCCCTACTCCAACTGAACCCAAAAACAGAGACGGCCTGAAGGGGCCCTGATTTGCAGAGTTTTAGGGTAACACAGTGGCTTTTCACAGGCAACTTTTTCCACGATACCAGATCTGCTCACCATGTACCATTTTCCTCTGCTTAAGCAGGCTGACAGCTCTGACAGTCATGCGAGCCTGCATCACAAATGCTAATGCACTAGTTTCAGAGCACCAGGCATGACTGTGAGCTCCAGCTAGCGTCACAATGAATGCCACTGTTGCCTAACGACAAGTCCCTGCAGCTTGGTGGAGAATGAGAAATCCATGGAGGTGCGTAGGAGGTGGACCCTTGCCTGTCTTTTATGTGGGATGCACAGCATAGTCTCATGATCCTAGGAGAGGGCAGAGGTGAGCCAGACTGAAGAAATGCCAAGCAAAGCCTTAGGAATAAACTGTGAAATTTCTAAGGAATCACAAGTATATTCAGCATTCCTCAGGCCTGCCTAGGTATTTTAGGGATGAATCTTTTTGAAACTTGCTGTACTGTGATTTCTAGGTACAGCCCGCCTGCATTCCCTGGGGTTGCGCTGTCTCAGGTATAGCTTCCTGCAGAACCACACAGACTCAGGATCTGCCGAGCTGTATTTTGCTGTGAGAATGTTGTGAAAGTTGGATGTCTCTGTATGTGTGTGGCATAGTGTGTTTGTTTGTGTGTGTGTGTCTGTGTGTGACTGTAAGTGGAATGTACTTAAAGGAATGTGGCTACCACACTTCAGAGCTCCTTTTTTTTTTTTTTTTTGAGTTTTCCATCCTTTTGGTCACACAGACAGGTCTGTGTGGCTCTCCATGGGCTTTGGGGCTCTGTGTTCTTCATTTTTCTGTGAATTATGAATCTGCAGTGAATTGGGAGATGGGTGGAGACCTATCAGTGTCCAAGTAACCTCCCTCTGGGAAAAAAAGGCCACTCTTCTAGAAAGAAGAGGAGCATACCACATGAAAAGACAACATCTCCTGGAGTTTTATTGTCTTGTGACCAACCCAAGGAGAGACACTAACAATTCCGTCCACAATTACCTCCACTTTGGTTCCCAGTTGGACAAGTGCTTCAGGTCATAAGGGGGCACTCCTCTATTGTCTTGGGATTTCATCCTAGGACATAGAATGTGAGCACAAATAAGGTCAGATGGGGTGAGGATACAATTTAGTGAGGGATGGATGGGGTCCCACAACTTCACCTGCAAAAAAAAAATTAAAAAATGAAGACAGAAGACACAGAAGGTGGATCCAACACCATCCTCACATTCCCAAAAGTGCACAAGCAGTCCACACCATGACCTAGTGTTCAGGTAACAGTACTCCAACATTCAAGGAACATTTGGAGTACAAATTGGGACCATCCTGGCAAACTTCCAAATTGAGGGCTTTCATACCCAGATCCAAATGGGAGTGGAATGAATTGATGCTGGGTGGAAAGCAGCCTCCACACTTGCCTCTTTTTCTCCTGATTTACATGTTCCTCATTGGCCTAGAGTTTCCTGGGTCTGGCTCAGCAACTTCCATGCTAAACATTTTCCAGTTCATGGAGAACCACCCTGGTGAAAATCCATTGTGTGAGTATTTCCTTCTAAACACTGCCACGTTTTAATACTGGGCAGCTTTGATGCTTTTAAAAACATAAATTTCCATTACAGCTGCCAAACTCTGAGACACTCTTAATCTCATCTGCATGCATGAGAGGCCAGTCCAGGGTGTGAGAACACTACTTTATCTTGGACTTGCAGTTGTCATGGTTCCTGCCTTAGCAAGAGAGACCTTTTGAGGGTGAGGATTAAGGAAGGCAGTGCAATGAAGTCAAGAGCCCTGGCATCTTTTGCTGACACACACTTTTGGGGTCTCAGGTATGATTCTATCACCCAAAGAACCCTCAGCAACACACCAGGCTATATTCCAATCCCCATGGGACCTGATTCTTGCACATAGTCTCTTTTGGGAATGGAGTTAGAAGGGCAGTTTCCAGCGAACACCTCACAGTCTCAAAATGCCTCCTTCTCCAGAGGAACTTGACCAAGGAGACACCCCAAAGTGGCCCTGAGATTGAGACTTTTAAGCTCCCAGAGTGGATTTTCACTGGCAGCTTTTTCCTAATACCAGGCTGGCTCTGCCTGTATCACTTTCCTCTGCTTTGGCAGGCTGACAGCTCTGACAGATAGGTCCCTGAGCCTGCCTCACAAATGTGTATGCCCTAGTCTCAGGGCACCAGGCCTGATTGTGCACTCTGGCTAGCATAATAATGAATGTCACCATTGACTAGTAACAAGTCCCTGCAGCTTGGGGGAGAAGGAGACCTCTGTGGAGGTGTGTTAACCATGTACTGTCACCTGTCTTCTCCTTGAGATCCATTGGATACTCCCACTATTGTAGGACAGGGCAGATGTGAGCCAGCCTGAAGAAAGGTCAAGCACAGCCCCAGGAATAAACCAAAAAATACCTAAGAATCCAAAATTATCTGCAAGATTCCTCAGGCCAGTCTAGTCATTGTAGGAGTGAGTCTTTTGGAAATTGTCCCACTGTAATTTTTAGGTAGAGCCCACCTGTGCTTCCTGGATTGATCTCTTTCAGGTGGGACTTCCTAGAGAACCATGCAGCCTCAGGAGCTGCTGGGCTGTGCATGAGTGTAGTGAGTTCTGGATATGGCAGTATAGTGAGTTCTGTGTCAGTGTAGTGAGTGTTGGACGTCTGCATGTGTGTGTGGAATTGTGTGTTTGTATGTGGGGGTGTGTGTGTGTGTGCGCATATGCCTAAAACTTTTTAGTTTTATGCCTAAAACTGTTTAGGAAACAGCCTAAAGAATGTGGCTAATGAACTTCAGCACTTCTTTTTGTTGAGACTGCCAATCATTTTGTGTCCTGTCTTTGTGGCTCTGCTTGAGCTGCTAGACTCCATTTTCTTCATTTTTCCTGTGGATCATGAATCCGCAGTGAATTTGGAGGAGGGTTGAGATCCACCAGCATCGAAATCACCCTCTGCAAAAAAATTCCCTCTTCCGAATATAAAAGAAACACACCCCACATATACAAAAACACATAACACAGTGTTTCATCGCTCTGTGGCCAAACCAGGGAAAGACACTAGTAGTCCTGTCCACAGGGTCCCTTGAACTTACCTCAAATTTAGTTTTCATCTGAGCAGGTGCTTCATATCATGAGTGGGCACTCTGCCATCATCTTGGGATTTCATTCTGGGACACACTGTGAGCAGGAATAAGATCAGATAGGGGAGAGGATGCAATCTGGTGAGGGGTGGATGGGGTCCCTCAATTTCACCTGAAAAAATAAAATGAAGACAGATGACACAGAGATGCTTCAAATTCCATTCCCACATTATCTTAATTGCAGAAGCAGTCCATCTCATGGCCTTGTGTTTTGGTGTTAGAACTTCAACATGCAAAGAAGATTTGGAGTGTCAACTGGGGCCATCCTGGTAAACTCCCAATTTGAGAGCTTTCGTGGAGGCAAATGGGAGTGGAATGGATTGATGCCTGGTAGGATGTGGCCTCCACACTTGACTCTTCACTTCCTGATTCCCATGTTCCTCATAGGCCTAGGGTGTCATGGGTCTGGATCAACGACTTCCACACTAAACACTTCCTAGTTCATGGAGAATTATCCTTATGGGAATCAATAGCATGGTGTCTTCTTCTAAACACTGTCATGTTTTAATGACTGGGCAGCATTGATATTTTAAAATGGTAGATTCTCTGTTAGAGCCACCAACAAGGAAACTTATTCTCAATTTTTTTTTTTTTTTTCTGAGGGCAGCATGATTTCTGCAGGATGAGAAGCAGAGAGGCATTTCTGGCTTTTGCCTGGTAGTTTAACCTCTGTTTCATTTCATCTGGATGGCCTTCTCATTGTGGAAGGTCTCTTTCATTGGGCTGTTACTGAATAGGACTGCCTGTTGCCACAGATTATTTAGCTACCAAGGATTTCAGAAAGCAATATGGGCTTTTGGGTAGGATAGCTATGCTCCCGGCTGTGGGTCATTGACTTACTGTGGGGGCTGAGGTTGTTTGCACTTTGCAGGAGGCTCTTGTGTTTTCTGATAGTAATCATTTAACTTTGCTTGGACTTCAGCACAAGGCAGCTAGCTCTCTCAGGCTTGCCTTGATTTTTCTTTGCTTTCATGAATAATCTATATTGCCCATCAAAAGCTCTACTGAACACAATTTTCAGGCTTGCCATCACAACAGATGGCCTCTGAGACAGTATCTCAACCTCATCTGCACCAGTGCATGGCCAGTCCAAGGTGTGAGAACACTACTCCACCTTGGACTTGCCATTGACATTGTTCCTGTCTTCTCCAGAGAGCCCCTGAAAGGCCCAGGAAGTAGGGAGTTAGTGAGCTCAAGAGCCTGTCTATCTTTCGGTGACACTTCCTTCTGCTGTCTCAGGTATGATTCTATCACCCAAAGAACCCTCCACAACACACCACACTATATTCCTGTCCTCTTGGGATTTAATTCTTGCACACGGCCTCTTTCAGATATGGACTCAGAAGAGCAGTTTCCAGCCACCACCTCACAGTCTTGAAATGACTGTTCCTCTTGCAAGTTCTGACCGTGGAGACAGATTGAAGGGATCATGAGGTTGAGAATTTTAGATCTCACAGTAGGTTTTCACAGGCAGCCTTTTTCCCAATACCAGGCATCTCTGCCTGTACCATTTTCCTCTTCTTAGGCAGGCTGACAGTTCTGACAGTCAGTAACCCTAGCCTGCCTCATGAATGTGTATGTGCTAGTCTCAGGGCACCAGGACTGCTTATGAGTTCTGCCTAGCATCACAATGAAAGTCACCATTTCCTAGCAACATGTCCCTGTGGCTTGGCAGAGAAAAAGACATCCATGGAGGTGTGTTGGCAGTGGACCCTCTTTTGTCTTCTCTGTGGGATCCATGGGATAGTCCCATGATCCTACAAGAGGAGAGACATGAGCCAGCCTGGAGAGATCTTAAGCAGAGCCCCAGGGATACACTGTGAAATTCCTAAGGATCCAAAAGGGTCTGCAGGGTTCCTCAGGCCTGCCTAGGCATTGTAGCCGTGGGTGTTCTTGAAACTTGCAACACTGTAATTTCTAGGTACAGCCTGCCTGTGTTCCCCAGGGTTGCTCTCTCCCAAGTGAGGCTTCCTGCACAACCATGCAGCCTCAGGAGTTTCTAGGCTGTTTGTTTCTGTGGGAGTGTTGAGAATATTGGATGTCTGCACTTGTGAGTGGCAATGTCTGTGTGTGTGTGTGAGTGTGTGTTTCTATGTGTGTGTGTGGGTGTGTGTGGCAGTAAGTGGAATCAGCTTAAAGACATGTGGCTAGCATACTTCACTGCTTATTTTTTTTAATCTCTTAACCTTTCGGTGGCAGGTCTGTGTTGCTCTGCTTGGGCTGCAGGGCCCCTAGTCCTTTATTTTTCAGTGAATCATGAATCGAGTGTAAATTGGGAGGCAGGCTGAGAACCGCTGTCATTCAAATCACCTCCTGCTGCAAAAAAAGCCACTCTTCTAGAAAGAAGAGGAGCACACCACACCAAAAAATAGACATCTCCCAGTGGTTCATTGTCCTGTAATCAACCCAGGGAAATACACTAGCAGTCATGCCTGCAGGGCCCCTTGAACTTACCTTGAACTCGGTTCCCAGCTGAGCAAGTGCTTCATATCATGAGGGGGCACATCACAATTGTCTTAGGATTTCATCCTTGAATATAGAGTGTGAGCAGCAATAAGGTCAGATAGTAGTGAGGGTAAAATCTGGTGAAGGGTGGATGGGATCCCACACCATCACAAGCAAAAAAGAAAAAAGACAGTTGACAGAGAATGTGCTTCCAAATCCATCCCCGCATTTCCTTAATTGCACAAGCAGTCCACACAGCGGCCCAGTGTTCACATGGGAGTACTCCAACAGGCAAGGGAAATTCATAGTGCAAATTGGGGCCATCCTGGTAAACTCCCTATTTTAGGGCTTTCATATCTGGAGCCAAATGGGAGTGGAATGGATTGAGGCTGTGTAGGATGTGTTCTCCACACTTGCCTCTTCTTTCTCTGATTTCCATGTTCTTCATCGGCCTAGTGTTTCCTGGGTCTGGTTCAACAACTTCCATACTAAACGTTACTCAGTTCCTGGAGAACGACCCACAGGGGAATG